>NC_134575.1:138363848-138683274 GCF_050947875.1 Dermacentor variabilis
CGAAGTTTTTGACGAAACGGCGAAAATACGCACACAGGCCGACGAAGTAGCGCACATCAGAAGCAGAACGTGGCAAAGGGAAGCTGCGAACGGCGCGAACTTTACCCGGATGTCCCGGAAGAACTTTTCCCGGCAGCCCGCACGAATGGCCGCGAGTCGGGTAACTGGCTGCCGAACGTGCGAGAAAAACCAATAACGTCGTCAAGATAACAAAGACAGGGGGTCCATTTGTATCCTCGCAGAAGAGAGTCCATCATACGTTCAAATGTCGCAGCAGCATCGCATAGGCCAAAGGGCGTGACTTTGAACTGATAACCGTCTTCTCGCGGTCCAATTCATCAACTGAAATCTGCCAGTAGCCTGATCGTGGATCGATGGTTGAGAAGTGTTTAGCTCCGTGCAAGCAGTCCAAGGCGTCATCGATACGTGTTAGAGGGCAGACGTCTTTTCGCATGATCTTGTTTTAGTGGCGATATTCGACACAGAAACGCCAGATGTCATCTCATTTCTTTACAAGGACAGGCGAATCCCAAGGGCTCACTGATGGCTCTACGGCCCCTTTGCGGAGCATTTTGTCCACTTCTGATCGGATGCCTCAATGGTCAGCATGCGATACACAATAGGGACGCCAATGAATAAGATCCGTCTCTTCAGTGTTTATACGGTAGTGAACAACAGATATGTAGCCTAAAGGCCCATTGCTGTAATCAAAGATGTCACTGTACGATTCGAGCGGAATACGCACGTCCGTGGACTGTGCAAAGGTGAGGTCACGCGCAATCATTTTCTAGAAGTCATCCATTAAGGAACCAGAGCTGTGAGCTGCAATTGGCACTAATAAACCACTCTCGGTCTTGAGACTCTCAGTGTCAAATTCGGAACTACTAGAAGCGCTGGCCAAGAACATGCCAGCCGGAAGCACTTGAGGGCACAGGCTGGAATTCAGAAGCCGTAGAACGACGTCGTTCTTAGTAACCGTTACCAGCGTGTGCGGAACAGCTGCGTTTCAGTTCAAAAGCACGTCGATGATGGGGCAAAGCACATATTCACCGTCAGGAACCTGTGGCTGGACGGTCAAAGTGACGTAAGTAATTGCCTCGGCTGACAGACGGACCTCGTGAAGGGAGCACAAGTGCGATGGGCGGTGCTCGGATTATCGGCGAGTTGAGGCAGTTCTAACTGAAGAACGCCGCTTGCGCAGTCGATGAGAGCAGAATGATTGCATAAAAAGTCCAATCCAAGGATAACGTCGTGAGGGAAGTTGTCGATCAGAGCAAACAGAACAGCAGTACAGCCACCGGCTATACTTAAACACGCAGTACAGATTCCAAGAAAAACCAGCACGCCGCCGTCGGCCACACGAATCCCTTGTGAAGCTGCTGTAGTGAGGACCTTTTTTAAACATCTACGTAGGCAAGCGCTCATCACAGACACGTGGGCTCCAGTGTCGATGAGTGCGTGGACCGGTACACTGTCTATTTTAACGTCAATTACACTTCTCTTTGTGGTCGCATACAGAGGATTTGCTGCAGTAGTAATCAATGCAGCCCCACCACTGAGGGCTTCATTTCTTAGTTTTCCGAAAGGGTGCGGCCAAAAGTCCCTGGGACGAAAGGCGACGTGGCTGCGGCAAACGGGAAGATTGGCGACGTGTATCCGGTGAAGGCCGATCCACACGACGGACCAAATTGCTCTTTTGGACAGCGGTCCGCGAATCACGTGATAGGACGTGGCCAGTTCGTGCGTACCGCCGTTGGCACGCGCAAGACCGCGGCCCGCGCGGTCCAACAAATCGCCGAGGCTTTTCCCGCTTCCGTTTTGGTGGCGGACCGCATGCAAACCGCAGCGATTTTGGCGTAGCCAACGAATGTTGTCCGGCAACAGAGTGTCTTCAGCCAAATCCTATCTAGTTTTCGGCTTAGCAAAAGCCAGACAAGCCAATCGTTTCATGTCCGCCGTTCCACCTACACGTGCGTGCAGCAGATATATTTTTTAAACACCGTGTCCTCTTGGAGTTACGAGGAGGTTTTTTATTTTGTATCCCTCGTTTAGCAGTTCCCGGCTTGGTGGGACTCGAGCCGGAATGATAAAAATGATAACACTCTGGCCGAGAGTGTAGCTGGTTGGTCTGCTCTACCGTCTGCTATGGCGGTCCGCCGTGTGAATGTGCTCTGCGTTGGACCGGGCCGCGGCGGGCCGTGACCGATCGTACCGCAGACTTGGTCCGTCGTGTGGATCGCCCTTGAACGACATTGCTGTACCGCGCGGCGATGGTGAGTAACTGTAGCACGTGTTCATAGCAGAGTTGTCAGCGCTGTTAGACTCTGCGGTGGGCGAAACATTGCAGGCATTTCCATCAAAATGGCTCAGGTTGGTCGGCGTACGAGGTGTTCAGGGCCACGAGTTGTGACAGTATCGGGCGAAATTACCAGTGCGGCGACAGGTGAACATATTGGCTAGTCGTCCGCAGTTCTCCACTCATTCAGGTTGCGATAACGCGTACAGAAGCGTCGGGGTGGAGCGAAAATAGTAGAAGGGCGTTCATTGGAGCCGGGGTTGGCGACAGCACAGACAGAATGTAAAGCAACGTTTTCAAGTTCCGTGCAAATGATAGCTTGTACGAGGGGAACAGAAAAAGGGGTAGCATCAGGACTACCTGAACGGAAAGCTGCGGGTGCCATCGCTTCCAATTCACGTCGAACGATTCGCCCCCACGTCCTTTGATGGCTACGCATGCTGCTGCGCGGGTTGATCTTGACACGTCGAAGTTGCGGCAGTAATGGGAAGCCTGGCGAATGGATGCAAGACACGTCGTCTTTTGGCCTGCTAGAATTGTCGTTACTCGTTGATGGTAGTGTAACAGGCGTGTTCGTCTCAGCAACGCGAGCACGGCGTCTGGAAAAGGACCACTAACACAAGGCTGCTACAGCCCAAAAAACCGATAGAGTGAGACACACACGAACGTCAACTTCTTCCTCTGTGCTGTCACAGAACTGGCGCCGAAGTGCTCCTGTACAACACTCCCCAGGTAGAAAGGAGCCAACCTGGCGACGTAGGCAGAAGACAGCACAGGCGGGTCGTAGCATGGTTTAAGGCGCAGGACATGAACTGTTTCGCGCCCTCGGAAACTATTGTCGGGAGCTGGCTCGACCGGCTCGATGACATAGTTGACGGGCGACGTTTGCTCTAGGAGTTGTAAGGACCGTGGTGTTTGGACAAGAGCTTGGTAGAAAGGCCGAGAGTGGTGGATGCAACCCCTAGCCAAACCAGCGTTTCGGGGGAATAGTGGGCAGTAGATGCAGAGGCGTCATGGCGAGATTTTTGACGACATTGGTGCTGCGTGGTAAACGAACACGCCAGTTGACGGCATTCTTCTGCATAAGCAGCCGCTTCAGAAACAGGTTTCGCTTTAGGAACGTCAGGTCGGTACGGCAGGATTCTGTATATGCGCTATGATGGTTCACATCCATGGATAAAAAAGAAAGGTGAGAAACCAGTGGTAGCTTTGGCGGCAGAGTTATGAATGGAAGTACGCGGTGCCAATTCGTGTGATCGTCGGACACGTACATCGCCAGCATGTCGGCAAGGGTACGGTTGAAACGCTCCGTCATGCCATTAGTCTGAGGATGGTAGGCTGATGCGGTGCGATGTACAATTTGACATTCCTTTAAGAGGGCTTCGATGACGTTTGAGAGAAACACGCGGCCTCGGTCGCTTAGTAATTCACGTGGTGTCGCAGTATGACGTCATGAATAAGGAAGTAAGCAACGTCTTTCGCGGTAGTGGTTGGCAGTGCCGAGGTTTCAGCATGCCGTGTGAGGTGGTCAACGGCACAATGACCCAATGGTGGCCATCAGGAGTGTTTGGAAGGGGACCGAAAAGATAGACTCCAACGCAGTCGAACGGTTGGGTAGGGCAAGGCAATGGCTGTAGAGGACCGGCGGTGCTGTGAGGAGGTGTCTTGCGGCGCTGAAACGTACGGCATCTCTGAGCATACTGGTGAACGTAGCGATACATGCCGCACCAGTAGTAGCGTAGGCGAAGACGGGAGTACTTTCTGTGTCTGCTAGCGTGGCCACATTGGGGGTCATAGTGGAAAACGCTGCAAATGTCTGAGCGCAGATGTCGAGGAATTACAAGGAGCCACCCGCGGCCATCGGTTAAGTGCGACGGTACAACAAGCGTTCGCGAAAGGCGAAGTGTGGAGCTTGAAGGCGAAGGGTGCGTGAGAGTGAGTCAGGTGAAGCTCGAAATATATGGTCAGGCAGCGATGGGATACAGGGATCTTTGCACTATTCCACTGGTATGTCGGTGATGGCAAGGGATGACGAATCGCAGGCGGAAGTTGTTCAGCAAACAGGTTCAGAAGGTAGGGGCGAACGGGAGAGGGCGTCAACGTCCAAGAGTTTTCTGCCCGAGCGATAAATGGCAGGAATATAACATTCTTGAAGGCGTAAAGCCCAGCGAGCGAGGTGTCCAGTGGGATCTTTCAACGATGAAAACCAATACAGGGCATGGGGGTCGATGGCAACCTCAAACTGACGACCGTAAAGCTAAGTACGAAATTTACTGATTGTCCAAACAATGGGCAAGCATTCCATTTCCGTTACGGAGTAATTTGACTCTGCCTTTGTTAGTGTATAGCTTGCATATGCCACAACATACTCGTCAAATCCACGCTTGCGTTGGGCGAGTACGGCACTAAGTCCGATACCACAAGCGTCCGTGTGGATTTCAGTCGGTGCGCTAGGATCAAAGCGACGCATTATTGGAGGCGATGTTAGGAGTAGGCGAAGCGTTCTAAATGACTCATCACACTCGGCATGCCAAGTTGAGATTTCAGTGCTGCCGGCAAGAAGCTGCGTCGAGGGGGCGATAATGGAGGCGAAACTGCGGATGAAACACCGGAAGTACGAGCATAAGCCGATGAAGCTACGGAGCTCCTTTAGATTGCAGGGCTTGGGGTAATCGGCAACCGCACGAAGCTTCGCAGGATCCGGTAAGTTGCCTTCTTTCTAGACTGCGTGGCCTAAGATCGCAAGTTTACGGGCCCCAAAATTACATTTCTTTTTTTCAAGTTTAGCTGCAACCATGCAGCAGTGAGACACTCGAGAACTTGTTCAAGGCGAGTGATGTGAGAGCAAATATTTGCAGAATATTTTCTGCAGATTTTTGCTTTTTATCGTTTATGTAGCACAGACCAGTCTGCCACTTGAATCCTCTGAGAATAGAGCCCATCATCCTATCGAAAGTTGCAGGCGCGTTGCAAAGGCCGGAAGGCATCACATTAAATTCATATAAACCATCAGGAGTGACAAAAGCCGTTTTTGGGTGGTCGGATTCAGCCATAGGCATTGCCAGTAGCCGGAGCTCACATCCACCGACGAGAAATATTCGGCTCCTTGAAGGCGGTAGGGGATAGACATCCTCGCGTATATTCTTGTTCAGTCGGCTGTAATCAACGCAAACCCCGATACCGTTATCAAGGACAGATGCCGCTAGAAAACTTCGAATGCTCAGCCGTGACACCACGTTCTCCTTGTGGAACGCAGGAAGTTTTCAAAACAACTGACTCCACAATCTTGACTCCTCTCTACGCCTTTGCATTCAAGCTGGACTCTGCCGTCGCGAAGCTACCCTGCTTTGTCCAATATGGCTAGGCGTGGCTTTCACCAAATCTTTCGCTTACCGAATTGGATGGGCCGACGACGCCTCGTGTGAGGACTGCGGTAACGAGGAGACTCTTCAACACCTTCTTTGTGACTGTCCTTCCTATAATTTACAGAGACAATCACTCGCAATCGCGATAGCGCGCTTTGACCGAAGACCTCTCAAATAGGAACTTATTTTAAGATGCCGCCATCACAAGCCATCGCAGCAGAGGGCGACGAGGGCACTGTTGCGGTTTTTGAGGGCGACAGAATTGGACAAGCGGCTGTAGCCTGAACAGGTGTTGATAGTGCTGCAAGTGTTACTGTGCTGTGCGGTGACAGTATGCGGTGACAGTGACCGATTGTGATTGTGTGTCTATGCTCCTTTCTTTCCTTATCTCTACTTTGTTACCACTTTACCTCCCCTCCCCTCTCTCGCCAGCGTAGGGTAGCAAACCAGATCTTTTTCTCTGGTTGACTTCCCTGCCTTTCCCATTTCCTCTATCTCTCTCTCTCTCTTATCGACCCAACTTTTTACGCACCAACACCACCGTAGAAGCCCAGGGACAGTGGGATTCTTGAATCAGGCCATGTTTCAGCATATCGTCGACGTGGTCGCTGATAATGTGGCATTCGGTCGGTGATACCCGGTAGGGACGCTGGCGAAGTGGAGCTTGGTCACCAGTGTCAATACGGTGAACAACCGAAGACGTGCGCCTCAAGGAAGGCTGGTCGAGGTCAAAAGACACACGAAAACATTCAAGTAGTTGAACGACTTGGCGGCGCTGGGCTTGAGTGAGGGCATTATCTATGCTGTGCGATAAGATGTCTTGGTCACGTTTGGCGGGTGCAGTGGCAGAAGTGACTGCATCAAGAGGCAGTAGTGTCACATCAGAAGATGCCTGGGATGGGACAATTGCATGAAAAGTGTTCAGATGGCCGGGGCATTCGCCGTGTAATAAAGTTGAAGGGCAGGAAAAAGTATTGCATGCGTAATCTGCGCCGCAATCAGCAAGTTGGACGACGGAAAACGGAAGTACGTGGTTCCGGAGACTGGAACAATCTTCAGAAGGCGTAAAAAAAGCACTTTAATCAGTGATTAAGGCAGGACGGACAGACACTAAAGCGGCCGAGAACACAGAAATGGCGACGTCGGCAGCTACAACCACTTTAGGAGACAGACACGTAGGGTCTGCGATTATCGTATTGAACGGATGCAGGGCCAGTTGTGCACAAGCGCAGTCGACTACCGCGTGATGTACGAAAGAAAGCCCTAGCCTATGATAAAATCATGCGTCGCATGCAAGAGTAAGACAAATTCGACGATATACGGAACGTCTTCAATCCAAACACGAGCGGCGCACGTGGCCGAAGGCTTAACGCGCTGCGAACTCACCGTCCGTAATGACAGGTCAGGAACCCGTATCGTCACTTTTTTGAGTTTGTGGCACAGTAGTTCACTTATCAAAGAAACGGCAGCTCCTGTGTCGACAAGAGCTTTGGTCGCGACACCATCAATAAACACTGTGATTTTATTAGGGGGCAAAGTATGAGGCCTTGAAATTTTCGACGACAGCGCAGTTCTTGCCTCAGGAACTGCGGCTGTCAGTTTTCCCTCTGCAGAGAATTGGACTGCCGAAGGATGGGGGAAATGGAGCGGCGCGAGGTGAAGGCACCCAACGTTACTTGAACATGGCATGACGTGAATAAGAGTCCGAAGCGTCAGCGTCAACATGGCGTTCTGGTCGTTGAGGTGTGTATTCAAAGCGGGGCGTGACGTGACGAAAATACCCTACACGGTGGCGACAGTGGCGCGCAACATGCCCAGCGATACCGCAGGCGTAGCAGACGGGGCATTTGTCCGGAGTACGCCATGGGTTGTGAGAAGGTTCGGAAGGTGGGTATGCTGGTACGTGAACCGGGTGTATGGGACGTGGAGGCGAGTAGAAGCTGGTGATTGGGCCGCTTAGCGCTGGCGGCGGTCGCGCATATTAGCGGGCCACGGCTTCAGCGTAAGTGAGAGGCGCTGTGACGTGCGCTGGTGCCGCAGGGGATGGCAGTGCCTCAGCGACTTGCGTCTGAACGACACGACGCAGCGGGTTGTCCAATGTGGTAGGGGTCTCGGGAACAGATGCCACAAGAGAGAGCTGACGGGCCACTTCCTCGAGTCTTCATAAAACGCGCAAACATTTTCAACGCTTTGGCTTGCGCGTGCATAATTCTTGAGGATGTTCTATTCCGTTTGCTAAGGCATGCGCCCATGGCCTATTGGTTGAGGATTGAGCTGTAGAGATAGAGGTATTCTGTTCGAATCCTGTCGACGGACGATTTAATTTGCGGTAATTTCATAAAGGTAAACTTTTGATAGCGACTTATCATCAAGCTTCTGTATCGGGTATGCTTGAAACATTTCTTGGGCCGATACCGGAGATAGTACAGCTTAAAGCCTGTTTCTTGGGCACATCCCGAAGACAGCGCAGCCTAGAAAGAACCACGCCAATAAAATTACCTCACTTTCAGTTTGAGCCTTGAGACGTTTTTACACTTCATTATTTGGTAGTCTCACAAAATTGAAAAGAAAAGCCATGCGCCGTGACTGCTATATTTCATCCCATTGGTTTTTGGGCCCACACGCTCACAATTGCGAGAAATAGTTTGATAAAGGGTGTAAAAACAGGTATGAGGCACTATAGTGATAGAATAGTGTGGCTATATAACCCACATATACAGCATGTCATATAGTATTGCATGACATATAGCATACATATACTTAAATATATGCACAACCTCATGGCAACGCCGACGGCGACACTGACGACAACGGCGACGACGATGACGAAAATTCGCATGTAATGTCCATATAATCGCTACCGTAATAAAAATTACAGGCGAATCTAGCAGACCAATTAGAACATCCATGCCAAGCATAATGTGGTATGAGATGGGTGCTCGCAACACTGCCACTTATTTGCGGCTTCATAGCAATTCACCAAGAGCTGATGGCATCCCGCTGCCCGAAAGAATCTGGCTGGTAACGAGCTTGTAGTGGCAGCACTGCTGAGGCTCTATATCTGTGACATGCAGTATGCTTACTGCAAACGATTTGAGACGAAACTGCTCTGACGTAGCCGCAGTAGCCTAGGGGTGGCCATCCCGCCACTCGGACAAAAAACGTAATTTGGTCTTCGGCGCTGATACAACTGATACGTGTGGTTTCCGAACATGGTACGAAAAACGTATTGTTGACGTGTGATAAGTAAGAACAGGTCTTTTTACAGCGAAGCTGTATACATCTACCGTCCAAGTAAATTTTCGTGTCGTTGTGGTAAGCAAAAAACTCCCCCATACGTTGGCCGAAGGAGGAGATAGTGAAATGCCGAGCCGACCCGCGGCGGAATTGAAGCAGCCGCTAAGCACTCCCCATACGTGGGCAGATCCCGAAGATAGTGCAATGCCGGGCCGACCCACGGCGGAGGTGAAGCAGGCGTTAAGGACTCCCCATACGTGGGCCGATCCGGAAGATAGTGCAATGCCGGGCCGACTGGCGGCGGAGGTGAAGCTGACGTTAAGGACGGCCCATACGTGGCCGGTCCCGAAGATAGTGCAAAGCCGGGCAGACCCGCAGTGGAGGTGAAGTAAGCGTTAAGCACTCCCCATACGTGGGCCGACCCCGAAGATAGCGCAATGCCGGGCCGACTTGCGGATGAGGTGCAGTTCGCCATTAAGGGGCCCAGATACACAATATCGCTGGTCGTCCTTCTTCACAAAGTGTAATGGCACTGAGAATTTTTTTTTCGTTTTTCTTCGCGTATTCATGTTTCCTTGTTATCATTTGTGTCGCACGAAAATCCTGCAGGGATAACATTGTCATTTTTAATGTCGCGTCATGTGCCTGCTTTGTATCCGAGTGAAACAGCATCATTTATGGATACGCTGCGTGGCGTCAGACAATTATTGCCTGTCAGCCATCTGGATAATCTGGCAGCGTTAGCACGCTCAAAATGAGGTGCTTTGAGGTTGCAACGCAGGAGTGACAGATGTAAAACCTTGAAGTCAAAATGACTTCAAATACGCGTAACACTTATTTAAGCGCATTGTGCCTGCTATTGCATCTGTGCGTCGCGGTATGGAGGTAACCTGTATTGTTTATAACGTTCTTTTAAAGCCCCTAATGATTCCCGCGGCGTAGACCAATGCCAGCCATCGGTGGAGAATTGAGAAAATTACGGCAGTGAGGCCATAACAAGCACGGGTTTAAAAGTGGCTGTAGTTTTCGGATTAACCATATTGTGCCCTCTTCATGTGCAGTACGCCCTCAAAAAGGCAGTTTATGTGGGCCATTTCGGTAATTTAATTGGTCTACTCTGGTGAAGTATGGACCCATGTTGACCACACATATGAGGGTGTTTGTGTGCCGGACCCCTATACATTCGAACTGTTCCTTAGAAACCCGTCTGATTGTCATGGTACGTTTCCTCAATCTCTTTACACCCTATATGTACTTCTTTCGCGCCAAACTGAACCTTACGAATGACTGCAGTGCCGCTGGCCTACACCTGGTAGTTGCACGTGCGTTCTCCCATATTTATAAATCATTATGTCCTGCTAAACGACTAGCATGCTACAGGTGGCTGTGCAGCAGTAATTACCTGAAAGGTGCATAGAATAAACTCTTCATGTTTGGGCGGAAGCTGCGGACACCATAAAATGGCGCAGGAGCTTATTTTTTTCATCGCTTGCTTCCCTAACACACCTTAATAACGCCCGCAAATATGCGCCGTCTTTGGATAAACACAGTAATATAGGAAACAGCCTTCCGACTGATAAAGATGATGATATTGATTTCTGCGTACTCTCGTTCCTCGGTATAATTGCCTTCCATATTTCAAGAAAGCGATGTATTGTACGAAATACTACATTCTTTTGAAGGCTCTCAACACTAGTAAAAAATTGTGGGCCATGCAATGAAGCTTTACAAGTGGTGCTGGCACTTGTGTCCACAAGTGCATTTACAGGGTGAAATTGAGCCTCTCCGCAACAATATACGAATTCCTCGAATATTACAAGTCTTGCAGCTACATGTGAGAAGAAGGAGGAATAAACTGTTATTTTGGAAACAGTATTCCGGGGTAAGCCCCGGTTCTACTCTCGGTGGGAGGTCTCCTCATTCCAGGAACCCTCTGGCCTTCGCTGCTTCCTTGGCCCTGGCAACGAGACGTCGTTGTTGTTCCAGGTCCTCAGAGACGAGCTTGGCCTCCCACATTTCTATGAGGTCTTCGCTTTATCTGGCGTTGCAACAGCCTCTCGGTGAAGGCAATGCGTCTTTGTCTAGATGCCATGGACATTCGAGGATCAGGTGCGCTAAGGTGTCCGGTACGCCGCACATTGGGCAGTGGTATCCTTGTAGCGTTGGGTACAGTCTATGCATGATGATTCCGTGGATATAAGTATTACTTTGCAGTCTTCTGAGTGTAGTGCTTTCTTCTTTGTTGAGCTTTGGGTGAGGTGGTGGGTACACCCTGCGTTCCAGCCTGTGATGTTGAAGGATCCCTGAGTACGTGATGGGTACGGTCTCTGGCTCCGCTGGCGCAGACCGGGCGTCTCGAGAGTAGGAAGGGTTGGCCCCGCAGGTGTGGCGTCGGGCCGCGGCGTGTGCCGCTTCGTTCCCCTCCAGCCCCTCGAGCCCAGGAACCCATGTCACGCAGGTGTAGGGGATCGGAGTACTGCGGTGCTTCAATAGCTTCAGTGCTTCTGTCGACACATGACCCTTAGCGTAGTTCCTGACGGCTGCTTGAGAATCGGAGAAGATGACAGCTGCGTCCATGCACGTGGTAGTTGCTAGGGCGATCGCCGTCTCTTCTGCAGTCTCGGGGTTTTGTGCACGGACTGTGGCAGACGCTAGCTCTCTGCCCTGAGAATCGACGACGCTCAGGGTGTAAGCGTTTCTTTGCGGGTATTTGGCTGCGTCGGTGTATCTGGCGTCCGGATCATGCCTGTGTCTTCGCCGTAGAGCATCCACTCGGGCTTGTCTTCTTTCCTTGTGGTACGTGGGGTGCATGTTGCGTGGAATTGGGGCTATGCACAAGGATTCGCGGAGGTTTGAAGGAATTCTTTCTTTTCGGTCCATAGTGGCTATAAAGGTTTCACCGCAGCTCAGCCGTTGCAGCACTGATCTTTCGGTGAGCGTGAGCTTCAGTCGTTCTAATTGACTGGCTTTGTGAGCCTCAGCTAGCTCTTGCCAGGTGTTGTGTACGCCCATCTTGAGAAGTCTCGTAGTCGAAGCCGTAGATGGTAGGCCCAGGGCGATTTTGATGGCTTTCCGTATTTGAATGTTAATTTTTTCTACCTCTACATTTGCAGCGCGAGGTAGGGCGTGCCGTATGTTATTCGACTGGTGAGGAGTGCTTGCATCACGTTTAGCGTGTCTTGTTCCTTAAGTCCGCTTCTGTGGCTTGCAGCTCTCCTGACGAGATGCCTGAGCTGTGATAGCGTTCGCTGTAGTCGCGGGAGGGTGGCCGCCCCGGACCCGTCTTTGTGTATGTATAGCCCTAAAACTCGTAGGGTTTCCGCTTTTGGAATGGGCGTTCCATTGAGGGTGACGTTAGGATCGAGTTCATGGTAGCCGGGTGGTCTGCCTTTCGTTCTTGACTTGAGGTCGAGGTGTTCGGACTTCTCGGGAGCACAGCGGAGGCCGCATTTGTGCAAGTAGCTCTCGATGGTATCTACTGCTTCCTGTAGGCGTGTTTCTTGTGTTCCAGTGTTTGAGGCCCTTGTCCATAACGTGATATCATCTGCATAGAAGGCGTGTCTTACGTCTGGTATCGCGTCAAGGAGGCTGGGTAGTTTGATCATTGCGACGTTGAAGAGCAATGGCGATATGACCGAACCCTGCGGGGTGCCTCTGCTCGGTAGTCGGAAACTGTCCCTGCGCAGGTTGTATATTCCAACTGTGGCCGTGCGGCCCGTGAGAAAATTCCTGACATAGTCGTATGTCCGAGAACCGCAGCCCAGGTCTTCGAGGTTGCAGAGGATAGCTTCGTGACTGACGTTGTCAAAAGCTCCCTTTACGTCTATGGCTAAAATCGATGATTTGCTTGTGGTATTCAGGTGGTCGATGAGGTCTTCCTTGAGTAGAAGGAAGACATCTTGCGTTGACAGGTTCTGCCTGAAACTGAACATAGTGTTTGGGAAATATCCGTTGTCTTCGAGGTACGACGTTAGCCGGTTGTGAATCATATGATCGAAAAGTTTCCCTACGCACGAGGTAAGGGAACTGCCCCTCAAGCTGGTGGTTGAGCTTCCTAATTGTGGCAATTGTTCGCCGCCGGAGCTCCAGCGACTCACTCTCACTTTGAGTCTGTCGATGCGTTGCTGTCGTATGTTGAATGGCGGCGGGTTGGGTTTCAGTCTTTTCTTGCAATCTTTGCTTGCGGTTTCGTGCCCTTCTCCACATAACGTGCATGCGGGTTTGCACTCGTGGTCGGGTAGTTGATCGGTTTTGCCACATTTAGAGCAGAAGGCTGGCAATGGTCTCGGGCAGACATTCTGGCGGTGTCCCGTGTTGCCACAGGTTCTGCAGTATTGAACTGACTTGCGGTGGGGTCGGCATCGAAAATCGAACCTCTGTAAGCGGACGTAATAAGGAACGTGTGGTCCTTGGAAAAGATCACGGCCGCGGACGATTGCCCGAGCATACGAGCGTGGATGACGGTGTACCTCGCTGGTGCGCGAAGACTTGCCTTGAGTTCTTCACTCGTGCCAAGCAAGAGCCCGCTTATTACGCCTCTGGATACATCGTCCTAGGTTGTCGTGTTGCCTTTTACAATGAAGAAAGTGCCGCCAAGTTGTATTGTGCTGATATTTTCGAGTTTCTTCGCGTCTTCCCAGTCGGCCGTGCTTGCAATAATCAGGTTCTCAATTCTTTGCAATTGAACACACACTTTTTCGCCGAAGTCTTGCTGCGAGAAACCGCTGGCTCTTCCGATGGCGTGCATAATGGCGGCATTGTTCCACTTTGCAAGCTAGAGGCCTGGTTGTGGGCGGAATACGACCTTGTAGTCGTCGACTGGTAGAGGCGGCATTCGGGGCTTTCGCTGTTGCGGTGGTGGAGGCTTTCCATTCGTTTGTTGCTTGGCTGGGTTGCTTTCTTGTGTCGTTTGATGCTCTGCGTCCTTCTTGCCTTTTCTGTCCCTGGTAATCCAGATGCTCTCGCGTTCAATAGTTCTTCCGCTGCTTGCGTCATAATTCCAGGCAGTATCTGTTTACTTCAGTCGGGTCCATCTGCATTGTGTTTGTATCTTCCAGTTGTTCTCTTGGTATGTTGATTGCTTGTACTGCTGCTTCACTCATCTCGAGAGCTCGTCGCTGCGTGGGCAGGCGCCCGTGCTATGCTCGCAGATACGCTCGAGCGGCGCGAGCACGCGCCACGGGGTTGCAGCCGCTCGTTCGGCGTTGGGCTTAGCTAGGCGGCTGTGCGGCCGTTGCAGAAATCAGTAAATATGACACTCACTTGATGGTGGCTAGTGTCCGCCGATTTCTGTTGCATGTTAGTCGGTCCTGCTGACCGACTAGCATGCAACAAATGGCTCAGCAGCAGTATTTACCTGAAAGGAACGTAGAATAGACTAGCAACACACCTTATAACACAGAAATGTACGTGCCATCTTTTGCTAAATGAAGTGATATAGAAAACAGTCTTCCGACTGATAAAGACGATGGCATCGATTTCAAGGTACTTTCGTTCTTCGGAATAATTACCTTCCATGTTTCAAGCAAGCGCGATAATGCTCGAAATTCTATGTTCTTTTGTAGGCTTTGAACACTAGTGAAAAAATATGGATCCAGCAACGAAGCTTCACAAGTGGTGCTGGCGCATATGTCCACAAGTGCATTTACAAAGTGAAATTGAGCCTCACAAAGAAAATATATAAACTTCGCAAATATTACCAGCCGCGCCACTACACGTGAGTACATAAGAAGTCCCACAGTTATACTTTCCTACGACGCTGTTTGTCTCAGATATTGCCAGTAGTGACGCTATGGTAAGCCTCACCACCGACGAAGATGACGGTGACGGTGCATGTTGGGCAGAAGTCGGAAGAGAACGCGCTAGCCATCGGCCTGGAAAGCGGTATGATGGGCTGGCCCGATGGTCCGCGGCCTCAGTTTCTGTTCAAGACAAATAAACTGCAGACGGCGTGCAGCAACAGTGCACTTACAACGCAAGACTAGAAAGCGAAAATGTGCACAGGGTGAAGCCGCTCTGCGAGTTAAATTCATTCAAGGGTCAAAAATGACATCCTCAAATAATGGTGTGCATATGGAAAAATATTTTTACTAAAGAGAATATGAAAATTGCGTCTATGCAGATTACTCATTGAGTATCTAATGAAGTCCCTCTCCCCTTGTGTTGGGGCTAAAGAATATTTCGCATTAAAGTGCAAACACCCTATGGAAGAAAGAGTATAGGTGCAAGATTTATTTTGATGCGAAAGCCTCAGTTGGCTCATTGAGCAAACAAGCAGGCGTATGTCATCCGTAGCAGCCAAGCGGCACCTAAGTTTGCTGGGCCATTGGTTGCGAAGCCAGTTCACGAGCACGCCTCGATGGAGTTTCCATTCGCTGCAATGTCACGGCATGAGCGGACTTGGACGGAGCGAAAGGGAACACCTCCTGCCACCCTAACGGGCCAGGCGTGGCGTGAGGGGAGAGGACATCGCCCCGACGCCACATTCAATCAACACCCGTTCATTCAACAAACCATTCACGATACCGCACTGCTTCATACTGTCGGCGTTATTCATGTCTGTTTATTCTACCTGGGTGACAAATAATGAGGAAAGGAACGTAATTCACGTGAACGGTGAACATATCTACATCAAATGACGTTTAGAAAGCGCGAATAAACTTTCGCTTCATTCAGCAAGCTACAAAACAGAATCAGAAACTGACCAAAAGAGATGGGATCAGGCCTTTATTATTTGGCCACTCTCACCATGAGGCCACCCATTTCAAACAATGTATAGCAATTTGGCATCGCATTTCTCTTGTTTGATTAACACAACCATCTACGTGCATTTGTTGACACGCTGTTGTCTTGTTTAGTTATTGACATAGTCACACTGCTTCAGATAACTAAAAGCATTTGCTTATCGCTTACGAGCTCCTCAGTCATCCGGCCATCCAATCACCAATGGTAATACGTATAGGCCTTTATGTGCCATATAATCGATAGATGTATCCTTTTCTTAATCATACAGACTGCTCCCAAACCATGTTTGCATTTGCATAGAAATAAGAAAGTCTTGAATAAGCTATTCGATATTCCGACGTTGTCTTTCTGGAATATCTGCATTCCATTTTAAACAGAAACATCAATTCTCGATGTTCCAAGCACCCCTTATTTAAAGTTTGACACCGGGTCGAAATAGAAGGCTTCGTACTTAATGGGCTTCTCAGCGCCTGTACAAGCTAGACGTTCTCAGAAAGCACAAAAGTGCCTTCACTGCCTGCTGAGCCGATTATCGCTTGAGACGGTGTTCTAGTATTGTCCGTTGACTCAGAGGAACATCATCTAGTTTCCAAAATGCCTCGGGAGTAGATTGTCTTTGTGCTTCAAATTCAGGAGAGCGGCACAACAGGTGTTCAGTGTACTAACACCCGCGGAAATCGCATGTGGAACGGTTAGCCATACCAGTTACTACTGAATAAACTTTTATGAAGGCAATCCCCAATCACAACCGACACAGAAAGTACGTTTCATGTCGGTGCAGTCCGGCGGGAGGTCCACGTTGCAGCGAAAGGTTTAGTCTGTGGAATCTCGTCTAGCTGGTATGCGCAGGATTCCACTCCACTAACGAGAGTGTGCGTGATAGAGTACGAAGCTGTCTCGTAGCGTCTATCCTTGAGAGAGGATGGAGACGCAGCGGACGCAACTCCCTCTATCTCCCTTCTTTCTATTCCCTTTCTCCCTTCCCTCAGCGTAGCGTAGCCAACCGGACTCTTGCCTAGTTAACATCCCCGCCTTCCTATTATCTGTCTGTCTCTCTCTCTCTCTAAGCACTCGTGGAGCCTCGTAAATTTATATTTCTTGTCTCTCATAAAATTTGCTTGCTTTTTATTGGTATGGCTGAACTATATCTATAGTACCAGCGTTTTCACTATGCAGATTCTTATATTGTGCAAATTAGTGCATATGGTTCTTTGTAATGCAGTGTTGAAATGACAATAAGAGACAGAGAGCAAATGATAAATGAAAGGTAGGGAGGTTAACCAGGACTTAGCCCGGTTGGCTACCCTACACTGGGGAAAGAAAAAAGGGGACGGTAAGAATAAAAGAAGAAGAGAAAGTCCACTGGCGATATCGTTCGGTAACTCAGTTCGGATCACAGGCACTTACTCAATCCTGTAGCTTTCAAATATCCCAGCAGCGCTTTCGTGGCCTTTTGTAGCTACGATATGTGAGGCCATGGTCCCAAGATCTTGTTCAAGGTGAACAGTTTTCCATCTAATTGGTCGAGAGCTGTGTAGAGGTCATGTCTTTCATTTTCAAAAGATTGGCAGTAGCAAAGTAGATGTTCTATAGTTTCCTCGACACCGCAGGCATTGCACCCGGCGCTATCAGCCATTCCAATGAAAAACGTATATGCAGTGGTGCGTGCGTCGCCCAAGCGTAAGTGGCAAAGCATTGTTTCCTCGTTACGCGGAAGCCCTGGTATCAGCAGCAGTTGCATAGATGGATCGAGGGAATGCGATCGAGGTTGGGTGAATTCAGGTGCGTGCCACTTCTGCAGCGTGACACGGTGCCCTAACTTGCTTAAGTGTTGGGCTGCGTCAGTCCGCGATAAAGGTACAGAAACAAGGGTCGCTCCTTCGTGTGCTTTCCTAGCAGCTTCGTCAGCAAGGTCATTGCCGGAAATACCACAATGGCCAGGCAGCCACTGAAACATGACGTCGTGTCCTTTCGCGATCATGTGATGGTGCATTTCTCGTATCTCCGACACGAGTTGTTCACAGGACCCGCGACGAAGAGATGACAGAAGACATTGTAAGGCCACCTTCGAATCGCAGAATATTGCCCACTGATTAGCAGGTTGGTTGTTAATATTATTACGATATTATCGGTAGATACCCGAGAGACGAGCCGCCGCGAGAACGACGTCGAAGTGGGTCTGTGCCCTTGGCGCGAGAAAATGTCGGCCTGGCGCTCTGGCTCCAGTCCAGTGTAAATAGCTTGTAAATGGCCTCTTCCGTCTGTATCTTTCTACACGTAAAATTCTAGTGGAGGTGAGCGATCCCCGTCCTCACCACGGAACTCCGGAGTGGTCGATACATCGAGCTTGTCACCATGCCTCCCGGTGACGAGACCACTTCTGCAACGGCTTCGGCTTGTCCGACTGCTCCCGTCGTCACGGTTGCCCAACATCGCGACCCTGGTGTGTTCTCTGGCCTGGAGGGACAGGACATTGACGAATGAATCAAGCTATATGAACATGCCAGCGCTAATAACAGGTGGGACCCAACGATCATGCTCGCCAATGTCATCTTTTATCTCGGCGACACCCCACGCGTGTGGCACCAGACGCATGACGACGAGGTAACCAGTTGGGACAATTTCAAAGAAAAGCTCAGGGAACTGTTCGGCGACCCCATTGGCCGCAAGGTTGCCGCGAGAAAGGCTCTTGCGTCTCGTGTTCAGGCATCTACACAACCGTACGTTTCATACATCCTCGACGTCTTGGCTCTATGCCGAAAAGCTGACGACGCTATGTCTGAAGCTGATAAAGTGTCTCATGTCCTAAAAGGCATCGCCAACGACGCTTTCAATTTGCTTGTTTTCGGCAACATCTCGACAATCGACGCCATCATTAAAGAATGCCCTCGCCTTGAACAGGCTCAGAGCCGCCGTGTCACACACCACATCACGTGGCTACCCGACACTGCTGCTACGTCGACATGTGAGGGTCGACCACGTCAGGCTACCACCAGTGACGACGTCACCCGTATTGTTCGCCGCGAGCTTGAGGCCGCCTGTCCACCAGCTTTCGCCGTGACGCCTCCCGATCCGCCAGCAACCACGATTGCGATGATTCAGGCCGTAGTTAGACAGGAATTTGAGAACATGGGTCTGAACTCCGTGTGTACAACGTCTCAACCCAGCGTTCCCCAGTTCTCTACCGGCCCTCCTCGTCCCCGACAGTCCTTTTCTGCCATATCTCGCCGCAACTACGTCCGAATGGCGTACCCCTGATGACAGGCTGATCTACTTCCACTGCTGTCGCATCGGCCACGTCGCTCGTCACTGCCGCAACCGATGACCACCACCTCCTCGGACATACGACGCCACTTATTCCCGCACTTTTGGACCTTCTGTTCCCTATTCCACCCGCCATGAACACACTGTTGCTGATGCCCCTGCTCCGAACCTTCGCTAGAGCCGCTCGCCCTCACCTCGACGCCATCAGTCTCGTTTCCCCAACCCCGTCGCTTCTCTTCGCCGCTTATCGCCTCCCGGATCCAGCCTGAAAACTAGGCACTGCAGCTTCTGGAGGTGAAGCTGCCTTGTCGACCCTGCCCTGAAATCCTCTGCTCACGTTACCCACGAACCGAAACCTTCTTGACGTTGACGGCTATCCTGTCACGGCACTCATCGATACAGGCGCACATCTTTCTATTATGAGTGCAGCTTTCCGACGACGACTCAAAAAGCTCCTCACCCCAGCGTCGGCACGCGTCGTCCGCGTTGCGGATGGCGGTACTGTCCCTAATAGAGGCTTTTAGCGTGTCCGCTATTCCGGCAAACCAGGGCGGTTTGGGCGGATTACCGGATGGTCGGGGGCGTAAACGTGAGCGGCTGGAGCGGTGCAGCCGCCTGGTGCTGTAGAGCTCAATCAGACAAACACAGAGCTAAAATTGCAGTAACACACCTTATTCTGCTTCGCTGCTGGTGCAAAGTTTCGGCAGCGGCGTAATTGTGTTCACAATTACGCCGCTGTCGAAAACTTACACCCCAGCTAAGAAGAATATAGTAATAGGCTCTGTGTTCGCGTGGTTGAGCTTTGCACCACCAGCTGGCGCCACCAATCTGGCCACTAACGTTTACGCCCCCGACCATCCGGTAATCCGCCCAAACCGCCCCGGTTTGCCGGAATAGCGCACACGCTAAAAGTCTCTATTATCGGCATGTGTACTGCACGAGTCAGCATTGCCGGCCGCCACACCCCTGTCCTCTTCACCGTGATTGCTCATTGCCCCCACGACCTAATTCTCGGTCTCGACTTTCTCTCCGCGCATTCTGCCCTTATTGACTGCTCTGCCAGTACCCTTCGCCTTGAGTTGCCGATTCTTGCAGAACCTTATGACGCACCCCAGTGCCGCCTACGCCCCACCGGCTTTGTTCGCCTGCCACCAAAATCAATAGCCTCTATTGAACTCTTGTCTTCCCCACGAGTCCCTGATGGCGAGTACCTCGTGACTCCTCTGCTCGACATTCCACTACAGTATGACGTTACCGTGCCTCACAGTATACTTACTATTACTACGAACCGCACTCGCATACCTATATTTAACTTTGGATTGGCAAAGCAAATTCTACCGCAAGGTATTTGCCTTGCCAACGTTGATTGTCTCAGCGACCGTCACGTGGCAGCGTTATCAACCGATGCTTCTTGCGAGCTTAGCAGGCCCATCGTACCAGCCTCGGCCGCCGATCCCAAAATACAGAAAATGGTTGCGACGGACCTGTCTTCTGCGCAGGCTGAAGACCTTTACCGTGTATTATCGTCCTGCAGAGATATTTTCGACTTCGACGATCGCCCGTTAGGCCAGACGCTCGCGGTCAAGCATCGGATTCTTACTGCTGATGATACTCCTATTCACCGACGACCGTATCGAGTTTCTGCGTCGGAACGCCGAGTAATTCAAAGTGAAGTGAACAAAATGCTAGACAAAAACATCATTGAGCCTTCTTCGAGTCCCTGGGCGTCACCTGTAGTGTTGGTTAAGAAGAAGGACGGCACGTGGCGCTTCTGTGTAGACTACCGCCATCTGAACAACATTACTAAGAAGGACGTCTACCCGCTCCCACGTATAGACGACGCCCTTGACTGCCTCCACGGTTCCAGCTATTTCTCTTCTATCGACCTTCGTTCTGGATACTGGCAGATTACTGTTGACGATATGGATAGAGAAAAAACCGCGTTCATCACACCTGATGGCCTATACCAATTTAAAGTAATGCCGTTTGAATTATGCAACGCCCCTGCCACCTTTGAGCGTATGATGGACTTCTTGCTCCGTGGTTTCAAATGGTCCACATATATGCTACCTCGACGACGTCGTCGTCTTCTCGCCCACGTTCGACACTCACCTTGGGCGTCTAACAGCTGTACTTGATGTATTTCGAAAGGCGAAGCTGCAACTTAACTCGTCGAAATGTCGTTTCTGCCACCGCCAAATTACTCTTCTGGGCCATCTCGTTGACGCTTCCGGAGTACACCCTGATCCCGACAAAACTCGCGCTGTCCGAGACTTTCCGGTTCCGAAGACAGCCGCAGACGATCGAAGTTTTGTCGGGCTATGCTCGTATTTTCGTCGTTTTGTTCAAGATTTTGCGGCAATTGCTAGACCTGTCACTAATCTTTTGAAGAAACGCGTACAATTCTCGTGGGGTACTGCAGAAGCCGCCACCTTCTCTCGTCTCTTCACTCTTCTCTCCTCACCACCCATTCACGCCCACTTCGACCCTGATGCCCCTACAGAATTGCGTACAGATGCCAGCGGTCATGGGGTAGGTGCCGTCTTAGCCCAGCATCAGCGGGGCCAGGATCGCGTTATTGCTTATGCGACCCGCCTCCTAGCACCATCGGAGCGCAACTATTCCATTACGGAATGAGAGTGCCTTGCTGTAGTCTGGGCGGTTGCGAAGTTCCGTTCTTACCTCTACGGTCGTCCTTTTTCCGTAGTGACTGACCATCATGCTCGCTGCTGGCCCTCATCCCTAAAAGATCCTACAGGCCGGCTTGGTCGATGGGCTTTGAGGCAACAAGAATTTTCGTATTCCGTGGTGTACAAGTCTGGCCACTTGCACCAAGACGCTGGCAGTTTGTCGCGTTACCCTGTTGACGACTCTGACTCCTCTAATATTGCCAGTGCTTTTTGCGTATTCTCTGTGTCGCAGCTGCTTCATTTCGCCGACGAGCAACGTCGTGACGCCGACATCAGAGCACTCATCGACCGTTTTGAACACTCTCCGCCCGACGCCACTGTACACCTCTTCGTCCTCCGCGACGGTACTCTGTACCGTCGTAACCGTCATCCAGACGGCTCTGAGTTCCTACTTGTCATACCTAAACACCTCCGCTCAAACGTTCTAGAAGAGCTCAACGACGCACCAATGGCAGGACACCTCGGCGTCCTATGACCGTGTACGTCGCCGTTTTTTCTGGCCGGGCCTTGCCCGTTCCGTGCGACGTTACGTCGCCGCTTGTGAAATTTGCCAACGAGGCAAGAAGCCTTCCCAGCCGCCCGCTGGTTACCTGCAGCCGCTCAACATCCCTGCCGCGCCCTTCCATCGTGTTGGCTTAGACCTTCTCGGCCCATTTCCAGAATCTACATCAGGAAACAAGTGGGTTGCAGTTGCGGCTGACTACGCGACCCGCTACGCCGTAACCCGCGCTCTTCCGACCAGTTGCGCAACTGACGTTGCGGACTTCCTCCTACATGATATCATTTTGATGCATGGTGCTCCGCGTCAATTGCTAACAGACCGTGGCCATACGTTTTTGACGAAAGTCATTGACGACATCCTGCGGGCCTGCTCCATTCAGCATAAGTTTACTACCGCCTACCACCCTCAAACGAACGGCCTCACTGAACGTTTGAACCGCACCCTTACAGACATGCTATCCAAATACGTTTCAGACGATCACCGTGACTGGGACCTGGCTCTACCCTACATTACCTTTGCATATACAACTCTTCCCGTCTCGAAACTGCCGGCTTTTCCCCGTTTTACCTCTCGTATGGCCGCGAACCGACGCTGCTACTAGACACCGTGCTTCCGTCCACCCCACCTTCAACTAGCGCTTATGCCCGTGATGCTATCGCCCATGCTGACCATGCTCGGCAACTTGCGCGCGTTCGTCTACAAGTCTCTCAAGACAAACAGCAGCGACGCTACGACCTTCGTCACCGTGATGTCCATTTTGCGCCCGGCACCCTCGTGTTGCTTTGGTCACCATCGCGTAAAGTTGGCCTTTGTGAGAAACTGCTTTCCTCTTATACCGTCCCATATCGCGTGCTCCGCCAAGTGACCGATGTCACCTATGAAATTGTTCTAGCCACGCCCACTACGTCCTCCGGTGTGACACCCGTGACATTGTCCACGTCACCCGACTCAAGCCGTACAACTCTCCACGTGCCTTGGATATTTAAAAGCACCGTGACGGCGCTTTTGCCACCGGGGGGTAGTATTACGATATTATCGGTAGATACCCGAGAGACGAGCCGCCGCGAGAACGACGACGAAGTGGGTCTGTGCCCTTGGCGCGAGAAAATGTCGGCCTGGTGCTCTGGCTCCAGTCTAATGTAAATAGCTTGTAAATAGCCTCTTCCGTCTGTATCTTTCTACACGTAACAATATAATCAACGGCACCTCGGAGGGCAACAAGCTCCGAACCGGTCGATGTTGTCAAGGGAGAAATCTTGTATAGAATGCTTAGTGATCGTGATGGTATAACCAATGCTCCGGTGGAGCTGGTCTGAGTGGAAGAGCCATCCGTATATATGTGGACTCGGTCAAAGTAGAAAGTGCGCCAACAATCCAGATCTGCTTGCATCAAGGCCAAGCTAGGCAGGTCAGTCGTCTTATCCTTGGAACCATAAGACGTACTTGAGGTTGTTTTATGCACCACAAAGCTGAGGTTGAGCGTGCTGAGGGTGAGAAGCCCGATGGTAGGGAGGCACGATGGATAATAAATAAATAAAGTTTAGAGGACAATAATATTGCGTTTCTAGCTGCCGTCTAAACTGGTGCGGAAGTTTCAATCTAAGTAATTTTTCTACCAGACAAAGAAAAGTTTGCTGATGGCGCGATTTTTTCCTCGTATGTTTTTTACTCCTTGCGAGTGTAATCTGCAGCGACACCTGTTATAGACTCAGTCCTCTGGTCATCTTGATGTCTGCCACTGTCTTCCCTGAAATCACCAAATCTTATGTTACAGGAAAAGTAAAAAAGCATGCCATTACGCTGCGAAGAGGCGAACTTGCGACCAACCGACTGGCAACCCAGGATTCTACCTCTCAGCCACTTCATGCATTTACTGCATCGAACACACGCTGTGAGCATCTGCACGTTATCACGTTTAGGTAAATACAGGCTTCTTACTCCGATAGGCAAGTACGTACATATTGTTACATTGCAGAAGTCGCATTAAAGATGTATTTACAATATTTGTAAGACAAACAGCGATGCGTAAACAAGATGGCTGTCGAGACCGATTCAACATTCACACGTCAAATCGTCTTCTGACTGGCGCTACCCCAGGTTTCACCATAATGTTATCCCCACCAATAAAGGCGCCGTCGCGGCGGTAACTATCAGGGAAATGAACTCGTGGCAAAGTAAGGCTTCAGCGCGGACACACGCACAACGCCTGTGGGGCCACGCGAGTCCATATGAGCGATACCGTAGTTCACATTACAACGCAGACGCAATATCGTGTAGGGCCCTGTGTAGCGCGGCAGCCGCCTTAAGGACAAGTCTATGTGGCGACATAGTGTCCTTAGGGCGACGACGGTGCCAGAAGAAAATTGAACATCCCCATATCGGCTGGCGTACCAGATCGTCTCCGCAGCTTGAGATCTCAGTGAGCTGGGAGCCGGCATTCTGGCGTGCAGCCCGAGCGAAGGCGTCTTAGACATATTCAGTGGAAGTGTTTATCGAGTAAGAAAGCAGTGTGTCAATGTGCAAAGAATCGTGGCCGCCGAACAGTAGATAAAAGGGCGAAAAGCCAGCGGTTTCGTGACGGGACAAATTATAGGCGAAAGTCACGAAAGGCAACGTGCCTTCTCAATCGCTGTGATGGTCAGAAACGTACATAGACAGCATCAATGTCAAGGCGTGACTGAGCCTCTCCGTCAGTCCGTTTGTCTGCGGGTGGTAGCCGGTGGAAAGATTGTGCTCGGCAGAACCGGCGCGAGGTCGGTCTTCAACTACTCGGGACAAGAAGGTGCGGTCGAGATCACCGAGGAGCTGCCGGGGTGCGCCGTGATGGAGGATGACGTCATGTAAAAGGAAATCTGCCACCTCAGTTGCACAGCTTGTGCGCAAAGACCGCGTGATCGCGTACCGGGTCGCGTAATCAGTCGCGAAAAGAACCCACTCATTGACAGATTTCGACGTTCGAAAAGGGCCGAGAAGATCGGGATCGACGCGATTGGTTCTGAGGACACATCGATGGAGTGAAGGCATCCAGCGGGCAGCAGAGCAGGTTTTTTTACGGAGCGGACAGTGCGTACCGGCTGCAGCGTAGCGGCGCACACAAGGGTACAGGCCTGGCCAGTAGAAGCGGCACCGTACGCAGTCGTACTTACGCGAAATGCCGAGGATGCCTGCACCAGGTACGCCGTGCAACGGTTGCAGAACTTATGTCCGGAGATGGCGCGGTACAGCGAGTCTGGTCCTTCAGGGAGCAAGCTGCGACGGTAGAGAACATCGTCATGGAGCACGAACATGGGCAGCGTGGGCTCCGCATGCCCAGAAATGAGACCACCGATGAGGACAAGTAAGCAGTCATCCCGCCGTTGTACAGTGTGGATATCGTGCAGTTCAGAAATGCCCAGGACGCAAGAGTCAGTGTCATGCGCATCATATTCAGGGTCGTCGACAGGATGACGGGTGAGGCAGGTGGCGTCCTTGTGCAAACGGCCTCACTTCTATGATACAGCAAATGAATATTGTTGGAACCGTAGCGCCAAAATACCCAATAATCCAGCGGACTCGCCAAGGGAGGAGGGCCAGCAAAAGACGTGGCGATCGCTAACCACGGGGAAATATCCGGCCGTACCAGTAGGGGCGAAAACTGGTAACTGTCCAAACTAACGCCAGGCACTCCCGTTCGGTAATTAAAAAATTCCTCTCGGCAGGTGACAGGAGGCGGCTGGCATGTGCAATTACGCACTCTACGTTACGCTGCCATTGAACAAGTACAGCCCCATTTTCATGGCCACTGGCATCCGTGTGAAGTTCAGTGGCGGCAGATAGATCATACTGAGCGAGCAAGAGTATGAGAGCGGAGAAGGCTTTGGTTTTGAGCAGCCCCTCATCTGCAAGCAACGTCCTTCTTAGGCGAGTCGGTGAGTGGACGAGCGGTTTCAGCGAAAGTCTTTATAGAACGACGCAAGTACGAGTATAGCCGAACAGAGCTTTCTGCATCTGCGGCGCGACACGGAATAGGAAAGTTCAATACAGCAAGAATCTTATCAGGCAAGGTTGAACGCCAGTGGCGCTGACGAAATGGCCAACAATGGTAATTTGACGACGTCCAAAGTGGCACTTGGTTGAGCTCTATTGCAGGCCGGCGCGTCGCAAAATGCCAAGAATAGCCGATAGACGCGATAGATGATGGGTGAAAGTTGGTGAAAGCACTATGACATCGTCTAGACAACACAGACATGTGGACTATATATAGCCGCGAAGTAAGGGGTCCATCATTCTTTCGAAGGTTGCCGGGGCATTACAAAGGTCGAACGGCATAACTTTGAATTGGTAGGGGCCGTCAGGTGTTACGAAGGCAGTTTTCTCATGGTCCATGTCATCTACCGAGATTTGCCAATAGCCTGATCTGAGGTCAATCGATGAAAAGTAATTGGCTCCGTACAAGCAGTCCAAGGCGTCATCAATACGCGGCAAGAGGTAGACGTCTTTGCGTGTGATTTTGTTGAGGTGTCTGTAATCCGCACAAAAGAGCCAACTGTCGTTCGTGTTCCTGACAAGGACAACAGCGGACGTCTACCGACTACAATATGGCTCGATAACGCCTTTAGTGGGCATCTTAACAGCTTCTGGTTGTATCACTTGTCGTTCGGCATGGGAAACACGGTACGGCCGGCGGCGTATCAGATTGGCGTCTTCGATGTAAATACGATGTCGCGGTAGGGTTCCAAGAGACGGCAGAGGTCACCAGCTTGTGCAGGGAGAAGGTCAAGTACAATGACCTTGTTAAGCTCGTCTGTGAGAGTCGGTGAATCCGAGGTTCCTGTAGAGGGCGATGAATTTCAGCGTCAAGAGCCGATGTCTAGCAATCGTTCACAGGCGAGATGTGGCCCAAAGACATGCCTCAGGGAAGAATCTGAGTCGAGCATTTAAACTTGAGGGAGCGAAGCGATATAACCTGTAACAATGAGCACGGTACGGTGAACGGAGAAATTTCTTTCAAAAGTATGTCGGTGGTGAGACATAGTACACAGAAGCCAAGCACGTACCCAGGGGGGGGGGGGAGGGCCCGGCTCCCCCCCCCCGAAGTTAAGCGGACTACCCCCCCCCCCTCCCCGCCAACGGAACCACTTTTCACACACAATCCTACAGCGCCATCAAATCAATGTTGAGATTTGACAGCTATTCGGCGGTCAACATTTTGCTGCCTTTTACACTCCTTTTGGATGGCGATAGTTATCGGCATGTCCTGGGGTGTGAAGGCCAGTTTTCTCATCGATTCGGTGCCCGCGCGATTAATTCGAGATGCGTTCAGTTGTCACCATCTATTCCAACCGTCATGCACATCGCTGCTGCTTCGTTACTTAGTGTTTAGACTGATCTACGGACCAGGAAAGGCATTCCTTTCGTAGTCAGCTAGTCTGTATGCTCGAGGAACGAGTTGCGATAGGAGAAAACACCAGTTTCGTTTAACTTTTCCTTTTGTTTCATTATTTCCTCGAGTGACGGCTCGCCACGACGCTGGCAGATCCTCGGAAGCATATACCCGCGATATGGGTTAGATAAGATGGAAAATAAAATAATGCGCAACAGCGTCCATGATCAAACCCTGCAATAACCCTTACACCCATCAGCAATATGACTGTAACCCGTAACCTCATCTGGTTTTTCCCCAACTGTACAGCACTTTTCGTGCGAAATTGGCAACTAGAAACAAGAGTCGCAAGCACGTGAGAAATTACGCGATATACTAAGGGAGAGAGCCAAGGCAACAACCAAACAGGAAGGAAAAGCGAAAATTAACAAAATTAACCAGTGTTTATGAAAATATTTACAGATCAACATCTTTTTATTTAAAAAGGAAGTAGAGAAGACGCCACTGGAAGGTGAGAATGATTTTGTGCGTTTGAAATGACGCTTCTACATTTATCAGTCCAGCCGCCTGACGTAGCCACTTCTCTGCTGTGCTTTTGTGGGTGTTTTTTGAACCTTGCGCGGTGGGCGCATTACGTCTAGCACCGCAGCGTCCTGCGCTCTACGCGGCTGTACGGGACTAGCGGCCACCCTTCGTTACGGAATTTCCCAAATAACAACACGAGTCGCTTTTGGCACTTAGAGCAGTACACGAGAGATCCGAAGGAACTGTGATTCTTCCGCAAATATATAGATCTCTATAATTCTTCCAAAGCTAATTCAAGAAACGTTACTATAGTGGGATTACAACTTAAGTGTGCAGTGAAGCCCCACCCACGCTCTCATAACCGCCAGCCACTGTTCCTCCGCGAGGCTGCAAATAATTCATACTTCAAACTCTTCCCGTTACCCAAATAAGGCGGTAACCGCAAAAATAACATTATTAGCGCATAATTTTATACATTTTCCCTCGCCCATTATAGTGGAATGGCGAAAGTCTAATTCTTTATTGAACTGAAATAAAATGGTTGCATCGCTGCGACTCTTTATTGTCAAGTTTCACTTGAGTTGGCAATGAAATTTATGAGTAAAACGGTTTCAGCAGTGAAATGAACTGTACCGCAGACTTTTGAGGATTGAATTAATTAATTATGGAGTTTTATATGCCAAAACCACGATCAGATTATGAGGCAGGCCGTGGTGGGGGACTTAGGAAATGTGGATCAACTGGGGTTCTTTAACGTGCACCTAAATCTAAGTACAAGGGGGTTTTCGTATTTCGCCCCCATCGAAAATGCGGCTGCCCTGGCCGGGATTTGATCTTGCTACCTCGTGCTTAGCAGCCTAACACCATAGCCACTAAGCGATCACGGCAGGTAGACTTTCGAAGAGTGAAATGCTCAGACTCCATACACTTTGTACAGACTCTGTTGCACACCTGATTGCTTCCGTCGATGAAAACACTCTTCAAGAACAGCAGACGCTCCGGAGGTATCAAGTACGATGCCATATTGAAAAGGCCCCAAGACGACGATTTTGTTTGCTTCTGTGATTGCTTCTGTGATTGTGAACCCCGCGCGGTCCGTGTGCCTCGGTTGCGAACTGCTGTTCTTTTTAAGTTGTATGAGTGATGGGACAATGATACCGTCGACTAGAACATCCATCAAGTTTTGTTTGGTCATTAAAGTGATCAGAGGGTTTCGCAGTCAAGTCGTCAAAGCAGCGTCACCTACGAGAGCTAGGCCCGTGAGTTTTCCAGATGCGAGCGTCTGGGCTGCATCGGGGACGGTGGGAGATAAACATGCGACAATAGGGCCGATTGTCGCGAGCTGGTGGCGAATGGGACTGGTGACGTCGGAATGAGGACGAGGGACTGTTCGAAGGAGCACGAGCATCATTGTTTGGCTGTTGCGGTTCCAATAGAGACTGGTAACAACGTTCGCTCTGTTCGAGGCGATAACTTGTGAATGGAGGTCGCAGTACGGCTGTTACAATGGCGAGCGATGTGACCGATACGCCGGCAGGTAAAGCAGATTGCCTGATCGTCTGCGGTTCGCCACTCGGATGCATTTCGGTAGCGTGCAGGTTGCCGCGGACTAGTCGATGGACCTGGAGCATGAGAGAGCTACGAAGCGGCAATGGCACTCACAGAATGAACTCTTTCTTCAGAGAATTCTTTGCGGCCTATCACTTGCACAACTGGTTGCAAAACATGTTGTTAGGCTTACTGGATCGTGAAAAAAGGGCTATGAGAGCCATGGCTTCAAGTTCTCCGCAATATAGGCATAAGGTCATCTTATGATGATAGTCGCTGTACTCCTAGCCTGCGCTCAAAGAGGATGTCGCAGCTGCATTCGGCAGACGTGCAAACGGCGTTGCAATGCGGCAGCTCTTGGCCTGCTCAAAACATTGACACTTTCTTAAGATGCTCTTCACTGTTTCACAGTTTTTGCACATCATCAGGTTGCAAGCATTGTCGGTAATCCCCTTCGCTACAAGCCAACCTTGTATCCCTCAGCCATATCCCTGTCGGCTTTGCAGCACAGAGCCCGTACGTCCTGTATGTAAGAGACGTGTGACTCTGTGGACGTCTGGGCGCGGGTCGCTAGGTCTTTCTTAGCGGTATTGTTCTGCCCGGCAGGACGGCCGAACAAGTGCCTCAGCTTCTGTTCGAACGTGTTTCAGCCGTTAAGCTCTTTCACGTGGTCGCCATACCGCACCTTCGCCGTGCCTTGTAGATAGAACACCAAGTTAGCCAATATAACCGTCGGATGTCATTTCTTATGTGCAATTACATGCTCATACGTGGCGATTCAGCCTTCTGCGTCGAGGTGGTTAATGCCGCAGGGCGTTCGTGGATCCCGCGGCTGAGCCAGCACAACCATTGGGGTTGTAGGCGTTGATGTGGTCCGTGCCATGTCGGATTCTGTTTCGTTCGTCTTGGTGACCAGTCTGAGGTGAGCACCACTGCGGAGCTCCGTTGTTGTTTCTGGCGTGTACCCCGCACCTTCACTAATTTGTTACGTTACAGAAGTCACATATAAAAATATATTTACAATATTTGCAAGAAACGCAATAATGAATAAACAAGTTGGCTGTGGAGACCGATTCCACCTCTAGTGAACTCGTCTTCTTCTGACTGTCGCCACTCTTGGTTGTGCAGTAAAAATACAGAAAGGAATATGTACGGAGCTCGACTTAGCGGAGGCAAAGCATACATGTTTTCCCAGCTTGAGAACGACTGGCTTTATTCAAAAGTAAAAGCAAGTTTGTCGAGTGGCTCTAGTGACGCCCCGTCGGGTGAACAGGGCGCAATGACCTCTGCGGTGAGGCAAAATGGATTTCCGAGGAGTGGGGAAAATGAAGTAATGGATGGTCGCTACAGGGGAATTCCCCCTAGAATGTCGTAGGCTTAGGTGTAAAAGGAGGAATGAGTGAAGACCTAATAGTCGACATAAGCTGGTTTAACGCGGTCGCACGAGACTCTTCTTTTTCGCCCCGAATTCAATCTTCAAGGTGTTCCCTGAACGTGAAATCACACGAAAGTGGCCTTCATAGGAAGGAGTCAATGGTGGCTTGATAGAGTCGCGCCACAGAAATACATGTCTAGTTGTGTCCATTGTAGCGAAACTGAACACAACCTGCCCGCGAGCGACAATACGTCGGGGTGTAGGTCGAACCTGGTCGAGCCAGGAATGTAGCCTAAGTGCTGCGCGGCCTCTGGCGGAGTGCCTTCCTGGGTGATGAAAAACTGGCCTGAAACGCGCATTGCTGACCCATAAAATCTCTGCTGCGCTGATTCCGAGGTCATCTTTGATTGTTGTTCGCAACCCCAGTTGTATTGGGGGTAGTGTTTCCACCCAATGCCGTTTGTCAAACGTGGTCGTCAAAAACCCCTGCATTTGTCGGTAGAAACATTCGACGAGCCGTCGGTGTGTGGTGTTATGAAGGCTCGTGCCGAGAACTCTCGCCAGGACATTTGGAACTGCCGGCCTCGGTTAGTAGTTATGCTTAAAGGCCAACTGTACCGCGACACCCACGTAGAAGAAATGTTTCCACCATGGTTTTGGCCCCGATGTCTTGCAGAGGCGTCACCTCAGCCCAACTTGAGTCCCAGCCGATACACGTGAAGAAGCACCTGAAAATTTGACAGGGTGATAGACGCCCCACAAAGTATAAATGCACGTGATCGAAACAGATCTCTAGTGGTCGAAAGGGCTGCAAAGCTGAACGCGTATGCCGCGTCAATTTCATGGCTTGACGAAATTCGCAGCTTTTGAACGGGAGTCCACGCGTAACCTCGTCCATGAACCTTTGAAAAGTTTGTGCCGTTTCCTTCAAACCGTAAGGCATACGGACAAAATCAAATAGGCGACATGGAGCAGTGACTGCTGTCTTCGGAGTATCGCTGGGTTCGACAGGAATTTCGTGGTAGCCATTTATCAAAGCAATCTTGCTGCATTTTTGGTCCCTGCGAGACGGGCGCCGAAGTCCGGTAAGGGGGGATGGAGATAATGATTCGGACTAGAGACGGCATCAAAAGCTTGGTCATCACCTCAGGACCGCCAGTCATCACTGTCCTGCTGTGGAACCAGATAGACGTGTGAGAACCAATTGCTGGAGGAAGGAAGAATAACTCCGAGTTGAAGCATTCTTTCAAACTTACGGCGGGTGACTTCCAACCTCCGTCCAGCAAGCCTCCGTGGCCAGGTAGAGACAGGTGGGCTGGTAGGGGTGATACAATGCGTACCCTTGTGTTTTACGAGCAGCGAGCATATTGTTGCGGGGCTTCGTGAGTTGCCCGTACTCAGCAAGTATCTTGTCGTCCGCTGAAACCAATCGAAAGGTACGGGTGCCAGATGAGGTAAGGTTGAACTACAGGCCAAATACTTCCAGGTATGTGACGTTATTGTTCAGGCGCCAATAGCAAACGCTCACTTCTAGGTCGAAATGGATGAGGAAGTCCACTCCCAGCATGGCAAAGTGACGTCGGCGATCACAAACACTCATCTGTGCAAGCGCCGGAGTCCGATGTCTGACGTTATTGACGGGAGCCCATAGGTCTTGATGGCAGTGTTGTGTGGAGCGTGTGTGTGGCCTTGCTGCATTGGCTATCTGCGGCCGTGGCAGGGACGATGGACAGCTCGCCTCCGATGTTGATCAGGAGCCGAGTGCCGGTGATCCAGTCAACCACGAAGAATGCGCGGCTTGCTCGAGGGCTGATGTCACATGCCACCGTTAACGACTGGTCAGTGCGTTTCCTGTCCACGAACAGGGCTGACTTCAGCGACTTGCCTGTTCGAGAAAGCGACGTTTGTACCGGCACGAATCTCGTGGCGAGTCTCTAGGTGCACTGCGAGACTACGAATGTTTCGCCGAAGTTAGTCGTCAATGTTGCCGCCAGTCGCCTGCTTCTCCAGTCCACTGGTAAGGCGCTCGAGTGTTTCCTCCAGGCGCGAAGAGTCGGTATCCTGGCTCTGACACTCTCGCAGCGGCAATAAGTAGCTGCGCCGAAGACGTGCAGTCGAATATGCGGTCAGCGAGTACAGCCAGCCGATCGATACTGATCTCGTCGGAACCCGCCCGTACCATGCACGCGGACTGTGGAAGGCACTGCAGCAAGAGCTGGGGCAAAATTGTAAGCTGCCTCTCCTTTGCGGAGTGCTCACCCAGTAACTGACACCACCAGTGCAGCAGATTTGACGGTCGTTGGTAGCCGATCGGAAACGAGCTGTTGCCGCTCGAGGTGCTGCAGCACCGTGTGTTTCGTGTTGTCGTATGTGGTGCCCGAAGGCGTACTCCCCAGCATAGGTTCCGACTACGAGGGCTGTCAGGGGTCCGAGCCCCTTACGAATATTTCCGGAGGGGGGGGAGGCTCAGCACTCGCGGCGACGCTGAAGCCTCTCCCCCTCCCCACTTAATGTGTCATTGCCAGAGTTTTGTCACTCACATCAATTGAAAATTCTTTTGCCGTGCCTCGGCCTTTTCACTTTATATTTTACTGTGGCAAAAAGCTTACTGCATCATTGTTCGCGCAGACGTGCATGAATTTCAATTCACACTTTGCTTTATTTCTGCAAATACTGACAGTAGGAGACCAAGCGCATTAGGAGTACTAGCGGTAACTGCCTCATCCATATTTTCTCACTTCAACATTGTTTTTTATTCCCACTGTAAACACTGCACATGCGCAATATATTTAAATATATACACACAACAAAGTTTATTATATTTTCAAAACGAAGGATGTAGCCAATCAACAATTATTTCTAGAGAGAGAGAGAGAGAGAGAGAACACAAGGGTAGGAAAGGCAGGGAGGTCAACCAGAACAGCATCCGGTTTGCTACCCTACACTGGGGGTGGGGGAAAGTGGAATAGAAAGAGGAACAAAGGGAGAGAGTAAACACTGAGTACGTGTGGGAGGTACACCATACATAAGGACACTATAAACGGTCTCTTAAGCCCGTGCACTTCAAGTACTGCACTAGTTCATGAATCGCTTTTCGAGCCAGTGACGGGTATCCGAGTATCCGAGTTCACCGAGTATCTTTGACTGGGTGAACGGTCTCCAGTCCAGTCGGCGTAAAGTTGCCCGCAGAGAGAGGCGTTGGACATCGTAGCGAGGGCAGGTACACAATAGGTGCTCGATGGTCTCCTCGCACCCACAGGAGTCGCACATTGGGCTCTCGGCCATCCCCATACGGTAGGAGTATGCGTTCGTGAACGCCACTCCCAGCCACTAGCGACACAAGGTTGTTTCGCCACGGGAAAGGCTAGATGGCAGTTGTAGCCGTAGCGTGGGGTCCAGTTTACGTAATCTGCAATTGAAGGCACTTGAAATCCAGAGATCTTGTGACTTCTTGCCTGCAAGTAGGGCGAAGTTCTTTGGCAGCATCCGACCTCGCCAAAGGTAATTTTTCTAAGGTAATTATTTCTAAAGGTGTGGATAACTTATGCCTAGAGAATGAATATGTTGTTGTTTGTTCCCCGCATTTCAAAATGCCTTGCGTTCTATTTTTACACTGAAAAAAAAAGAACTAAAGTTTAGTGAAGCCTTCGGGAGAGTCTTTTACCAACGGCGTGTGAAATGCACGTGAATGATATCTGTCTCAGCCTAATCTCTCCAGTATGTAAATCTAACGAGTCATTAAAAAAACACTTTTCACAATTTACAAAATTTATAAGGGATGGAAACATCGTCACTTGCACTCAGAGGTCATAAATACATACAGGTTGTCCCCACTAACTATCATGCTCCAAGATTTTTAAAAAAGCAATGCGTTACTCGAAGAAACCCTAGCGCATATTGTTTCCGGTACACTGGGGTAGCTGCAGTAATTTTTTCGCTACTGAGATTTAGTTAGGTAATTGTAATTAATTATGTAACTCGAGACGTACAATCCTAGTTACCAAAGTGTCCATGAGGCATTTGTTTCACAGCCAAGGGACATCTAACTGCGGTATTTTGACCGACGTACTAATGGCGTACTAATTTGTTTTCGACTGATAAATAAACCCTGCGAAATATGGCAAATACAACGTGACTGCGCTCCCATCTGCATCATAAAACAGCGCCCTCGAACAGGCTCCTTCTGAGTTAGCCAGAACAAAATGAAGGAAATAAAGAAATCACCGCCCAGGCACTCCGTACCGATGCTTAACCAGCGAAGCTGAATCGTGCGGCCCTGGTATTTATGACTGGGTCAATCCCGACAGCTTGGTAGGATGCGGGATCTTCGGCACGCGGCTGCTGCTTGCGCTCGGCTGCACGAGCCTGTTTTTGTGCTCGGGCTGCAGCATCGGCACGGCGTAGACGAGCTTGTTCGCGGTTGTGATAAAGCGGACTCAGTACTGCGTAGCTGCAGAAGGAGACCTATTCGAATACGTCCTCTAGGCAGCAGCTGGTGTTCGACAGCATTACGAATTCATGGATAATGAGGTCACACTAAAATCTGGTGTACTTTTTGTTTGTTTTTTTGTGCAGGCGTCCCAATTGCCAATACGGTTAATTTAGAAGTGGTTATTTACGTTCTTGAACGCGTCGGTTTTGCCTTTCCTCAACACGTGGGTCGATTACCGGGCTGTCGACTTCCCTTTAATTTTTTTGCCACAAACACGTTTTTGCAGCACGTATATACTCTAATGAAAAATAAAACCGTCACTTTACTTTGGCTTTGATCCGAAGCAAATCTCTGGCACGAAATATAGCTGCGCGCGCACTCTTTCGATGCGGTTGCGAGCAGAAGAGCCTATTTCATTGCTTTTCGCGTTTCGTGCGCAGTCAGAGCGGCGCTTCGCCTGCGTTATCAAGCGGCTTTTGTTATCGATGCGATCAGTCGGCATTGAGAGACGGATAATAAGTGTGACGTAGAAATGAGAGGAAGGAATAGCTGCGAAGCCGCGAAACCTGCTGTTCGTGCTCCTTCTGTACCATTATCAAGGTGATGGGCTGTCTTCGCGTCTGCGACAGGTAGTGCAGATGCTTTCAATCAGCTTATTTGAGATCGCTGCTTTATGATGCGGGTGGGAGCGCAGTCACGCGGTATTTTTATATTTAGAGAGGTTTGCTTAGCAGAAGAAAAAAAATTTTACGAAATTAGTACGTCGCTGAAAACACCATAGTTCGATGTCATTTGGGGTGCATACAAATGCCTCATTGACACTTAGATTATTAGGACAGTACTTCACGAGTTAGATAATTAATTCGAGTTACCGAACTAAACCTCAGTAGCGAAATATTTACTGGCGGCTACTCCACTGCACTGGAAACAATACGCACCAGATTTTCTTTGAGTAACGCAACTGCTCTTTTTTTAAGTGTCGGTGCATGATAGTTAGGGCACCCTGTTTAATTGACTGAGTAACAGAAATGACGCCAAGCCGGATTCACTCGCAATCACAATCAACAGCAGTCATGCTCGGGAGCACTATACTCGGACTCACTGAAAAAAAAATGCAGAGAGAGGCTACGGTTTGGCCGGAAAGGTGAAGCAGTATTAATGATAGGGAAGTATACGACAATTACACGAAGGAAGATTACACCACCGAGGGACGCCAGATTCTGGGTGGCGGGAGAGGACTCAGGCTGTGAAACTGCACTGCCACCTACTGTGAGGTCTTTTAAATTCTCATATAAAGGCCGTCACTTCAGTGAACAATTCTTCGAGGTCACACGAAGTTTCTTCAAGCGCAATATATATATATATATATATATATATATATATATATATATATATATATATATATTAGGGTTGGAGTTCGGAGGGCTGGTCGGGTAAAAATGAAAACTTTCCGCCTATGCTCGCTAGCATGTCGTCTGTGGCGTCGGCGACGCGCAGGTACTTTGCTGTCTGTGAATTGATGCACCAGAGTTGAAAACGAGTCTCCACTTGCACAAATCCAACTCGGGGATACTTGGGAAAAAAGCTGGGGAGGTGAAGCTCTGCGGCGATGTCAGGACGCGTAATCGTGGCGTCGTCTCTGTCAGCAGGAGTAGGTGCTGGTTCATCCACGGCTAGTGTTCGAGGCAAAATGTACATGTCTTGGTTCACCACTTGTTGGGAGATCGGTTTAGGGAAGGTAATGAATACAAGTTTTGATAGCTTGAGAACGGAGAGATGACTCGCTTTATTCAAAAGTAAAAGCAGGTTTGCCATATGGCTCTGGTGGTGCCCCAGTCGGCCGAGCGCGGGGCGATGACCAGGGGTCAACCTTCACTCAAACATCAGCGTGCCGGATAGAGCTGGCGTCTACGCTTTTTTTTTTTTCGAGCGCGACGCCTATGACAGTTTTGAGGGAACTGCTAGGTTTGGTTTTGAATTAACATAACATTATTTGCCTACTTCAACCGTTTAGAAGCTATCCATCCATCTATCTATCTATCTATCTATCTATCTATCTATCTATCTATCTATCTATCTATCTATCTATCTATCTATCTATCTATCTATCTATCTATCTATTGATCCTCTTAGAGTCATATAGACGTTTCGCCTGTGGCCTCAAGATTAAGTGTTGCCAGGTGATCACATTACTTTTTCAGTCAGTCACTATGGCACACTGTTACCGTGTCCGTATTAATAAGTGTTTAATGCGTCCAGTCAATACGAGGAGTGGCGTTTTACCACTTGGATGATAGAACCCGCACGTGTGGTGATCAGTTAAAACAAATCGTAATTTATTGCCCATGCGCACCTGCCCTTAATAAAACGACCCGGTTTCAAGTCCAAGAACCTCGTTCCTCCTTTTGTGCTGAGCTCTTTGCTGTCCGAGAAGCGTTGTGCTCTGTGGCCGCCTTTCCCATGGGCCCCACGGCCCGCATCGTCATCCGCACTGATGCCCTCCAGGCGACGCGGCTTCTGCGACGCGTCAGTCGCAGCCCTGACATATGCCAACAGATCCATCTTCTGGCGGCACGCATCCCGCAGCCAATATCTGTCGAGTGAATCCCACGTGACCTTCTAAGCTTCCCAAGCCGTGCGGAATCTGCGACCCGTCTAGCGACCTCTCCATCGTCACTGCCTCAACTCTTTCACCTAGATGATGCCACCCTCCTTTTAACAAGGAGCACCTCCAGCGCCGCACACGTGCTCTCATACCTCCGTGTGCGGTAAACCTCCCCCGCGGTCTCACCCGTGCAGAGGAGGTTGCGATTCGGAGGATCCGGGTCGGGGTTGCCCTCACTCCTGCCGTGACTAGGAAGTGGCCGCACTTTCGCCCGCTATATCCTCGTCCTGAGTGTCCACTCTGCAAGTCGCGAAATGTTGAAGCCGACATCCACCACCTGCTGTGGGTTTGCCCTGCACTGAAACCGACGAGGCTCCGGCACCTCGCAGCAGCGGGACTGTCGCCGCATAATCAGAGCTATTACACTGCTTGGACGCAGGGACCGCATTATCGATCCCTCTTGGACTTCATTAGGTCAGCAAATCTATTTTTATTCATTTAATCATCGTTATTCACCCCCATCCCATACCCTTGCATGCCCTGAGGCATTTATCCTCGCATTAAAAAAAAAAAGTCTAAAAGCCGGATGGCACCACCACATAGCATTTGAAAAGTAATTTCGAGTGCACTTAAACATTCACGCATGACAGATTGAAAACTGGCACATTGATGCTTGAAATGTGCGGTTGTGCTGTCAGTGCATACGACAAAATTGTAAACATAGCACAAACTTTCAACAACTTTAGAATCTTTGAACAGGCATAGGACAGGCAGGACAGGCAGGACAGGCAAAGCAGAAGGGTGGGTCTAAAAATTAATCTGCACAAAACTAAAGTAAAGTTTAGTTGCTAGTTGAGCTACTGAAGCGTCTGCAATAATTGACAAAATTAATATTACTGATTACCGGGGACGAATTTCAAAATAAATCGCAGAGAATAGAAAAAGACAGTAGAGTACAAAATTCGTGTGTTTCATTAGAGATACCACATCAGAGCATATGTTTAGCCACAAGTTGAGCTACTGAATCATCTGGAATAATAAGCAATAATTATAAATCAATGGATGCCGGGGCGAAATGCGACATTAATCAGAAAAAAAAATAGAAAAATAGTACAGTACCAAATTCATTTCTTTCACTATAGATGCATCCCAACATAAGTTTAGTTACAAGTTGAGTTACTCAAGTGTCTGGAATAAGTAGAATTCACTGATTACCGCACACCATAGCTTCGAATAGTAGACTTTAGACACCCGCCGCGTGAGCACTTAGGCGAAATTGCTGTACACCCAGAAGTACACCGCAAAAATGATTACGTCACTAACGATGTCACACACAAGAAGGTGGCGTGATATTTAAACACCTAATTAATAAAAAAACAGTAGTCTGGCATAGACTTAACATCTGCCTAGCAGAGCGGGTCTGACGTCACTCCTTCCTCTATTCCTTCTCCTCTGCTAGCGCGCAAGTGCTCGAAACCGCTTGCTCGCAACCGCTACGCGGGCATGCTCGTTACATGCTCTGACGTCACGTTAGGTACACTTCGTGCGCCGCTGGTTAGGCGCATATTACGCCTGCCCTCCCCCCCTTGCACGCGCTGCACTTTCTCCTCGCCCTTCTCACTCCTCGCTCGCATATCGTGCCTGGGGAAAGACGTTCGCTCACTTGCTCCTCCGAGTTCGGTTTGTGCCTTTCATTCACGTAAAGTTAACCTAAAGAACAATGCGAGGTGCGGGTGCAACTAAGAGACACCTAAGTCCAAGATTAGGGTCGCCTACCATTTTTATTTTTTTTTTTTTGCTTTCGGTTACATTTTTCGAGTACATGTACAGTGACCCACGCAGTGAATGATGTATCTACTGCTGATCTCGCAAATAAATCTATTTTTGAACGTTAGCGATGTGTGCGTACATCTCAGTAGCACATGTAGCTGGTCTTGTCGGTTCATACTGTACTACGAACCATAAGACATATGGTCGCTTCGCGCAAGTCGACATGAAGGTAACGGAGAAAGGGAGAAGTAAGGGCTAATCTTAGTAGGACCCTCATCAATTAGGCCGATTTGTGCTAAACGCCATAGCTTTAGTTATCCGTGCTACAGTAGGAAACAACTAGCCCAGCAACAAGTATTACTCATAAAGCTTACAACGACAGAAAGCTGAGCTAGTTGGTAAGGATTCATTATGCAAAAAAAAAAGAAGTGAGGCGTGCAGACAGCACACAAGAGTAGAGAAGTGGACAACACGAACGCCGACTATCAACTGAAGGGAGCACAGCGGCGAAAAAAGAAAAGAAGACACAAAACTCATCTGCGCATGCTCAGGAATGGTAACACCACGTGTCAGTCGGGTACACGTGCCGGTCTACGTGAGAGATAACTGCTAAGGCACTTAATCTCTTCCTTATGTAAAGTAATCGAAGGCTGACTCACGTACGTACTTCCACCATTATAGATATGCCATGCCTCTACCATAAGGCGCGTATCTTCATTCTTATGCCTGTACAATATCGCGCATTCATCTAACTCTGGCGTGCAGTTACAATCTCGGCAATGTAACGAAAGATTAGAAGGCGATCCACCGGTTAACGACCTTTTATGTTCCTTTAGCCTCTGATTGATACACCGTCCCGTTTGCCCTACGTAGAACTGGCCACAGCCAAGGGGAATTTTACAAACCACACCCATACGACAGTCAGTAAAACTGTTGTTCTTATTGTGCTTCACTGGACAAATATCTGTTCGTTCTTTGCCTTTTACCCGCTCCTTTTTATTCTGCACGGCAGCGCATATCTTACCTAGCTTATTGGGAGCAGTGAAAGCAACATTAACATCGTATATACTTGCAACTTTTTTAAGCCTGTGCGACACTGAATGAATATACGGAATAGCCACTACTCTTTTTTTGTTATTACTGCTTTCTGTAATCACGTCCGTCCCTCTCGAAACCGACTTCTTTAGGCGCTCAGCCACAGTGGCCACCGCAACACTAGGATAACCTGCTTCTAATAGGCGCCGGACCTGCGCTTTAAAACTGGCGGTCATTTTGTGCATGCAGGATCTGGTGAGGGAAGACCTAAGGCACGACATGGCAATTCCGTTTTTTACTACTTAGGAATGCTTGGATTGAAAGTTTAGCAACGGCTTCGAAGATCTTGGGGAGTACTGCCAACAAACATGATTTTGTTCGAAGATCAAGGAAATGTCAAGAAACTGAATTACGCGCCGCTGAGGAAATTCCTTGGTAAACTTTAATCCTCCCCCATAAAGTTTAAATTGCTCACTTACTGAGGTAGCAGCACAATCGAATTCTTCCCTATTGCAGAAAATCAGGTAATCATCAACGTAACGAAATATCTTGATAACTCTATCACCTAAGGTTTTCTCTAAACAGTTGTCAACCTTACTCAAGTAAATGTTGCTAAGAATAGGGGCAACCTTTGAGCCAATACAAATGCCTGATTTCTGCAGAAAAACGCCATCTCTCCACCCAATCAGCGTCGACTTCAAGTGCATTGAAAGAATTTCAAGAAAAGCTCCCGTGGAAACACCGCATCTGTCAATAAAAGCCGACTCTTGCACTTGTTCTTTAATGCACTCATTTATGGAATTTAGCAACCCGTTATGCGGAAGGAATAATACAGGTCTTCGATATCCATACTAAAAGCTGTACAATCACCAGGATTTTCCTCTCTCAAATACTGATTTAGTACCTGAGAATTACGTAAGAAAAAGTGGTCTGAAAAAACTACGGAAGCTAAGCAGTTCTGTAGATAACTAGCGACACAGACCTGCCAAGTCCCTTTCTCTGACACTATAGCACGAAAAGGAATTTCTTGTTTATGGGTCTTGGCCGAGAAAAACAATTCTACGGTGAGGGATTTAGCTTTCTTGATATTACAGACAAGCCTATCAAGATTATGTCTTGACAAGAGGTCAACCCCACGTTGCTTAACTACCGAAGGCTTGAGTTTTACTGGCTGTAAATTCTTTTCTATGGCTGAAATCGCTCTTTCTGAAAACGTGTCATCTGGCATAGTTACGTAATAACCTTCCTTGTCAGATATTACTGGTCTATGTTTATGCTCCACAAGGTAATCAACTAACGGTCAGACAGGGTCAGGCGTCTTAAAACGAGAATTTGATTGTTTAATGCTAGCAATGCAATCCGAAATACAGCGTGAGCGTTCTCCTTCCGGGACGAACCTGGTTATGCAGCGCGGTATGCTTAAAACGTCAACGGGCTTTACGTTAGGCTTAAAACAGTGCTTAGAACCCTTGCTTTAGGTCCTAAGCACTAGAGGAATTCGAAATCCCACAGGTATCGCCGGAAGAAGTAAAGAAAGCCTTGGGCGCTATCCAAAGGGGGAAGGTAACAGCAGATTTGTTGAAGGATGGTGGGCAGATTGTTCTAGAGAAACTGGCCACCCTGTATACGCAATGCCTCATGACTTCGAACGTACAGGAATCTTGGGAAAACGCTAACATACTCCTAATCCATAAGAAAGGGGACGCCAAAGATTGAAATATTATATACAGATCAGCTTACTGTCCGTTGCCTACAAAGTGTTTACTAAAGTAATTGCAAATAGAATCAGGAACACCTTAGACTTCCGTCAACCAAAGGACCAGGCAGGATTCCGTAAAGGCTACTCAACAATCGACCATATTCACATTATCAATCAGGTTGTAGAAAAATGTGCGGAATATAACCAACCTTTATATATAGTTTTCATTGATTACGAGAAAGCGTTTGATTCAGTCGAAACCTCAGCAGTCATGGAGGCATTGCGGAATCAGGGTGTAGAGGACCCGCATGTAAAAATACTGAAATATATCTATAGCGGTTCCACAGCCACCGTAGTCCTCCATAAAGAAAGCAACAAAATCTCAATAAAGAAAGGCGTCAGGCAGGGAGATACGATCTCTCCAATGCTATTCACAGCGTGTTTACAGGAGGTATTCAGAGGCCTGGATTGGGAAGAATTGGGGATAAGAGTTAATGGAGAATACCTTAGTAACTTGCGATTCGCTGATGATATTGCCTTGCTTAGTAACTCTGCAACTGCAACTGCAATGCATGCTTACTAACCTGGAGAGGCAAAGCCGAAGGGTGGGTCTAAATGTTAATCTACAGAAAACGAAAGTAATGTTTAACAGTCTCGGAAGAGAACAGCAGTTTCCGATAGGTAGTGAGGCACTGGAAGTCGTAAGGGAATACATCTACTTAGGGCAGGTAGTGACGGCGGATCCGGATCATGAGACTGAAATAACCAGAAGAATAAGAATGGGCTGCAGTGCGTTTGGCAGGCATTCTCAGATCATGAACAGCAGGTTGCCATTATCCCTCAAGAGAAAAGTTTATAACAGCTGTGTCTTACCAGTACTCACGTACGGGGCAGAAACCTGGAGGCTTACGAAAAAGGGTTCTACTTAAATTGAGGACGATGCAACGAGCTATGGAAAGAAGAATGATAGGTGTGACGTTAAGGGATAAGAAAAGAGCAGATTTGGTGAGGGAACAAACGAGAGTTAATGATATCTTAGTTTAAATCAAGAAAAAGAAAGGGCATGGGCAGGACGCGTAATGAGAAGGGATGATAACCGATGGTCATTAAGAGTTACGGAATGGATTCCAATGTAGGGGAAGCGTAGCAGAGGGCGACAGAAAGTTAGGTGGGTGGATGAGATTAAGTTTGCAGGGACAACATGGCCACAATCTTTAAATGACCGGGGTAGTTAAAGAAGTATGGGAGAGGCCTTTGCCATGCAGTGGGCGTAATCAGGCTGATGATGATGATGACTCAACAATAGACCATATTCAGACTATCAATCAGGTGATAGAGAAATGTGCGGAATATAACCAACCCTTATATATAGCTTTCGTTGATTACAAGAAAGCGTTTGATTCAGTCGAAATCTCAGCAGTCATGGAGGCATTGCGGAATCAGGGTGTAGAGGACCCGTATGTAAAAATACTGAAATATATCTATAGCGGTTCCACAGCCACCGTAGTCCTCCATAAAGAAAGCAACAAAATCCCAATAAAGAAAGGCGTCAGGCAGGGAGATACGATCTCTCCAATGCTATTCACAGCGTGTTTACAGGAGGTATTCAGAGGCCTGGATTGGGAAGAATTGGGGATAAGAGTTAATGGAGAATACCTTAGTAACTTGCGATTCGCTGATGATATTGCCTTGCTTAGTAACTCTGCAACTGCAACTGCAATGCATGCTTACTAACCTGGAGAGGCAAAGCCGAAGGGTGGGTCTAAATGTTAATCTACAGAAAACGAAAGTAATGTTTAACAGTCTCGGAAGAGAACAGCAGTTTCCGATAGGTAGTGAGGCACTGGAAGTCGTAAGGGAATACATCTACTTAGGGCAGGTAGTGACCACGGATCCGGATCATGAGACTGAAATAATCAGAAGAATAAGAATGGGATGGGGTGCTTTGGCAGGCATTCTCAGAGCTTGAACAGCAGGTCGCCATTATCCCTCAAGAGAAAAGTTTATAACAGCTGTGTCTTACCAGTACTCACGTACGGGGCAGAAACCTGGAGGCTTACGAAAAAGGTTCTACTTAAATTGAGGACGAAGCAACGAGCTATGGAAAGAAGAATGATAGGTGTGACGTTAAGGGATAAGAAAAGAGCAGATTGGGTGAGGGAACAAACGCGAGTTAATGACATCTTAGTTGAAATTAAAAAAATGGGCATGAACAGGACATGTAATGAGGAGTGAAGGTAACCGATGGTCATTAAGGGTTACGGACTGGATTCCAAGGGAAGGGAAGCGTAGCAGGGGGCGGCAGAAAGTTAGGTGGACGGATGAGATTAAGAAGTTCGCAGGGACAACATGGCCACAATTAGTACATGACCGGTGTAGTTGGAGAAGTATGGGAGAGGCCTTTACCCTGCAGTGGGCGTAACCAGGCTGATAATGATGACGATGACGACGCCGATGATGATGATGATGATGATGATGATGGTGGTGGTGATGATGATGATGGTGATGATGATGATGAACGCGTACACGTCATTTGACGCGGTGAGTTTTCACGGTTTTGTGACGTCGCGTGACAGGCAGGCGAAATGGGTGCAGCCCGAAAACTTTTCACCAATAGCCGAGGGCTAATGGCAAAAAGGCGTCGAATGAGATATTACTATTTTTCTTTTTTTCGGTTCAATCATGCATAATAAGTGTGTACATGTCATATCAGATGGAGAGCTATTGCGGTTTTCGTGACGTTGCGTGACAGACAGGCGAAATGGGGATGGTCCAAAAACGTTCTTGTCCAATCGCGGAGGGCTGATAGCAAAATAGGAATAGAAAAGTTTGGAATAGCTTTAGGTTATAGCGCCCCGGGTCACGCAATACATCCAGTCATCATGGCCAACCCGGAAAACACTTCCGACAGAACTGACACCCTACCATGATGTACGGGAGGAGCTTTCTGTAGTGGATGGGCTTCTTTTGCGCACAGAACGTGTTGTTGCACCTGTTAAGCTAACTGCTACCTTAATCCATTTAGCACACGAGTCCAACCCGAGAATAGTCAAGACCAAGCAAGGCATCAGAGAAAAGTACTCGTGGCCGTTCCTTGACGAGCAAGTGGAGGCCGCCGTCCGAAGTTTCACTGTTTGCCAAGCCTCGTAAAAGTGCGCCGAGAACTTACAAGCACCATTCCAGCCTGTCCCACTGCCTGACAGGCCCTGAGACAAAGTGCCAATAGACATCATTGGGCTATTTGAACGTGCACCAACTGACTGTCGGTTTGTCATTGTGGTGGTGGACTACTTCTCCAGATGGTCAGAGATTGCGTTCTACAGTGACATCACTTCCCGCACGGTGATAAACTTCCTGCTTGGTGTCTTTGCACGAGAGGGTTACCCTAAAGAACTAGTCTCGCATCACGGCCGACAGTTTACGTCAAGTGAGCAGGGCCCCTCGAGCTCACTTCCCTCGTTCGTATCCTCGTTCTTTTTTTTTGATATTCTAGATGAAGGTCGGCAGGCACCGCTTTTTTTTTATTATGGTCAGTAACAAAGTTCTATAAGCGCCGACACTCACGCCTGAATAAGTGAGGCTGCGTACACCTGTCTCTAATTCATCGACGAGGCTGCGCGGTTGACCGAGATTCCGCGAGTCACGCACTGGCTTGATGTTAAGTAGCCGTGACATGTGGTCTTTTATATTTACTTTCTTGCTGCCGAACCTCTCCTTTAATAGCGAGAGAGCAACTTCGTAGTTTCCTTCCGGCAAATGAGGTCTTGCTACCACAGCCGCCGCCTTTCCTGTCAAGTAGCTGTTGAGGTACTTGAATTTGTCTACGTTTGAAAGGTTTTGGTTAGCCTTGATAGTCGACTCAAGTTTACTCCAGAACCCTTGCCACTCTCGAAGCTCTCCGTTGTATTTGTTGATTTCGAGCTTGCCAGCTTCACGGTGGGGCGTATTTGCGAATTGTTTGCCCTAGATTCTCTTTGATCTCAGGAGTTTAGTGCGCGATCTGATGAGGCATTTATGCAGCTATAGTCGCGTAGCATGGGTTGCACCTTTCATTTCACCACGCTGATTTTTTCTCTGTACATTTCGGAGCATGCAACTTCCTCTTTGAAAGCTTCATCTTCGACGCCTTTTTCTATCTCCCGATCTAGCTCCTTCAGTGAGTCCTTCTTAAGAGAAAGAAGATTTATCTTTTCTTCCAGCTCACCAATTGATGCGCTGCCATTCATGGTGGATACTTCGTTGAGCAGCTTGGTTGTAGATGTTCGCACCACGGCCGCTCTTCGCTTGATTCTGTCGATACCCATCTTTTGACGTCGCTATTTCCGGGTTTCGGCACCAAAATGTTGTGGAATAAGAGACGGATAACTTTTAACTTATGAAAAAATGACAGAGGTCCGTTCGCTCCGAGCGCATTAAGAAGACTCATTTATTTTCGACTAAAAGGTACGGGAAAGGGGAGAGAGTAGAGAGACAGGGAAAGTCACAATACACTGTGCCAAACAGGCTTACGTGCACCCCGCACGTGCAAGCAACCCGCTCCAAACCTTAAAGTCAACACCGCACCGCCCATCGCTGTTCGCAGAAGGCGTCCGCCAATATTTTGCACGCAGTTTGAGGGGTGTCAAGTGTCGGGCGGTTCTGCCACAGCGACCTCAGCAGTGCCGTTTTAGGTGGGGGTCTCATCCTCGCTACATCGTCGGTGGCCCCCAGCGTGGGAGTGATTTGGCTCCAGAATGGAGCATATACAAGGTGAAAGCAGGAGCCAACGTTTGGACAAGTTGTCTTGTCTTTTTCAAGGCGACATATGCTGTCCTCGACACAGTATACATAGGTGGGGTTCTAAAGGCGAGAGGGCGTACGGCGGGTGGGTGCAGTAACAAGCGAAGGTGTGTTAGCGGAGAGGGTATCGAACTGGAAATAAAGCAGTGCTGTGCACAAGGCCAGGGACACTGTCGTCTGTCAATCACGTGTCAACGGCTGTGTGTCAGCCGGCGTGGCCGGTATCCGCGGGCTATCGTGTCTCTGAGAGAGATAATACAAGGAGCGGCAGAAACCGGTGCTCGTACAAAAATTAAAAGAAAATATGGAAATAGAATAAATAAATAAAGAAGAGGAAAAAGCGAAAAAATACACTAACCAACCAAACTAGGTGTTGTTTCCTGTAGCTTGAAATTTATCATAGCGAATAGGTACTAAAGCTCCCTTTGAAACGTTCAATTGGTTGCAATGTCTTGAAGTTATGGATAAGGTATGATGCTCTGTATTTTCCTTCTCATTTAGAACGTAAATTTGACTGTGAGATGTAGAGTTCAAGTTCATCAAAGTTATGATCTGGTTGGTTGAAATGCTCGGCAACGGCTCTGTCAAGCTCTTTAGCTGTGTCCGCGCGATGTCCGTTTAATTTGACGTTCATTGATTGTCCCGTTTCGCCAATATGTGCTATCTAGGTGATGTCGAATTGCCTGCGCCAGTAGTGACATCATTGCTCTCCGTCGCAGCCGAGCGCGCGCGCAGCAGTTCCACTCCGGCTCAGAAATGGGTAGGCCAGGCGTCATGCGTACTCCTGAGGAGCAGGAAGCTTTCGATCAGCAACACCGTGACCAGAACAGGGAACGAACTCGTCTAAGTAGTGCCGATGCTGCAGCCCGGGCGCAAAAACAGGCTCGTGCAGCCGAGCGTAAGCAGCAACTGCGTACCGGCAGCCTACTCCGGCAGCCTACGGCAGCCGGCAGCCTACAAAGCCGTCCTTTAATAAACCGTCGGGATTAACCAAGTGATAAACACCGGGGCCACACGTTTCAGCTTCGCTGGTCAACCATCTGTACAGAGTGTTTGGGCGGTGATTTATTTAAAATAGGATATGTAGTCGCTAAAGAAAGCAAGGAGCGAAGAATGTCCAGTCCAATTTTAAACGCTGAACAAAGAACAAATATAGTCACAATAATTGAGAAGAAACTTGGCAAATGGCCAAGAAAAGAATGGGAATACAGTGAGCTTGAAAGTATAATAACGAGAGAAATAAGAAAAGGGAAGCAACGCGTTTGTTGGATAAGAAAACGGAAACGAAAAACCTTGTGGAACACAAAGATACGGGGAGCGACCGACAGGCGACAGAAGGCATCACGACAACACAGAGAGGCAAAATAAGTGCAGTTGCCGCAAGGTAAACTAGACAGAAAATGGGAGGTATAACTAGAGGAAAAATTTACAGTTCACGTACTGGTTCAACCAAGAATAAAAAGTGAAACTGAGCGTTAGTTATCAGAAATACGGGAGATGAAGAAGGTCATGTCTAGAATATTTTGAACGCACATAAACTTATTAGGCAGGTCGTCTGGAACGATAAAACGATAGAAAACACAACGATAAACGATAACGATAAACATCATATCCTACACGAATATGGAAACAAACTGGAAAGGGACACGGCATTAAATTACATCCGAAAAATAGCATCCGGATCTTTTCAATGCAATGAGAAGGTTCTAGTTGAGGAAAAAGCAGCATGATGGAAAAGGAGCTGGTTCTGAGAGATATCAACCGGAAGAAATCCGAAGAGAAAATTCCTGAGCGCACAGCCAGAAGATTGGACAAGTACCCGTTAGGCTGGTTAACGAACTAGGACCAAAATGTAAGGATGTTCTGTTCGAAGCAGCATAAGAATACTTACAACATGGGCAAATACCAGACAGCTGGCAGCATGCTAAAGTGAATTTAATTTATGAAGGACTGGGAGAAAAAGCGTGAATGCACTCGTATAGACCGCTGACCATTACATCGGTAATATACACGTTAGCAATGAAGGCGATTAAGTTAAAACTGCAAGCATGGACAGAGAATAATGGCATATAGGGATAACTTCCAAATGGCTTCAAAATGGTAGGCGCCTGGATGATAACTGACTGATAACTCGGCGCATTGAAATATCCAGATTAGAAAAAAGGCCGTTTTATATGGATGTTTTAGACATTACTGGAGCGTTTGACAGCGTAGACGGCAACATTTTGTGGGAAATTCTGGAACGGGAAGGCTTACGCGACGATTGTGTATAGGTTTTCCGTGAGATTTACCTAGAAAATACCGTTTGCTTTGAATGGAAGGAGATGAGCAGCGAAGACAAAGTTGATATCAACAAGGAACTCAAAGAGTGGTGCCGCTTATCCCCACTGCTGTTTATGATGCACATGGAAAAGATGGAAAGAGCGCTAGAAGTAATCAACATCGCATTTACTCTCCCATACAAACTAGCGGGCACAGTACTAGAGCAGCAGCTTCCAGGTTTATTTCATGCGGACGACATTGCGTAGCTTCTTAAAAAGAACCATGATATGCAACGGGTGGCTAATATCTAAGCATTGGAGATTGAAATTTAGCGTTAAAAATCTGGTTGCATGTAGGGTATCAAATGCAAAAAGTTAACAGCTAGTGTTAATACAAGGCCAGGATATACCTCAGTTAAAAGAATACAAATACCTTGGCATTTGGATAAACGAAGGAAATAGATATATGAAAACACAGGCAAAAAATATATCAAAAAGGAAGAGGAACGTGGCCATAGTGACGAACAGAGTGCTATATGGATACAATAGGCACGACGTGCTCCGTGGTATTTGGGATGGTGTAACGATTCTAGAAGTTACATTTGGAAGTGCGGTTATATGCTTAAAGTCTGGGGTACAATCAAGACTCGGTGGCAACCAAAGGTCAGTGGCACGCCTTGCAGTGGGCGCTCATGGGAAACTACAAATGAAGCTGCGCAGGGTAATATGGGCTGGACAAGTTTTGATATGAGGGAAGGTCAGAGTAAAATTGCTTATGAAGGACGACTGAGGACATGGAAGAAAGTAAGTGGGTTGCTGCAGCGTTCAGATATTTTTACTTGTAAAAAAACACTGATTCGGCGTGGAGGAAAAAATGAGGACGCATACCCGTAAATATGAGACCGGTGTACTAAATAACATACCAACAAAGAACTCCAAACGAGAAGTCAGACAGGCTGAGACAACCTCATGGCTGGCGGCAACGGAAAACAAACCTGCTTTGAGTAACTACGTAAGAGGAAAAAATCAAATCTGAAAAGAAACAATTTATGATTACTCAAAGGGAAGCTCTTTACCTTCGAAGCCAGATCAGGATGCTTTAAAAAGCTCACTTCCGGCTTCTTTGGCCGCCTCTGTGTGTCCCGTAATCAACGTGGCGCTTGCGAGGCACTTACCCGTGCAGTTTACAACTGCGATGGCGTGTGCGCTTCTCCCTTCTCCATACCGCGCGGCGTCTACGCCGTTGAAGTTGATGTTGCCAAACTTCTTTTGAAGAACGGTTGCTCATTTCTCGTGTCTCCCGATGTGGTGCGTGGGGTGCATGTTCTTGTATAGCGGCGGGATGGTCAGGCAGTCGCGGACTGAGGCCGCAACCACCGTCTTTTCTCCGTGCGGAGTGTGGTACGTGATGCCGAGCGGCTCGAAGATGCGTGGACCTGTCTTCGGTCAGGATAATCGTTCGTATTTCGTAACCTCTTGTGCCTCGATTAACCCGTCAAGTAAGTTGTGAAGTCCGAGCTCTGGAAACTTGTCGGTGCTTGCGTTGAATGGAACCACGACCGCCCTCTTGAAAGCCTTTCGTATCATGCATTCAACCTTGTTTTTTTTTTCGACCATATCCACTTCAGGTAGGGGCAACATACGTTATGCGAAGTGTTCTTATTAATTGTTCGATATGTTGACTTCTTTTCATCGCGCTTGACCGTTTTATGTGAGGATGTGTCACACAAATACTGCCACCTGATTGGATTGGGCTTAACATTACAGCAGCACAATGAAGAAGTGCCCTAAAGAAAGGCGGCATAGTCGGGCCTTTTGCTTATGAATTCTTTATTGACTGCCATTCGTTTCCTAGTGTTTCCTCCCCCCCGATGCATATCTCCCTTGTTTTGATGAACTTTATTTATGCTTCTCATATCAGTGTCATGCATTGAATACCATCTTGCATTGTGAATGGTGCAATATTCGTCACCAAACGCCTCTTTGTCCTGTCTGTATGTGGCTGATTTTACATACCAAATAAGGGATCGTACTTGTATGTTATTTTTGCTGCAACACGATTTATTTCCGTTTCTGATTGAATTATTAAACTGCTATTTTTTCAATTTCTCGACCATTATAAGAATATCAGGACCAGTGGTCTGAGTATTTTAACCTCTTGCAAATAGCTGCTCATTAAGAACTAAACTACCTGCTTTCGTTGTTTCTGCGTCGAAACCACGAGAAGCTTGAATAAGTGCTGGGCTTACTGACGCTTCAAAACGACTGCTTGCTAAGACAATTGCATAATTAAAATAGCTTCCACTGTGCAGGTCCTTACACTTCACATTCGCCTTAATTCTACCCCAAAAGCGCCAATGAAGACAGTCTAATTATTCTCGCTATGCAAGTATCTCTTCAATGAAACGAACTCTTAACCTACCTGATTTTTCGTCACGTCGCAAATCTTCTTGTCTCTCCTTTTTTCACAAAGTTTTTCATTTGAACCCCTTTGGAAGAAGCCCTTCTTGCCCGCACTGACCACAGTCCTAAAGTCGGGGTGTCATGTGGCTGTACAAACCGGTACTGTGACTCATTCATCCCCAAGAAAAGCACGGACTGGAATCGCCTCCCCGCATCAATCGCACTCATCACTGACTCTACCAACTTCAAGACCGCTGTTCAGAATGCCGTTTGTTGATATGTTTTAATAATTTGTGTTTGTATCTTTACTGCATTACTTTTATTTTCGACTCCACTCCTTTCTGTAACGCCTCGGGCCTTGAAAGTACGTGAAATAAATAAATAAATAAATAAATAAGTAAATAAATCTTGATATTTGTCTTACATTTATCCTATAAAATCTCGTCCATAAGTGGCATCGCTTTGCCTGGAAATCTGAAGCGTGTGTAGCAGCTCAGTTTCCTTCTTTTTTGTCATTAAACAACGTCATTCTACGCAAGCGGCTCTTGACGTAACGATTTAATCTATTTGATCACATGATAAGATACTGCTGACAGTTTACGAGAAAGTGAACGGCTGCGCTGGGCGAGCAATCTAGTGCTATGCGGAACCGAGATTATGCGCTTACTTCCGGGTGAATCGGGGTGCAGCAGCCCAGATCTTTCGCTCGGTTTACAAATGGCACCACTGAAGCTTCGTTCGCAATGTGTGGTGTGCAATTTCAGTTCAACGCTAATAAGCGGAACATATCCAAGCGTTGAGATGAACCTCGCTAAGAATATTATTTGGACTGAGACAGCCCGGCCACGGTTGCCGCATTTCGATGGAGGCGAAATGCAAAAATATCCGTTTATTTAGATTTAGGTGGACGTTAAAGGACCCCAGGAGGTTGAAATTAATCCGCAGTCACCTACTGCGGCGTGCCTCGTAATCATATTCTGGTTTTGGCACGAAAAATCACTGCTTTTTTTGGACCGAGACTGCCACAAGCTGCATGTTATGAGCGGTTATTTTTCTTGCTCCGGGCGCTCATTTTATTGCAGAAGACGCGCTCAGGCAGTTGTTCCTGCATGTAGAATGTTAAAAGCAGTTACATGAAAGTAAAGCGATGGTTGCGGAAATTCATACGGCTAGAATATTGAGGTTACCCCTCACATACAACTACGGCGGCAGTGGCGTTTGCATGCCCTCTCATGGATAGTTGCGCCTCTAGCGGCGGGTGCTGTCTCTATATAAAACTGATGCGGCAGTGGCTTTACCAGAAAAAAACATGGAAGGACTCGGGCAATACGTTGTGTTTCTGTATTGATTCAATACTAAACACATTACCGTGGGCAGCTACCTTCAGATAGGTTCTGTGGACTTGTTAAAATATTTTAATAATGCTTTATTACATATTGATAAAAGTACAGTCCAATATTAGACAGAGCAAATGGTCTCCTCAATTTACGGAACACATGAGTCATAAACTATTGCCTAAATGGAAACGCCGCGACAACAAAATCCATACTCTTTCGTCCGAAAAACAAGCCTGTAAATTTTGACGCGGTTCACATCATTGACTCTGTAACTGTTGAAACTTTGCCTCTAGGTGCGCATTTTCATGAAAATGCGCTGCGGAAAAAACCGAGGCGAGCTTGTTCATGCTAAACATTCCCACACAGCAGACCCCTAGTCAAGCTTGCGACTTGTTTAACCGCAAAGAACTTAAACCCTTTTATGGAAAACACGGGGAAGGCGAGGGATGGAAATTCAAGACGATGAGCAAAACGAGAACAAGGTGAAAGCAGGAGCCAAGGCTTCGACAAGTCGCCTTGAAGAAGACAAGTCCACTTGTCGAAACGTTGTCTCCTTCTTCCACCTTGTTCCCGTTTTGCTCATCGTCTTGAATCCTTTTATGTAATTCGCTTTTATCTGCATTACCTACTTGCTATTTTTATGGGGTGCCGAATTGACACGAACCAATACAGGAAATATGGAGTGCAAAAAAAGGGCATTTGCAGATGATTGTTGACGTTCCACGCAGTTCACTCACCAAACCAATTTTTGCATGCCCTAAGTTACAACCAATCCGTGTCGTCTACAGTTCACTTTTATTTGAGCGATATCGCACTGATCAGAAACAAGCGACTGCTTCCCGAATAAGTTAGCAGCGTTACAAACACACGCACATCCTTTATGTACACTCAGTATACAGGTTTGGAAAATCTTTTACACATAGGTTACTTACGGTCGCCAAATGATCCGGTATTTACTCCCAGTAACGAAAAAACTAAATGCCAAAATGAAATAACGCCATTTTTCGTTTTTAAAGAACCTTCCCCGTTTAATATGCACCCATCGCAAGAATAACTGCTATGTTTCACATTGTATAAAGTTCCCGTCTTTTTTTTTTTTTTTTTTTACAAACATTGCTGTTGGTCTAGCTTTGTCAAGCAGGGCGACAGCCTTTCTCAAGCGGTAATTGCCATTGTGAGTGATAGTATGCCCCCTTGATGTTGTACAAAGTGATTGATTGATCTAGTGTCAAAAGTGGAAACTAAATGCAATTTCATAACTATACTGGTCATGGGTTTGACGCGTGAGGCATTTTTGCTCATGACAACTGTACTCCTCGTCAGTCATAATACTACAAACCCTCCTGACAACTTTACTTGGGAAGGGTAATGAAAGGGTAAATAAACGTAGCGTCAGGAATATAGTGTGTCTCTATGTTCCTCAAATGCCAACAGCACACCGTCGGCAGTCAACGCGAGATCAGTGCTGCTGCAATCTTCTCATTAGCATTCTAATTCAGATATTGAGGGATCGCTTTTCAGACAGTAAATACTGATATTGTGTTGAAGAACACAAGAGGCTGTAAGCAGAACAGAATGACACCACAATACGCCCAAGATAAGGCAAGAAATGGGACTGGCTTGTTCCAAAGGCAGTAGAGAAAATTGAAGGTAGTGGCAGCTGCACATTTGTCTTGTACCGCTGAGTTAACCAAGCCGGGAGGGACGCCATGTCAAAGTGGTTGGCACAGAACGTCTTCAAATCTTTGTTGGCGTCGGTTCACGCAAGGAAGCCTGACTACGTCACTTCGATGTCGCGGCCAGCAATTCTTTCAGGCCAGCAACACTTTTCTCGCTGTAAGTACTAGACAATGGAAAATAATAAACCATCCATCGGTATCGTGAACATTCAAAGAATCTTTTATGGAGTTAGGAAAAATAAGACTCTCCGCAGTTGCAGGAAAATTGGTCTTGGTACTGGGGTCTAACCCGGGACTAACAACTTTCATGGGTGGTTGCTCTGTGATCTGCGCTAATGATGAGGTCAGAAGATTGCAAAGCGACGTCGATAGGTTGGATGACTCGACGCACAGGGGCGCGAAGTCTAGCAATTGAGCTCTCCGGAATTGAGTTCTCCGCCTGCACATTGGTGCAGGCGACTAGTTTATTGATCTTAAACCTTCCTGCACCTTGCGCACTTACGCATAAGTGAACTGCCGTATTCTGTAAATAATAATGTGCTTCTCGTCTGCTGGTAACTACCCGGCTAAGCTGTTCTTTATCGCACAGAGACCTGCTTCGTTTCTGTGCAACTGGTGTCCGGCTGTGGTGTTACTGACATAAAAGTACGAATGGCCTTATCAACAATCCGCGTAAACAAATACGGACATATTGCCCGCGCAGCGATTTTGATTGGGAGACAATGAGGACGTACTAGATGTCCGAATCCTTGTGGATGTCTGAAAGTGGCTGGATAGAAAGAACTGGAAGCAGCGTTGAAAAAAAACATGGCAGTTCATCTTACAACCTTCAAATACGCGTCTGTTGAAGATTAAAAATACCACGTTCATCTAGAGGATGAGTAAAACGAGAATATGGTAAAAGCGGGAGCAAACGTTTCGACAAGTGGACTTGTCTTTTTCAAGGCCACCATGAAAAAGACAAATCCACTTGTCGAAACGTTGGCTCCCGCTTTAACATTGTTCTCGTTTAGCTCATCGTCTTGAATTTCCATCGCCCGCCTTCCCCGTGTTTTCCACGTTCATCTAGGTTACATGTGCAGCGGCAGACTTGAAGCTAAACTCGTTTAGCTATTGTTCAACAACTTCGCGACACGACGATCAAACACAATTGAGAATAATGAATAGGATTATTGTCTAGTGCACCTAGCCACGCCGTTCATATTAAAGTGTCACAGTTCACCACGCTTTCTTTGCTGGCGACCCGCAAAAAGTGCCATGTTTCGAATAGTAGTGTATATCGCGGTTCTCTCAGTAGCATGTGGTGCTTACGCAGTTACCTTCGACAATCTTTTAACGGTAAGAAAAACAGCGTTATGGACGTAGTGCCTACATCCAATTCTATGAGTACATAAGGTATTTTATTATCGTTAACGATGGATAATATACAGCTAAACTGAATTTGAGTGTCAAGCTCCTTATCAAGCATTTCCATTGGTGCCTTTAAACAAATAATTGGGGTTTGCCTCATAGTTACTTTTCCAAATGACGAAGGCGCAAATCGTAAAAGACATTACTATCGTGACGCAGAAAGTGTGCTCACTAGAATGTGTTTCAAGAGTAGCAAGTTAACCTGAATATATCTCTGCAGCGTGTCTCTTGAGTACACTAATATCGCAAACAACCTGTTCCTTACTGTACGCTTTCGGTACCATGCATTATAAACGCCCTTTTCGACATCACTATTTTGAATTCCAGTGCCATTCTTCAAAAAAGCAACACTCGACGATACATTGAAGGCAGCAACGTCTGGTATATAGTTTTTACTATACTACAACGTTTTACTCTGCTACAACGTATGGTATGTAGTTATAGTTTATAGCAGCCTGGTTACGCCCACTGCAGGGCAAAGGCCTCTCCCATACTTCTCCAACTACCCCGGTCATGTACTAATTGCGGCCATGTCGCCCCTGCAAACTTCTTAATCTCACCCGCCCACCTAACTTTCTGCCGCCTCCTGCTACGCTTCCGTTCCCTTAGAATCCAGTCCGTAACCCTTAATGACCATCGGTTATCTTTCCTCCTCATTACATGTCCTGCCCATGCCCATTTCTTTTTCTTGATTTCAACTAAGATGTCATTAACTCGCGTTTGTTCCCTCACCCAATCTGCTCTTTTCTTATCCCTTAACGTTACACCTATCATTCTTCTTTCCATAGCTCGTTGCGTCGTCCTCAATTTGAGTAGAACCCTTTTCGTAAGCCTCCAGGTTTGTGCCCCGTAGGTGAGTACTGGTAAGACACAGCTGTTATACACTTTCCTCTTGAGGGATAGTGGCAACCTGCTGTTCATGATTTGAGAATGCCTGCCAAACGCACCCCAGCCCATTCTTGTTCTTCTGGTTATTTCAGTCTCATGATCCGGATCCGCGGTCACTACCTGCCCTAAGTAGATGTATTTCCTTACCACTTACAGTGCCTCACTACCTATCGTAAACTGTTGTTCTCTTCCGAGAGTGTTAAACATTACATTAGTTTTCTGAAGATTAATTTTTAGATCCACCATTCTGCTTTGTCTCTCCAGGTCAGTGAGCATGCATTGCAATTGGTCCCCTGAGTTACTAAGCAAGACAATATCATCAGCGAATCGCAAGTTACAACGGTATTCTCCATTAACTTTTATCCCCAATGCTCCCCAATCCAGGTCTCTGAATACCTCCCATAAACACGCTGTGAATAGCATTGGAGAGATCGTATGTCCCTGCCTGACGCCTTTCTTTGTTGGGATTTTGTTGCTGCCTTTATGAAGGACTGCGGTGGCTGTAGGGCCGCTATAGATATCTTCCAGTATTTTTACATATGGCTCGTCTACACCCTGATTCCGTAATGCCTCCATGACTGCTGAGGTTTCGAGTGAATTAAACGCTTTCTCGTAATCAATGAAAGCTATATATAAGAGTTGGTTATATTCCGCACATTTTTCTATCACCTGATTGAAAGTGTGAATATGGTCTATTGTTGAGTAGCCTTTACGGAATCCTGCCTGATCCTTTGGTTGAGAGAAGTCTAAGGTGTTCCTAATTCTATTTGCGATTACCTTAGTAAATAGTTTGTAGGCAACTGACAGTAAGCTGATCGGTCTTTTTTCAAGTCTTTGGCATCCTCTTTCTTATGGATAAGGATTATGTTAGCGTCTTTCCAAGACTCCGGTACGCTCGAGGTTATGAGGCATTGCGTATACAGGGTGGCCAGTTTCTCTAGAACAATCTGCCCATCAACCTTCAACAAATCTGCTGTTACGTGATCCTCCCCAGCTGCCTTCCCCCTTTGCATAGCTCCCAAGGCTTTCTTTACTTCTTCCGGCATTACTTGTGGGATTTCGAATTCATCTAGACTATTCTCTCTTTCATTATCGTCGTGGGTGCCACTGGTACTGTATAAATCTCGATAGAACTCCTCAGCCACTTGAACTATCTCATCCATATTAGTAATGATATTGCCGGCTTTGTCTCTTAACGCACACATCTGATTCTTGCCTATTCCTAGTTTCTTCTTCACTGTTTTTAGGCTTCCTCCGTTCCTGAGAGCCTGTTCAATTCTATCCATATTATAGTTCCTGATGTCCGCTGTCTTACGCTTGTTGATTAACTTAGAAAGTTCTGCCAGTTCTATCCAGCTGTAGGGTTAGAGGCTTTCATACATTGGCGTTTCTTGATCAGATCTTTCGTCTCCTGCGATAGCTTACTGGTTTCCTGTCTAACGGCGTTAGCACCGACTTCTATTGCGCACTCCTTAATGATGCCCATGAGATAGTCGTTCATTGCTTCAACACTAAGGTCCTCTTCCTGAGTTAAAGCCGAGTACCTGTTCTGTAGCTTGATCTGGAATTTGTCTATTTTCTCTCTTACCGCTAACTCATTGATCGATTTCTTATGTACCAGTTTCTTCCGTTCCCTCCTCAGGTCTAGGTTAATTTGAATTCTTACCATCCTATGGTCACTGCAGCGCACCTTGCCGAGCACGTCCACATCTTGTATGATGCCAGGGTTGGCGCAGAGTATGAAGTCTATTTCATTTCTAGTCTCGCCGTTTGGGCTCCGCCACGTCCACTTTCGGCTATCTCGCTTGCGGAAGAAGGTATTCATTATCCGCATATTATTCTGTTCTGCAAACTCTACTAATAACTCTCCCCTGCTATTCCTTGTGCCTATGCCATATTCCCCCACTGCCTTGTCTCCAGCCTGCTTCTTGCCGACCTTGGCATTGAAGTCGCCCATCAGTATAGTGTATTTTGTTTTGACTTTACCCATAGCCGATTCCACGTCTTCATAGAAGCTCTCGACTTCCTGGTCATCATGACTGGATGTAGGGGCGTAGGCCTGTACAACCTTCATTTTGTACCTCTTAATGAATTTCACAAGGCCTGCCACCCTCACGCTAATGCTATAGAATTCCTGTATGTTACCAGCTATATTCTTATTAATCAGGAATCCGACTCCTAGTTCTCGTCTCTCCGCTAAGCCCCGGTAGCACAGAATAATCGGAATAATCGAAATAAGCGTGAATAATCGGAAAAGATTAAGCGAACAGCACGGCTTTGCAGAGATTCAATGTTGTTGATTATGTATGCTTGATCGGGATCCCATATGGCAGAAGCATATTCATTTTTTGGGCGGATCAGCGTGATATAAGCAAGTTTTTTTAAGTGTGAAGGTACGTGCTTGAGGTTACGCTTAAGAAGATCGAGTGCTCGGTTAGCGGATGCTAAGACGGTGTTAATATGGTAATGCCAAGTTAAGTCAGACTGAAGATGAAGGCCAAGATACTTGTAAGTTGGCGCAAGTTCTACTCTAGCATTATTGAGAAAGTAGGTGGTAGGAAGTCGAATGGAATGTTGGTAAATGACATTAGCTTGGTTTTAGACGTATTTAAAGGCATTAACCACGAAGAGCACCAAGCGGTCACCGCATCAAGATCAGTTTGTAAGGAAAGTCGGTCAGCGTCATTACTAATATTGCGATATATAACACAATCATCTGCGAATAATCGAATTCGAGATGAGACACATTTGGGTAGATCATTATTAAAAATTAAGAAAAGTAGGGGATCGAGGAGGCTGCCCTGGGGGACTCCAGGTGTTAAAGGAACAGAAGAACAGTTACAGCCATTAGCACAGGTAAATTGTCTGTTGGAGAGAAAATCTTTAATCCATGCAAGAACGTTTGGGTGAATATGTAAGTGTGTTAATTTGATTAGAAGCCTGTGATGAGGAACGCGATCAAAAGCTTTAGAGAAGTCAAGAAACACTGCGTCAACTTGGAATCATTCGTTAAATGCGGAAAATATATCGTTAGTAAATCCGGCGAGCTGAGTGTCGCATTGTTGTTGCAAGTGTTGTTGTCCTTGACAGCAGGCAACTCGATGCGTGCATCATCATTTTGTGTCTTACAGAGGCGTAAGGTTTACTTGCTGGGGAAAGCGCATCTATCATGTCTTGCAAGACATACGCTCGAATTGTAATTGTGGCTGGATAATGATGGTAAATTACTCGGCCCTCAAAAACTTTCAGCGTGGCGTAGTTGTAATGTACCCGGCTTATGGTCTATAGAAAAGAGGGTTGAATCCTGGCAGCTAGTATCCTCCTCTTTTTTATTCTGCTGAAGTGTTTTCCGTCACTTTCGTTATTTTGAAAAAGTACATACGGTATGCTGACAACGCGTTTCTTTTTTATCTCTAAAGCTGCTTGTCGCACCAGCGCCAAGCACCTCCCGTCATGCCGCGCCTGTAGTGGCTCCCCAGTATTTTACACGACACTGGGCCCATAATCCGGCAAAGCACTATGGCTCTCTCCAGTACGCTTTCGAAAATACCGGCGAAATATTGCCAGGCGTTTGTGCCTCTTGCTCCCAAAAGAAGACGAGGACGTGCAAGCTCACGAGCTCACGCCTTGGTCTTTTGTCGGTGCTGCGCTGCTCCTTCGACGACACTGTCTTTAACGGCCTCTTTTAGAAAGCGCCTTTCTATTAAAGGTAACATTTTTCTGGTGGAGGTGCTGGGCATTCTCGACCCATGCAATGGATCCCTCCCAGCAGCGGGAACGCTAGACCGATACCGGAGCTCACCCCAGTCTACCACACCAGCCGTAGAATCCCGGGATTGGCCCTTGGGTTTAAGCCTTTATCTGCGATGAAAACGACAACGTCGGCAGGCATGCATGCTACATCCGATACTACCACCACTAAGTCTGCGACGTCTGCTCCGGTAACTCCTCATTACAAGCTGCAAAAGCACGTGCCAAGTCCCTTCCATAGAGACCTTCTTGAAGGCATCGAAGACTGGCTGGCGCACTTCGAGCGCGTAGCGAAGTTCGATGGATGGGACGACGAAGCGAAGCTTCGAAACGTCTACTTCAGCCTTTTGGATAGTGCTCATACGTGGTTCCAGAACCGCGAAAACGTCCTGACGTTGTGGCGTGAGTTCTGTCGCAGCCTCTTGCACACCTACGCCCGCTCCGATCGCCGGGAACGAGCAGAATAGACCCTCTAATCTCGCATTCAGAACCCTAATGAGAGTGTGGCTATGTACGTAGAAGACATGGTGCGTCTCTTCAGGCAAGCTCATGCTATCATGTAAGAAGACAAGAAGCTGCGTCACATGATGCGAGGTGTGAAATAACAGCTTTTTGGTGGACTCGTTCGTAGTCTGCCCAAAACGGTTGTGGAGTTTCTCAATGAAGTCGTCGACATGGAGAAGGCCCTGGACCAGCGCTTGCATCAGTACGATGGACAAATGAATCTCTCCTCTGCTACCAGTGGCCTAAGAGGTCTCACGATTGACATCGAGTCGCTTCGCGCGGTTATTCTATCTGTAGTCCGCGACGAGCTGCGACAGCTGCATCAGGTGCAGCAGCTTTCAGCCAACTTCATAGCTAGCGTCATGCGTGACGGAGTGCAGCATGCGCACAGCGCACCACGTTACGACACAGCATTTTAGACCGTTCCACCACTTCAGGCGTTCGCAACTTCTAGTGAACCTCGACGCACAACTTACGCTGACGTTCCAAGAGGCAACTTCGCATCGCCGGCGACAACTCTCTCCTATCGTGAGCGAATACCATCGTGTGACTTATGCCGACGCATTCGGGCACCCTACCCTTAACCAGCGCCGCTACCTGCCGTCACCCCGTATGCCATGCTTCAGTCAGCGCAGGCGGTTTCTTATTTTGGTGAGGCCTGACCAGCCATGTGTAAATGGAACGTTTGGCGCATGCCCGACCGACGCCCGCTCTGTTACCAGGGTGGCGAGACAGGTCAGGTTTAGCGAGAGTGCCAGTACCGCCGCCTTGTACACCAGGAGTTTCCTGTTAATTCACTTTGACCGCCTTTTGGACATGTCGTGAGCGCGGAAGGCGTCCATCCCAATCACGGCAAAACTGCCACTGTAGCTGCTTTCCCTACTCCTACTGACAGGAAAAGCGTTCGACGCTTCCTGGGACTGTGCGCATACCTCCAGCGCTTCATACGCAATTTTCCTTAAATGGCCGAACCAGTTAATCGTCTCACTAGAGACGAAACGCCGTTCATCTGGAGCTCTGAACAAGAAGCGGCTTTCACTAAGCTTCAACACCGCCTGACATCGCCCCCTGCTCATGGGCATTTGGCGAGGAAGCCTAAACGCAAATTCATACCAATGCCAATAACGTTACTCTGGCTACGCTGCTCGTACAGTGGCAGGAGAACGGTGAAATTGTGATAGCTCAGGCAAGTCGCACCCTATCCGGACCTGAGTCCAATTACACTACCACAGAGAAAGAGTGTCTTGCCGTCGGATGGCCCGTTGCAAAGTTTCGACCTTAACTCTATGGCCGCCCATTCGAGGTCGTGACGGATCACCACTCCTTATGCTGGCTGGCAAACCTAAGAGACCCTTCTGGACTACTGGCGGAGCCTGCGTCTGCAAGAATACGACCTGACCATAGTGTACGTGTCAAGCACCACACACGGCGGTACCGATACAATGTCGCGCGCGCCTGTTGAACCTGCCGATCACCACATCGAAGATGACAGCGCTTTTCTCGGTATCATAAGCGAGAAAGAGGTATCTACACGACTGCAAGAAGATTCTGAATTGTGACCCATCATTGAACATCTAGAAGGCCGCAACATATCTCTTCCCGCGCAAATTGCTCGCGGATTGTCTTCGTTTGTTTAACCACAGCGCACCTCATACAAGAATAATTCTGCTGCCAGAAACAAAGCCTATCTTTTGGACGTGCCAGCAGAGATTCTTGACGAAATCCTGTTCGCATGCCACGACGAGCCTGCGTCTGGCCACTTGAGTTTCACTCGAACCCTTGCTAGGGCATGAAAATCGTACCACTGGCCAAAGCTCTACACTTGTGTTAAAGGATACGTCCAAGCCTGCCCTAAATGCCAACGCCAAAGGTGTCCCTTTTTTGAAACCTGCCGGATTGCTGAATACTATCGAGCCGCCTCGAGGGCCCTTCGATCTAGTCGGCATGGACCTCCTGGGCCCGTTTTCATTGTCTACTTCCGGAAACAAGTCGATCATCATCGCCACAGACTACTCAACCGGTTATGCTGAAACAAAGGCTCTTCGTAAAGGCACAGCTTTCGAAGTTGCGCAGTTTTTTGCACACAACATCGTAATACGTCATGGCGCCCCAACCTGTCTCATCACAGATCGAGGGGTGGCGTTTACAGCAAGGCTGCTTGAAGACGTTTTTACACAGAGTTACGCCACGCTCCGAAAGAGGACTGCCTATCATCCGCAAGCAAATGCAAACGATGACCGACATGCTGTCGATGTACATAGACGTGCAGCATAGGACGTGGGACGAGGTACTACCGCACGCAACGTTTGCGTACGATACCGCTAGGCAAGTGACCACACGCTTCCCGCCGTTTTCTCTTGTTTACGGTCCTGAAGTTCACATGACGTTAGGAGCCATGTTACCATATGACAATTGTGGGAGTTTTGATGACACCAAGCGTTTCGTGCAGGGTGCCGAGGAACCACTCCAACTGGCTCGTGTGAACATCAGGAAACAACAATGAATTCACGCCCGACACTACAACCTCCGCCACCGACAATTTCACTACCAACCTGGTGACCAAGTGTTAGTTTGGACCCCCGTGTGGCGTAAAGGCCTTTCGGGAAAACTTAGTCGGCGAGGCCACTGACTCGTTGAAGCATTTTGTGCTTCGGTAAATGAGTGGCCTCAGTTAAAAAGTTCTTCTGGGTGGCACCCAGCCAGCACAACGCCGACAACCGTGGCCCGAGATTGTGCACCTCGTGTGGAGAAAACGATATCGCACACCATAATAGTCATGGCTTTCGGACCATTTGTCCTGGGATTTGTCCTGGGACAAGTCTTTCTTCCCGTCAACGTTTTGTTCAGCATCGAGTCCATGCCCTTCTGGGAGCAGGGGTAATATCAGGCGCTTGTGCCATGCACTCGGGTATTTTACTCCCTGAAGAAGACGAGGACATGCTAGATCACGAGCTCGCACCTTCATCTTTTCTCTTTGCTGCGCTGCCCCTTAGACGACTCGGACTTTAACGGCCGATATTAGAAGTCGTCTGTCTATTAAAAGTGACAGTATTACTGGCCATGGCTCACCACTGACGTTACTCGCTACGTCAAAACCTCCGGAAGCTCTCAGCGATGCAAGAAGCAACCGACCAAAACAACAGGATTGCTGCCGCCTCTATAACTTCCTCGCCCAGAAGTCTTGCGGTTGGGACGGATTTATTGGGACTCTGTCCGACATCCAGATCTGGGACAGATCTACCTTTTTTGCCACCGACTACCTTACCCGCTACGCCGAAACAAAAGTCCTGACCAATGGTAATGTGGAAAATGAGGCAAAATTCTTCGTTGAGAACATCCTACTACCACATGATGCCCCAGAAATCCTCATCACCGCCCACGGAACGGCTTTTACAACGAAACTTACTCAAGCCATCCTGCAATATAGCCAGAGAAGCCACTGCCGGACTAGCGCCTATCACCTACGAATGGCCTTACGCAACGCCTAAATAAGACTGTCGCGGATATTTTGGCACGGTGCGTTGACGTCAAACACAAGCCGTAGCATGCCGTTCTTCCGAACAAAACTAATCCTTAGAACAAGGCACTGCCAGAGCAAACGCAGATGATGCCATTCAAGTTGGTGTAGGAATGAAGCCCGGCAACGAAATTCGACGTCGCCGCCTATCTCGAGTGCGCCGACCGACAACTCGCCCGCATGGGCGTCAAGAATCGGTAAGGTGCGAACAGCCACCAAGCTTTCGACGGCACTGTGTGAAATACCAGCATGGCAACTGTGTTTGGGTTTGGCCTTCGATACGCCGACGAGCAGATAAGAACTTTGGGGATGCTGTTTCGAACCCTACAAGAGCATCCGACACATTGGGAGACTGGACTATGAGGTCGTGCCAAACGGCATGTCAGAATTAGCAGCGCCGCTAAGGACCTGAAATAGTACATCTTGTGCACCTTAAGCCGCTCTACCAGTCCTAACAAACTTTGAGACACTGTTTCTTCGTCGCTTTTTTTGTCTTTACTATGAGTTCTTTTGGCTATCGCATTAAGTTTGTAGCATAAGGACGATGCTTTTTTTCTGTGGGGCGCATCGACAGGCGTACTTGTTTATATTTACCGTGTGACCGCATTTCACGGGCTAACAGATGCTGAAGTTATCGCTCAGCACAAGACGCGCCTTTTTGTATCGGAAGTGTCTCAAATGTTATCGCTTATCGGCCTGTTATGTGTTTCCGCCGAAGCCTGTGCAACCAGATTGCATGCGCAACGCAAACAACTTTGTAAGTTCTAATAGGCACACTACCACCAACCACCAGCGATCAATATGGAACATTGACGAGTCATGTGTGAATTGCCGACGGCTGAAGCCGGGGTTCAGGCTTCTATGATCGCCGACTGTACACACCGCTTTCGCTGTGCTTTGAGTGCTACTTGATTTTCTTTGTACATGTTCGCCCAATAAACAATTGGTGTTTTGAAGTTACATTTTGGCGGTGTGTTATTCTACGCATTAGTGACAACGTGACAATATTCAATGATGTAAGACTGTGAGACAAAAGAAATTTTCTTTAGGTTTACTTTTCAAGTATGTTTCATATCATTAGGCTGAACTCAACAGACGCAGCTGAAACGTGAATTCAGATATGTGAAATCCAGGTCAGTTTAGACTGAAGTGTGACCATGCACAGCTCTCGTTCTCAAGAACTTCGGACTTTAGGTTACACACAAAACTTCTAACAGACTAGTTCGATAGGGCTAAAGAACTTATTTAGACTCATGCGTGGTGGGATTTAACTGAACTAAACTGCCAAAATGTTGTCATCGCTGCCTAGACAGTTCTGGCTTGTATATTACGACCTTCTTCTATTTCGGTGTCTCATTTCTTACTCATTTTGCGCTGTGGCGCGCTGCAAAAAAAAAAGGTGCGATGAGCTCTCATATACTGATTAAATCAAATGACCATCTGCGGCATGGATGGATGAAAAACTTTATTAGGGTCCTTTAGGGCGCGCACTAGCGCGCAGCGGGCCGCTCCCACGTCGGGACAAAGAGGCCGAGCCTCTCCGCCGCGTCGCGGGCCCGTTGGACAGCCCATAACTGTTCTTCGAGGTTGGGGCTGTGTAGGGCAGCATCCCAGCGTGAAGAATTGTTGCTTTCATCGCCGCGTAATGCGGGACCTCGCCAGAGCATGTGAGGTAAATTCGCTAAGTCAGTGCATATATAGTGCACATGCATTTTTTGTCTGAAGAATAGCTATATTATATTCATTGCGTGTCAATGGTATATACAAGCGCTCCATAGCGCCACATGGCCACCACTAGCTCTATTGTAGACCCAGTATTTTATACACTCAATATATAATCTGCCCCCATATTACTTTGACCAGACACCCATTCTCCGATTCTAACAGAACACTCATTATACCTTTTACGCAATAGATCTTTCTACGAAGTCATCTTCTTAAACTAAGCCATAACAGGCACGTCCCAGTTTCGTGTCATAAATGGTGTTGTCTTATAGTGTTAGGATCAGAGTGTAAATATTAGGGGCACCACTTGTTGCCTAAATTTTTAGCTTTGCCTCATGCTTCTTGGGTATTCTCAAGTTTCCTAGTGACGGCGAATACCACAATCACTGTTTGTTCAATGAGTACTGGGGTCATCATCAGCCTGGTTACGCCCACTGCAGGGCAAAGACCTCTTCCATACTTCAACAATCCCGGTCATGTACAAATTGTGGCCATGGCGTCCCTGCAAACTTCTTATTCTCATCCACCTACCTAACTTTCTGCCACCCCCTGCTGGGAGTACTGGGGTAATAGCGAAAAAAGTTTATGCTTTTGTAGATGCAGTGGCCAAGCGCTTGCGCTAATTTCTGATACCTGCAATGAGCTTGTGGCATCTAAGAATTCAAGTATCGTGAATCCTCAATGAACGAGACACATGAGGGAGCTGAGTCGGTTGTCTATTACTGTTCTGTAGAGACTCAGCAGCTATTTTTCGATACAGAATGTGTAGCATTTCTTTAAAGTCAATGAAAGTGAAAAAATATCACCGATGCAATGAATTCCTATATTCTCGAATCGAAGCGGAAGCATAGCGCCTTCTGCGAACGATTTAAAAAACTCACGTCCAAACTTGTTACTCAGATGATATTCACATTTTTGTTAGCCTTTAGAGCCCTAAATATAGTCAGCCGAATCTTACTAAAGGGACAATCTACACGGTATATTTCCCATTTTTCTAGGCACTGAATACCACCGAAAGGATTTGGACCCACACACGGAGTTTGAGAGCCCATCATAGCGCTTGCGTACACAAATGCCAGCACTACGTGAAATTGAGCCTTGATCGTATGCAGTACAAGTTCCTCGAATACTATAAATGCTCCGGCAAAATGTGAGTAAATAGACTACATAGACCGGGTACACCAATTCGTGTAAAGTACGTTTTCTTTAAGATATCATCGTTATTGTTTAACTTATGAACGCTATATTTTCTTTTTATCAGGCAGGGTCGTTCATTCTTTGGTTATATAGAACAAACAGAAAAGCGCAAAACAGGTTGTCTACCAAGTTGGTGTTTCCAAATTCCCCGAATTTTAAAGGTTTTCCCTGACTGCCTTTGCTAATTTCCCTGAGTGACACAGAACTTCGTTTTATGTAAAAACGGGCTGACGCCATGTCGCCCTATGGTGTCACTCTCTAGTAAGCATGTTGAAAAAACGACTTGATCCAGTTTCAGTAGCAAGGAGTAGTGTTTATTTGTTTCAAAAAGAAAACAGAATGGAGGCGTTAGTAACGTGCACAGCGAAAAGAAAATATTTTCGGAAAAGGTAAAATTGATTATCGAACATTTTCGAATAGAAACTAAAAGAGATGCATACACAAGCAAATATTTTCGAATATGAGATATTTTTTATCAATTGATAGCAAGCTCATTGGTATGAGGCCCGAACTTTGTCACAAGTGAAATTCTCTCTCAGTAGCTGGAAAGTCAACCTCAACTGTCCTGACATACTCTCAGCCTGCGCACAACGCCTCAGTGTTGCGATTCACTGCTTTAAAGAGTTTATTTTTGTTTGTATTAGGGACTCCAGCATCTTTGCATTAGCCAACGCTTTGTTATTTGAGCTCAAGCTCCTTCAACGAAGCAGCGGCACGCGTTCTTTCCCGTTAATTCCTCAATGCGCAGCTCCTCTCTGCTCTCGTCCTCCTTCCGCCGCGCGTTCGCCCCACGGACCATTTGCAGCATCCTTTTGGTCAGTTGTACAGTCAACGTCGGATTTTTCGGACTCCCTAGGGGCCGTGAAAACGTCCTGAAATCAAGCAGTGGGAAAAAAATTACTGCATGACTTTTACTGTGCTTAAGGGCTAAACTCGCCGCAGGCACATTCGAAAACGCTCTGAAGGCCTACCACTGCGCTTATTAGGCGTACCGGTGCTCCTACTGCGACAGGACACGGCGGGTGCACGCGTGTATATTTAAGGAATGCATACTGTTTCCCGCGACAATTGCCTCTCCCGGCGCTTAAGGTTCACCGCAATATTTCACGTATACTTCACCGCGTCATATTGTCGTACCGAGGCGAAGTTGACTTTCGGAAAGCGGCATTATGCAACGCGTCGCGCTTTCCGAGCTTCAAAGCCAATCGCGAGGTTTACAAAGGTGGAGTCGGTCCCATTTCTGACAGCAGCAATTTTTTTTTTATGACGAAAGACGGCACCAAGCATCAAGAAGCTTAATAGCGAACGCCGAAGCAGCTAGGCCTAGCGTTGCTGCGGTGGTGGCTACGGCTGGCAGCGGATTTGCGTGCGATAGCGCCGGTTCGAGGCACCGAGGTAATCAAAATGACGGCGGTGGTGGCTATGAATAATGCCGTTTCGGAACTGCGCTCACGTAAAAAAGTCCGGAAAATCGGACGGTGAAGGGTTGTTGCTTCAGAAATTTCATACGTTCTTATAGATTGATTCTATGGGGTACGTGGTTGTGCCGCGAAGCCATCCGAATTGTCGGGCATCTCCCAAAAATCAGGCTTCGGGAAAATATGTCGCTGACCCTTTGTTGTCAAGGTCAGTGAGCGGGGATAACTTGTAACTCTTGTATTTTCGCTTGGTTGGCGTTATCAGTACGTCACTGCGGGAAGGTTGAAAAGTTTACGGTCAATTTGCCACGTTTGCCATCCATGCTAGCTACACATATATGTCCAGGAAAGATGGATATGAAAGCACTGCCGCTATATTATATCTTGAGGAGGAGGATGGATGGATGGATGGATGGATGCAAAACTTTAATGAAGGTCCTGAGGTACGCGACTCAGCGCGCTGCGGGCCGCTCCCACGTTGGGACAGTCAGGCCATACCCGACCGCCGCATCGTGGGCCCTCTGGACAGCCCATAGCTGCGCCCCGGCATCGGGGCTCTTGATAGCGGAGAGCCACTTGTCCTCATTAATCTGTTCTGTGCCTCGTAACGAGGGGCAACGCCAGATCATATGGTCTAGGCTAGCGATGTCATTGCAGTGCCTGCAAGAATCAGTGGCATAGGTGTCGGGATAAAGCTTGTGGAATAAAACTGGGCTGGGATACGAGTCTGTTTGCAATAATCTGAGGGTCAATGCCTGCGCTCTATTTAACTTCCTGTGTGGAAGGGGAAAGTCTCTCCTGCCGAGATAAAAGTGCTGCGCAATTTCATTGCATGGAGTCGGTTGATCTCTGTTCTCCACCACTGCGGGCCGGCGTTGGAGTTCTCCATGGTCGCGGAAAGCGAGACCTCGCGCCTTGGAGTGGGCCAGCTCGTTGAGGTTTGTGGGGCCTCCCACGATCGATCCCATGCGAGCGGGGAACCACGCGAGGGTGTGGGTAGCGATGCTTTTGCCGTCGAGGATGCTACAGGCTTCCTTACACACAACGCCAACGCTGAAGGCGCGGATGGCTGCCCTGGAGTCGCTGAAGATATTGGCATGCTTGTCGTCCAGGAGGGCCAAGGCAATGGCCACTTGCTCGGCCGCACGCGACGACGTGCTTCGTACCGAAGCGGCGTTAACGGTCGAACCCCTGTGGTTGATCGACACTACCGTGAAATTGTTGCTGTTGCCATACTGGGCCGCGTCGGCGAAGCAGCTGCCGCCAGGGAGTTCTGTCGCGCGGCGTAGGAGCGCCACCACCCTGGCCTTCCTTCTTTCTACGTTGCGCTGGGGATGCATATTGCGCGGGGCAGGCGATATGAGGATGCTTTCTTTCTGCTCTTTCGGAAGGCCCTGGTAGGCGTCTTCGACAGTGGCCGGGGGACGCCCATCTCTGTTAGGAGTCGTCTGCCTGCCCTGGTGCCGGAGAGCCTGAGAATCTGTGCCCTTTCTTGTGCTTCTGCAATTTCTTCCAGGGTATTATGAATACCCAACTGCAGGAGTCGGTCGGTGCGTGTGTAGTTTCGTAGTCCGAGCGCGCTCTTGATCCCCCTCCTTATCATGGCATTTAGCTTGTCTCGCTCGGCCCTCTTCCAGACGTGCATGGTCGCTACGTACGTGAAATGGCATAACAAGAAAGTGTGGACTAGCCTTATCAGATTCTCTTCGCTCAGGCCTCTCCTTCTGTTAGCCACCCGCCTGATTAGACCGATGACGCTATCCGTCTTCTTTGCTAGTTTGTGAATGGTGATGCTATTCGTGCCCGCCCCTTCGAGTGTCATTCCCAAGATTCGAATGGACGCGACTTTGGGAATGGGATCTCCGCACTTAGTGTAGAGATTAATGTCAATTTCAGTGGGGGGTTTCCAGTTATGTGGCTTGCGGCCCTTTCTAGTTGGGCTGTAGAGAAGGAGCTCGGATTTCTTTGGGGAGCACCGGAGTCCATAAACTTTTATTGTAGAACCAGCACTTTATGATGGCCGGGCCTAAGCCTCCCACGAAGGGACGTCGAGGGCTTGCCTCGCCGCCGCCTCGCGGGCGTGCTGGGTCGCCCAGGTTTGGTCGTCGAGGGCGGAGCTCCGCAGAGCCCCATGCATCCTCGACGAGAGAGTCGTGGTGTTAGTCTGTGTGTACTGTGCTGGGCACTCCCATAGCATATGCGGAAGCGTAGCCGGGTGAATTCCACAGCACCGGCAGTTGGGGGTAGTGTAGACGTCCGGAAATATAAGGTGAAGGCGGGCGGGTGAAGGGTACGTGTTTGTTTGTAGTAGACGCAGGGTGGTAGCCTGCGCCCGGCTGAACTTTGGGTGAGGCGGGGGCGAAGATTCGGCGACTGAGGTAAAATGCCTTAACGAGATCGTTATAAGTTGTCAGACTGTTCCTGGTGTCCAACTCATCTCCAGTGACTCCGACGCGGTTGACTAGGCCTCGCGCAATGTAGTGGGTGAGCTCGTTGAGATTGGGGAGGTGTGGGTGGACAGGGCCCGCATGGGCCGGGATCCATGTTAGGGAGATTATGCTGTCTTTAGAGTGTGGTGCCTGGCAGAGGATCCGAAGAGCTTGGGGAGAAATACGGCCTTTGCTGAAGTTAGTAACGGCTGAGCGAGAGTCACACACTATGGTGTGACAGATGGGATCTAAAGTGGCCAGGGCGATGGCCACTTCTTCAGCCGTCTCGGCAGTGGGGGTAGTAACGCTGCAGGCGTGGTGTAGGACTCCAGCGCGTGTGGCAACGGCCACAAATCGTGTGCCATGGGAGTATTGGGCTGCATCAACAAATGTGATGCCAGGTACGTGGGCAAGGGCTTTTATGATAGCTCCGGCCCGAGCTTGGCGCCGGGCCCTGTTATATTCAGGGTGCATATTTCTAGGGATAGGGTCTATGTAGATCCAGCTACGGATGTCGGTCGGGATCGGTTGTTTGGGGCCCTGTTGCTGATGGTAGGTGAAGCCAAGCGTGGACAGAATAAAGCGCCCCATTTCAGTAAGGTTGAGCCGTTCAAGCTGAGAGCGTTGTTGGGCTTCAATGAGTTCGGAAAGGTTGTTGTGAACTCCCAATCTTGATGGCGCAAGATTTTTCAACGAATGGGCCATCCTGTGGATATATGGAATGAACATAGGGGGCACTTTCTTTTATTTTTCCTTTCGGCCGATGTCATGTGCGGCTCATGATAGAATTTCTTTAACAAATCTTCCATTACCCAAGCCAGCAGTGGAGTTGAGAAGCCCGCAGAAAGAAGACTACAAACCTGCAAAGTAAAGATATTTTGAATGGCATGTTGACATGACCTAGTTCGTGCCAGCTCCAAACATATAAGAAAAATCGTTCTCTTTACAGTTTTCTAATGAGAAAAGCTAAACGGCACAATTCATTCCGGCGCAAGGGTACGGTACAAGCAATATACCTGATTCGCAGGAAGCGCGTGATGCATTTCTAAAAATTGCGACTTGTCCATACTGAGAAGCTCGCAAGTAAAACAGCTGGCAGTTGGAAGTTAGCGTTGTGTGTGTCCCTGTGCGTCTTCTTTTGTTTCGTCTTTTAATCGCGCTACCGTACACCCCGTGAAGAGGCATCTCACTGTTGTGTCCTTGCCTTCGGTTATAGGTAGTAGAACATTGGCAAATAAATCAATAGCAATGGCTTGATTCCACGGACGGAAAGCAAAGTTCGTATACATAAACTTAAGGCGCATGTACAAATACCTTTACCAGGGCAAGGCGATCGCATACAATTAAATGTTCGGCAGGTGTTAACTCTTGTAACACAGGAAGGCGAAAGCCTGCTGCACAGTTGCTAACACATGAACTTATACAATCGGGGTTAGACTTCTTTGTAAGATATAGTAGTAATGCATTACGTTGCACAAGCGGGGCCAGATTTCTTGGAATACATAACGAGCCGCAATGGGAAGCACAGGTGCGGCACTAAGACTAAGGCACCGCGGCACGCTCTTCTTCCACAGAGACGCACTTTGGCGGCCATCCTCGTAAGCCGCAAAAGCGTGCAGGCTCCTTCATCACTCGGCGCCGACAACCGCCCCCGATCCGACTGTGACGTCAATGCGCAAAGCACGCTTTTCTGCGTACAACACCTGGTGCGACAGCAATCACAAAACTTAAATTCGTCAGACACTCAAGACTGCTTACGTGGGAGAATGCGAAACAGTTATACGGTTCCTAGCTTGGATGATGACCTTGGATGACCGATACCGTTCCAAGGTGATGGCCTCGGAAGGTCACCAACGCGCTCGTTTTATAGACTCATGACGGGGCGCCACCTCCTCCGCACCGTCACGTGCGCCGCCCAATGACGCACAACCTAGCCAGCGAGGTGGCTGTGGCACGACTTGTGCAGTCGGGCACGCAGTGGGCACGCTTTTAGTAAGCCATAACCGTGGAGCAGCCGCGGTTTTAGGGAAGCCTGCTCGTCCTGCACCCCGTAAGTCCGGGCTCGCTTTTCACCCAGACCGAAATGTGGCAAATTTCTTTTGCAAAGCCACTAATTTACTTTCTTGAGAGGAAATTCCCCGAGAAAAGTAACGTCCACCTAGGCATTTTTTGACACGCGCCTCTTTACGGCGTCGGCCATTTTTCCTCACGTCGCAGTTTCGCCAAGGGCATCGCCAACATAAACACCTAAGGCTTCCGCCTTAATAAATTGTGAAATCCAAAAACACATTTGACTATTTAGATACTGCTAGATATATTTTAGCGGCTTTATTTTCCTAACAAGCTTTCGACATCACTCCAAGTCTTCCCGTGCATACACAGGAACAGGCCCGAATTCTCGTACCAGACTACAAAGACGGCTTTTCGGTTTAGTCGAAGAGACTAGCAGTAATAGATAAATACTGTCTAATAACTTATGAATGCGTTCAACTATTTGATTAAAGTCCGTAGCAATGCTTCTCGCGATAACGAGAGGACACAAAATATTATGAAGATCGTATGCTGGACGATACAAGTGATCTAGCAGTCCATACTTATTTGCACTTCTCCTGCAGTTTCAGTGAATAAGAAGTTAAAACTCTGCGTTCCTGCCTGGAATATTGTCGTGTGATCATAGCTATAAAGAAGGACGTAACCCTTCCAGCAGATAGATGACAGGCAAAGCCGGCCCTGTAAGCAAAAGTGTTTTATTGCGATCGCAACAATTAATATGAACACTCGAGGCGTGTGTATGCCGTTGCCGTCGCCGTGAGGTTCCGTATAAAGTTCAGGGGCGATAACATCGTCACCACGCGTCGTACGCTGTATGTGCGAGTGAAAGCGTGCAAGGATGAGGCAGCGATCGCGACTGTCGCGAACGCAACGCGGAAAACCGAAGAGTAAGCGCGCCCTCTTCCGTCGCGCGCTAGGCTCTGCGACGGCGGGAACAGTCAGCCGCGCGCTGTGTTTTCGCGGCTTAGTTCACGCTGGGGGATGCGAGATGCAGCACGAAGGCCAATTCGGTCCCTGCTGCTGCCGCACTTCCTCAGTCGAGCGTTTTGACAACGAATGTCATCGCTGTCATCGAATGAAATATGTTCATGTTTGTTGTGAGTGCGTGACACCATGCTTAGTGATTTAGTCGTGACGCCTGTGTTTACAAGATCATGCGGCCGATAAATCTACTATCCTTACATCGCATCGCTGTCCAATAATTTGCTACCTTAATCCATGCTTCGCTGTTTGGGCGAAACTGTTACTTTTGTTTGTTGAAGGTTGTCAAAACTGGCTACTGCCCGACAAGAGTTGGCAAGGTTCATTGAAAGAAGGCCGCCTTTATGAAGCAGTGCAGCCCCTTTTATTTCAAGGTCTTGCCGAACTCGCAACTCGCAACATTCCAGATGCCAGTGCGTAATGGACATGAAATTCACAAGCCTGAAATTGCAGACCTTTTCGGTCTACCTGGATGACATCGCCCTCTTTGCTTCAAACATTTACGATCGCCTAAGGTGGTTTTGGTTAGTACCAGAGGCCATGAAGGCATGCGATTTTCCTGTGAAGCCGCAATGCGCCACTTCATTAATGAAATTATACTGTTCATCAGCCATGCGATCAGGGAGTTTAAGACCGGCCTTATCTGCAGGAGACAGCTGCCAGTCGAAACGGTCCGCTGAACGCTGACAAGAGGGCAATATAGGACAGTTGTCCTATATAGTATAGACAGCACAGACAGTATTGGAATGGAACAATAGGACCGTTGTGAGACAAGCACAGAAGAAATTTATTTACAAAGCCGTTGCATAACATCAAGATTTTGTCTGGCTTTGTGACTTCGAGAGTTATTTGCCAACTTCTCCTACGGATAACAGCGGTTTTTTTAATGTATTTCGCGGCAAAACATTGACAACATCGCTAGGAATTCAGAGGAATTGAAGAACTTCAAGCATGTGCTAGTGAAAGCCGCAAGGATAAGGGCGAAGGCCGTTTCTATGTGCAAGGAGATGGAACTGCACAAGCTGGCTACCTCAGTCAACAAAAGCAAAGGTGATGGCTTGATCGTGTTTTTTACGGCCAAGACGCACAAAGAAGATATCCCTTTCCGGTCTATCGTGAGTGAAAGAGGAACTTGGCAGAACGAAGTAAGCAAGTTTTTGCAGAAATGTTCATCGCACCTGAAAGTGGACGACCCGTTTGAAACAAAGAACTCGGAAGCTGTTACTAGTTTTATAGAGTCGAATGACGATATTGGCCATGCTTTTTCCATTGACATAGAAGATTTGTTTTATTCTATCCCTCACACTGCATTGTTTCAGGCTGTTCAGAAATGTATTGAAGTTAATGGCGAAGTGTCTTTTCAAAATTCTACCGGGTCTACTGTTAATAGGTTTTCAGCATTGCTTGAGTTTTACCTCAAATCTACCTTCATCCAGTTTAAAGAAGACTATTACGTGCAGAAACAAGGTATATGTTTATCGTATACCCTGTTACCTTGTGAATACTTATCGAAATTTGACAGAGCGGTAAACGAAGGGATCGATCGTGACCAGGTTGTTAGCGTGTTCCATTATGTTGACGATTTTATTGCACTTTTAAAACAGCAAGCCAGTTACACATATGACGACGCCATCGCAGGTGTACTACACATTTTTCAGCGCCTTGGAAAAGGTCTAACATTCACCCATGAACTAACAAAGGATAATAATATTCAGTTTTTAGACAACGCTATAAACTTCTGTGACGACCATGTGTGCTGGAAATATAACCCAAGATCCCAAAAGAAATTGTTGCCCTACGATTCGGCTCATTCGAAAATGGTAAAGCGGGCAATAGCCACCCAATGTATCATATCAGCCTTAAGAAAGTCCTGCACGCACAAAATACAAGAAAGCTTTGACAGGCAGATTGTAAGGTTGGAAGAAGCAAGTTTCCCGCAATCAGTCATTTCAGCAGTAGTGGAGGCAGTGCTTAAGAAGATAAAGACGGAAGGCAATATTACTGAAGACGCAAGGGAGCGCAAAAATAAGAAATGTAAAGTTGTGCCTTATGTTCACAAGACTTCCCACAACGTAAAAAAGGTTCTGAAACGGTATGGAGTTGAGATAGCGTTCTCGGCTCCCGGCAAGCTCGCTGGGCTATGCTCGCGCATAGGAAGAAGTAAAGATAACTTCCAAGGGTGCGGAACAAAGCACTCCATTTCCCACGTAGATTGCAGTGTTGGAGTAGTTTATCAGATACCTCTATCATGCGGCAAAGTTTACACAGGCCAAACAGGAAGGTGTGTGAATGTGCGCTTGCGTGAGCATGAATTGTCAATTAGAAATAAAACGAATGGGCGCCTGCCTGTCCACTGCTTGGCGTGCAAGCCGATCATGAAGGAAGTAAAGATTTTGTGCCGCTGCCGAGACAGCCGAGCCAGAGAGCTACTCGAGGCGTACCATATTAGAAAGAAGGGACAAGACTGTGTGAGTGACACCTCAGTTTATTTACACAGCAGTGAGATTAGGTTTATTGACGAGCGTAGGTAGGTCGCGTTTTGCTTATACAAGGTTTTACTTTTCTTTTATCTTGCCTTTTTTCGCGCACGCGCTGTGGTGTATGTCGGGAGTGTACTTATATGTGGTCGTTGTGGAATAAACATTAGTTGCAAGTCTGCGCCCGTCCATGTCCCATGCTGTCTTTGTCGTCCGTTTGTTCGCGCAGTTAAACAATGTTCGCCTGTACTTCTTTGTCTTGTGCTGCCTTTCGCTTTGCTATTTTACAACGAGGATCGACCAACTGGCGTAGTTTTACATTCTGTTATCAAATAACAAACTGGAAGGTGTACAAAGAAAATCACTAACCTAAATATACAAGAAACATAAATTGACAGACTCGTCCACCGCCCAACGTAAGAGAGCCTCAATCATAAGATTATACGATCGTGCTGTACTACAGCGTTCTGAGGTTGTGTACTAGTCTGTACACAACCAGCTTAACACATACTTCCACATATATCTCCAGAACAGAAGCACGGCCCAGATGCCACTCACACGCCGAAACCCTCAATGACCATTATTTTTGTACAGACTGCTTTGAGAATTCATTATTTCCTTTGGCAATAAGAGAGCGTAATAACCTGAGCTACTCTATTAGTGGCCCAGCTGCTCATTAAATACAGTTCCTAGTCCTTCAAAAATAACTCTGCGCGGTTTACAGCTTTGATTTACGTGCTGTTTTCTCACTGATCTTGGTATGCCACTACTTTCTCTTGTTTTCTCTATTGAGGCTTAATTCTTATTATTTAATTTTAGTTATGCCCTTGGTAAATGCCCTGAATCTACATAATATTGCATACTTTCTAGGTTAGTATCATTCCTATTCCTTTTTATCTAGATATTCTAGCGTCTAAAAAGCACACCATTTCTGTCGATAAGTGTTTTTATTCTGACAATTAGCTTTGTAGAATGCATCAAATGCACGAGTGCATTCTGTTTGTCCTCCTTATTACTTCTTTTCTTTTAGGCTTTTAGCGCACGAAAAGGGACGAGAGACAGAGGTACGACGTGGACACAGCGCTAACATAGCGACATAGCAACATAGCGCTGTGTCCGCGTCGTACCTCTGTCTCTCGTCCCTTTTCGTGCGCTAAAAACCTGAAAGTTATGGAATACCAACATGCCCAAACCTACGCTCTTTCAAGTTTTTTTTTTTGTCACATATGGTTAAGAAATTTTTCTTGAATTGGTTTCATCTTTCCTCGTAAGATTCTGCTAGGTAACACATGTTATATCCGTACCTGGAATATGTGATGGTATATTTATTTCTGTTTCGTTAGCCAAGCCGAAAAATTCTTCTAATGACACTTTGTAATTATACACTTAACTTCTATTCGCTTTGTTATTCGGAACTCCTACTTGCCCTTCCTGTTGTAATCCCGTGAGGCATTGACAGTATATGTATATAAATAAAAAATGGGGAATCGTTCCACTCTGTGAAGGTGGATTATCAGTTAAGCTGTAGCACAGAACACAGGGTTAGACAAAGGCACATGTATTTAGTTTCTTCATTTGGTAATGGCAGCGACGAAAGCCTTGTGATCAGTGCAATATACACTAGTTAGTTCCGTTACAACTTCAGACATGACCTTGGGGAATGAAATATATACACGACCGTTGCAGAGTAGTTGAGTGACTTGGATTGGTGTGGCACTTCAAAGCAGACAGTTCTAGCATAAATTGAGGGAAACATGTTTTGTCTGGCTTTCAAATGTCCACATTGAAGTCCCTAACGATGATCACACGGCTAGCGTCATCACAGCAAAGTCCATGATGATGAACTTCTCGATATCACACTTGGGTGTGCCTGTAGATATATACGCAGTGGACGTCACCCCTCCGTCTCGTTTCGACGGCACACATATCCCCGAAATTGGTGGCATTGTCCTCTTGCGAGTCAAGGCTCTATGGTTTTACATACGTTTTGTTCTTTCGGTTTCTGGCAATGCCTCCTGCTCGTGACTCAAAGTGCTGTTCAGAATCGATTCCAGTATACCAATCAAGATTGAAACAATGCTTCTTGATTGATATATTTCATTCACTCTTATTATTATTATTATTATTATTATTATTATTATTATTATTATTATTATTATTATTATTATTATTATTATTATTATTATTATTATTATTATTATTATTATTATTATGTGCCAAGTGCTTGAAGCTTGCTTCACCTCTGCCGCGCGTCGGCCCGGTATTACACTATCTCAGGGATCAGCGCACGCTCACCTTTTTATTATTTATGGGCCAACACAAGAACTACATGGACATCTTGATTTGTTTATATCGTTTACTCTATTACGATATTGTCACACCCTCGAGGCATGCTCAAGAGACGAGCCGCCTTGAGAAAGACCATGAAGTGTCTGGGCTTCCGGCGCGAGCGAGTGCCTGCCTGGTGGGATCCGGCTCCAGTGTAAATACCATGTAAATAATCTCTGTTGTCTCCGTCTTTTCACGCGTAGCATTTTAGTGGAGATTTGCGATCGCCTTCCTCATCACGGATCTCCGCAGGGGTCGGTACATAGAGTTGGTCACATGCATCCCGGTGAAGATACCACATCAAAACGGCTGTTTCTCGTGAGGCCACTCAAATCGTCACGGTTGCCCACCATGGCGACCCTGGTGTGTCCTCTGGCCTGGAGGCACACTATGTCGATGAATGAATCAAGCTCTATGAACGCGTCAGTGCTAATGACAGGTTGGACCCTACAATTATGTTCCCCAATGACATCGTTTATATCAGCGGCACTCCACGCATATGGCTCCAAACGTATGAAGACGAGATAACGAGCTGGGACAAGGTGAATAAAAACCTACGCAAACTGTCCGACGAACCCTTTGTGCGCAAGGTTGCAGGAAGGAAGGCTTTTGCGACTCGTGTTCAGACATCTACAGAGCCGTACGTTTCATACATCCAAGACGTCTTGGCTCTTTGCCGCAAAGCTCACGACACGACGTCGTTTAGTCTTGTAGACTAAAAGCAATCGCGGACGATGCTTTAGGTTTGCTTGTTTTGGGCAACGTTTCGACTATGGACGCCATTATAAAAGAATGCCGTGGCCTTGAACAAGCTATGAGTCGCCGTATCAAACACCACATCCTTCCGCTATCCAGTGCTGCTGCTACGTCGACACGTGAGGGCTGCCCGCGTCATCCCACCACCTGTGACGATGTAACTCGCATTCTTCAGCGCAAGCTGAAGGCCGCCTGTTCGCAAGCCTTATCCGCTACGCTTCCCGATCTGCCTGCAAGCACAATTGCGATTATTCAGGCCGTTGTCATATCGCAATTTCAGAACATCGGTCTCAACTTCGTGTGTTCGTCGACTCAACCCAGCTTTCCCCAGTTCTATCGTGGCCCTCCTTGCCCTCCTTGTCTTCGGCAGTCTTTTTCCGCCACATATCACAAACCGTCCTAATAGCGTACCCCTGATGACAATCCTATCGGCTTCCACTGCTGTCGCTTCGCTCACATCGCTCGTCAGTGCCGCAACCGATGGCCACCACCTCCTCGGACATACGCCGCCGCGTATTCCCGCACCTTTGGACCTTCTGTTCCCTATACCATCCGCCATGAACCGACTGCCGCTGATGCCCCTGCTCCCAACCTTCGCTACAGCCGCTTGCCCTCACCTCGACGCCATCAGTCTCGTTCGCCTCAATACCGCCGCTTCTCTCCGCCGCTTATCGCAGCCCGCACACAACCGAAAAACTAGGCACTGCAGTTTCTGGAAGTGAAGCTGCGCTGTTGATTAAGCCCTCAAATCCTCTGCTCACGCTAGCTACGAATCAAAACGTTCTAGACGTTCGCGTTGACGGCTATCCTGTCACTGCACTCATCGATACAGGATCCCTTATTTCTATTATCAGTGCTGCCTTCCAACGACGACTGAGAAAGTTCCTCACCCCTGCGTCAGCACGCGTCGTCCCCCTATGAAAATGGTCATTGCCTTTATGTTTCCTTTATGTTTCCTTCTTGTGCCCTATGTGACCTTTATGATTCCTTCTCCTTTGTGTGACCTCCGGGACGCCAACTTTGTGTGTACGACATGTTTACTCATCCTAACGTATACCTCGAGGAAGTGACCTTTATTATGCCTCTAGGATGTGTCCTTCATGTTTACGGCAGGATGTTAACTGGGTGTGTACTATGTGTACCAAGTGCACCTACATGTGCACTTGAGTGCACATGTAGGTGACATAGAGTGCACATAACAACTGTCTGTACATATAATACAGGCAGATATATCTGTACTGTGTGACAGCCATTGATACACTCTGCAGAGTCATTGTAAGTACTAAATCTTGACTTATGCTTTCCTTTGCCCCAAGAAAACAACCCTTATTATAATTATTGTAGGATGTGCCCTTTGTGTTTACGGCGGGATGTTACCTAGGTGTGCACTTCAGTGCACACGTAGGTAACATGGAGCAATAATCTATATATGGTGCATGCACTCTTTATATGTTACCTGCATGTGCACTTGAGTGCACATGTAGGTAACAGAATGTGCGCAGTGAGCATCTTTTGCAAATAGTACAGTTAGAGCTATCTGTACTGTATGTTAGTCACTGGCAGATTCAGGGAAAAGGCACTGCCTGCAACCCTCACACTAGACATACCGACCGGCACTAATTGTGGCTATATTGTGCGGAAAATTGAGCATGCCATGAAATAGGATGGTGTATACCAATGATTTATGCTATGCATTCTCTTAATATATAAAGTATTTCTTACTTTTTCAACCCGCTATTCTCCAGTAGCAAGTCAGATGCAGAAATCTGCAGTATTTAACCTAATATGCAAGACTTTCATGAAAGTTTTGTGCCAGATAGGCTATCAAATATAGTTGATTGAATGTTTAAGACGGTTCTCATAGCAGGCGTCTTGCAGATGCTCCGCTTCGCCTCCAGTTTGGGAAATAATCTACTTAATTTACACATCTGGCTTACATATATATATATATATATATATATATATATATATATATATATATATATATATATATATATATATATATATATATATATATATATATATATATATATATATATATATATATGAGCACTATGTTACCTGTGTGGGCACTCTATGTTACCTGGCTGTGTACTCCCTCGAGTGCACATCCAGGTAACATAGAGTGCGCCCAGTGATTATCTTTTTACACATGCTACAAATAGGTCGTCTACCTGAAAGATGTATTAACTTTACCTACTGGCGTATCAAAGTAAAAAAAAAACATGGGGGGGGGTGCGCCTGCCTCCCCCTCCCTATGTATCTTGGCCCTATTGATCACCACGCGCCATCAACAGTACATACGTACATCAAAGCCTCATGCAGCGAATAATCCCTCACGAGAAATAACAATTGCGCGGCGGCTGGAGACGCGGTGGCACGACGCGCAGTGTTCGATGGCTTGCGCTACATGAACTGCAAAAGAGGCGGATGCCTCCGCGGCCAATCCGCCGCTATGCTGTGAGCGTATATGATTATACAACCATTTAAGTAGCTGTTCCCGGTGTTATATTGGTTTCATGATAGCCTCATTACACATAAATATCTAATACGTACATTACGATTGTCTCTATATTACGCTCGTAAGATTTCTTTGCAGCCATCAGCGGGAAATGCAAGCGCTGCCACCTCCAACGCTCAACTGGAGCTGCCGCTAACTTTCAGAACGCCTAGTTCGAAAGAATGTAGTGAAATTGAATATCTATAACGTTTCTGATGCTCTAAGCTGAAAAAAAAAAAGCTCGAACATTGGGAGATGCTGCCACTGCTCCACCTCAAAACCGTGGTCTTCGAAGCACTTTTTGACATGTTGCTTTTTCTACACTATTTTTTTTTCAGGCCTGATATGATACTATGATACTATGATATATGATGATACCTTTTCTCTACTACTCACGCAGATTATACACAAAAGTTTGGTCACTAACCAATGCAGAACCGGTGGTTGATGCTAAAAGTGCCTTTCTTTTCAAAACTGCTAGTGATTGCTGTAGCGAGATAGCAAAGTGGGCGAGTTGGTTACGATTCATCGTACCTTTAGCAACAGCGCAAAAGCAACGCGGAAACAAGGAACAAACACTCCGGAGAAACAGCGCCGTGTTGTTGTGTTTCTTCCTTTTGTCCGTGTCGCTTTCGCGCTGACCACAAGTACGAGTAACTGCTGTGTCGATATTAGCACGCGTAGAAGTAGGGCAGCACGGATCCCGTAAATGCTTCCTTTGGCGTACAACTGAACAATTTATAATTGTGAGTTGGCTGAGTATGAAAGTTGTGTGCGGAGTATGGCCGTATTTGATTACGCGAGCATGCAAGCAGTACGCCTGTTTCACTTTGGCCGAAGTTCCGCTGCCGCTGCAAGGCAGCCATCGCCACATTTTGTCGCCTTTATTCCTTACGCTACGTGCAAATATGGTTCCACCTATTCAAGATAAGGCCTGACATTCTCAAAAACACGCCACTGGGCGCCATAAGAAGCGTGTATATGTGTGGCGATTCCGAATTTCTGATCGGTGGGTGTCACAGCTATCGCGGCTGCCCGCACACCGTGCGCCATCCCAAGCGACGGAGCAGCACATGATGCGCGCTGATTGGCTCGTGTCCGCTGGCAAAAGTTCGCGCATACTTCGTCTAAAATCTCTGCATATACTTTAAAAAAACAAGGCAGCGCACCAAGACACTTTAAACTCAATAATTTGTGTTTAAATACCAGCCTTCCTTCCAGCAACGACTTTTTTTGAATCTCGAAGGCCGTGCTTTTCCAAAATGCACGCCCTAAAAGGCAATGTAGATCTCGGAGGCTAAATTCACTTTTTAACCGCGGTGCGGCGCTTCTTCAGTGTGACGGTTCGGACGGTGCAGACGGCGGTACGGACGCTCCTGTGGTCGAGGCTTCAGCGACTTCGTTCGTAGCTAAGTACCTTTTTATCTTTATTAGCTAGTGTTTTGAAGTATTTTCTGTTGCATGGAGTAGGGGCGCAAATTTTGAATTCTTGGTAAGAGTAACAAACGCACCGGCTTTGTCTAGGTCTGGCGGCTCCCCCGTTAGGCCTAGTTGGTAGGAGGGACCTATTGATAGGCTTCGTTAATTATTTCAGCTAGCTCCTCAGATTCTTGCATGGGGTAGGGAGTGACAATTCTTTATTTTAGTTTGGGATAGCGGTCGAGGTCGGCTTTGCTTGAGTGATTTGGCGAAGTTCCTCGTTGGGCCTCGGGACGTAGGCCTAGCGATGAAATCGAAGAACGCGAAGGCCGCGGGGAACGGGGAGCAAGTGCAGTGCGACGAGTGCCTGCGATGGTGCTTCCTCGACGAAACTAAGTTCCAGAATTTAGCAGACGCGGAGGGGTCTAGCTTCACGTGCAGGTCGCGCGAGGGCGTCAGGGAAGCCGTCCAAAAACTGGAAGGGAATTGGGCGGCTAAGTTCGACGAGCTTAAGGCAGAACTGAGGGAGGAACAGGAGAAGCGGGTAGCACTGCAGGCGAAAGTTGACAATTTTGTCAAGGTGGAGGCGGCCCAGGCCGCGCAGTTAGTAAGGACCGTGGCCGAGCTTGAGGCAGAAAAAGAAAGGAGCGCCGAACTGGAAAGGCGGCTCGGCGCGCTGGAGACGCGGGCAGCGGAGAAGGTCGGGTCAGGACAACAAAGTGTTGGCAAAAACTCGGAAAGTAGGGTAGACCCTACAGGCGAAGTGGGAGGCAGGGAGCCAAACCAAGCCGTCGCCAGCTCGCCGCCGGTGAAACGGCGTAGTTATAGTGAAGCTGCACAACGCGGCCCGAGTGAGGCGACGCTGCAGCCACAGGGGCGCCAGCGGGCGCAAAGGGAGGGGCAGCAGGCACAGGCTGCAGTCGAACGGTTTGCACGCAGAAGGGTACTGGTGATAGGGGACTCCAATGTGGGGAGGGCCGAACAGGGCGTGATGGCGAGAGTGAAGGCGGACGGGCGAGTACAGGTGGAGGCGCAAGCTGGTAAGGGCATGGCTGAAGCAATGACCAAGGCGCGGGAAGTAATTGGGGTCAGCACGGAGAGCGACAGCTTGGTCATTATGCATTCTGGGCTCAATGACGTGCTTAAGGGGAGAAGCCAGGACCTTGAGAGGCACAGTGAGACTGGGCTGAGTAAGCTTAGAGAGGCCTCCGGGAGGGTGCATGCGACCATATGCACTATCCCAGAGGTCCAGGGCCAGGCTTACCAGGTAGAAAGGAGGGTGGTTGAGGCCAATCGGGTCATTAGGAGTCTGAGCGGACGACTCCGGTACAGCGTGATGGAGGTCAACAGGGACGTGTACGGAACCGGCTTCCGACCTTTTGTGCAGGATGATATTCACTACAGTGGTGCCACTGGCAAAAGGATAGGGGGCAGGATGGGTCGCCAGGCAACAGCTTTTTTAGGGGGACCCAGAGCCCTGAAAGAAGCAGTGTAGGCGTGGACGATTCGAGGCAGGAGCCACAAACACGCGAACATCGGTACTGTAGGAGAGGTCACAGGAATAAGCGCAAGAGCCAAATTAAGTCAGACATAGGGTTCATTAACATGCAAGGTGGCAGAAATAGGCTAAAATGGGAGGAAATCGAAGAACAACTAAGGCAGGAGAACTTAATGGTTTATGGGTTTGTAGAGACACATCTTAGGGACATGGAACAACCGCCCTGTAACCCTGATTATGCATGGGAATACTGCAACAGAGTGCAGGGTAGCAGAAAGGGTGGGGGAATGGGAGCACTCATTCGTAAAAATACAAATTGGCAAAGGGTCAAACAGGAATGCAAGGAGCATTTATGGCTAGAAGGAAAAGTAGCAGGGGCGAAAACACTTCTGGGCTTTGTATACCTTTGGACAGGATCAAATGCTAAAGAGGAAAACAAAAAAATGTTGGACTGCAAAGCAGCGGACATCAATGAGCTAGGAAAAGGATGTGAAGTAATTGTATTAGGAGACATGAATGCGCATGTTGAAGATATGGATGGGTACACAGACTCCACAGGTAACATGCTGCTGGATATGTGTGAGAGGCTTAACTTAGTTGTCTGTAACTACTGAAAAGTGTGACAGGATCATAACATGGGAGGGAGGGGGTCGACACTCGACAATAGATTATGCGTTGATGTCACATAGGATGTACGATAGATTAGGAGCCATGATTATAGATGAACAGGGCTCCAGAAGTATAGGTAGCGACCACAAACGTATCAAGTTGAGTTTTAAGAGGGAAACTAAAGCACGAACGACGCGCGAGGAAACGCCAGATGTGATTTTTTACTCAGAAGACGAAGTGGAAATAGCGGCCAAACAAATTGAAGAGGAAATATCAGAGAGTACTGAAACTGATTGGACTTACCCAAAGTTAATGAGACTATTTGAGCGTGAGCTAGGTAAGGCGCGAGTCAGGAAAACAAGGCAAGGGATACGAAAACTCAAGAGCTGGTGGGATGAAGAGGTTAAGAAGGCCATAAAGAAACGTCAGGAAGCCTCCAGGGAACACAGGTATTCCAAAAGTGAGGGAGAATCTGAAGCAGAAGTAGAGAGGAAATGGGTAAACTACATAATATGCAAAAGGGAAGCATCTTATTTGATCAACGAGAAAATCAAGACAAAAGGGTCCCAATGGCTGTCAAAAATAAGCAATAAAAAGATAAACAGGCAGCTAGAAAATTCTGGCAACATCTGAACTCCTTGGGTAATAGGACAAGCCTAGAGCAGAGGTATATAGTAACAGCTCAAGGTACTCGGTTAGAAGGAGAGGCGGCAATGGAGCATATAGGAACCATGATGAGGGAAAAATTTACAAAACAGACAAATGGTACATGCAGTACGTCGGAGAGGGATAGCCCGGTCAACCCACTGCTTTCGCTTTGACAAAAAGAGTGGGAAATGGCGGAGAAGAGGGTACCAAGTAGCACATCGGCAGGCCCCGATGGTATTCCAATTATGTTAATAAAGAAATTGTGCCCGAAATCTAAGGAAGCATTGAGGGAGGTGGTGAGCAAAATGCTAGTGGATGGTAAAGTACCTGACGAATGGAGGCTAAGTAGGATGAGAATGATATATAAGGGAAAGGGGGACAAAGCTGACATAAATAACTACCGGCCTATAACAGTGACGTCAGTGGTTTACAGGGTGGTTATGCAGATTATAAAGGACAGACTGCAGGCATGGGTAGAGAACGAGGGGGTACTTGGAGAGCTACAAAATGGGTTCCGGAAGCATAGGAGGCTAGAAGACAATCTGTTCTCGCTAACACAGTGCATTGAAATAGCTGAAAAGGAACACAGACCCCTATGGCTGGCTTTTTTGGACATCAAGGGAGCCTATGACAGTGTACTTCAAGAGGGCTTGTGGGGCATTCTGGAAACTTTAGGAGTGCAAGATGGAGTAACCAATTTCTTAAAAGATATCTATAAAGGTAACCGGGTGATTATACAATGGGAAAAGCAGGTTTCGGAGCCTGTGATGATTCGGCGGGGGCTTAGGCAGGGGTGCCCATTGTCACCTCTGATGTTTATGCTATACCTACAAGGTCTAGAGGCCAAAATACAGCAAAGCGGACTCGGCTTCAACCTATCATTTCTCAAGCAAGGAAAATTGATTGAACAGTCATTACCAGGACTGATGTACGCGGATGATATTGTATTAATGGCTGACAATGCAGAAGATCTGCAGGAATTAATGGACATATGTGGTACAGAAAGAGACAGGTTAGGCTTGAAGTTTAGCAAAGAAAAATCAGCAGTCATGATTTTTAATGATAACAGTTGCGGCGAGCATAAGATACAGGAGGCCACGCTGGAGATAGTCGATAAATACCTTGGGGTGTGGATAAATAATGGCATTGAGTATCTGACAGAGTACGAAAAATATCTAACGACTAAAGGTAACAGAAGTGCAGCGATTATGAAGAGTAGGGCACTGTGGAACTACAATAGGTACGAGGTAGTACGAGGGATATGGAAGGGGGTAATGGTACCAGGCCTGACTTTTGCCAATGCAGTTCTATGTATTAGAACAGAGACCCGGCAACAGTTGGAAATTAGGCAACGTGGTGTGGGTAGGCTCGCTCTGGGAGCACATGGCAAGACACCAAGTCTTGGGCTGCAGAGGGATCTGGTATGGTCTTCTTTCGTGGGCAGAGAGGCGATAGCATTTGAGGAGAGATTGAGAAAAATGGGGGAAAAGTGGTGGGCTAGGAAGGTTTTCAGTTACTTATACACGAGGAATGTTGACACAAGGTGAAGGAAGCGAACTAGAAAATTGTCAACCAAATACTTGGGCAGTAGCGGGGGGCGCAGGTAAGGAATCATCTGTCAAGAAAAAGGTTAAGGAGGCAGAGAGGGGTATGTGGAGTACAGAGATGCAAACCAAATCGGCATTGGAGACATACAGGACGTTTAAGCAAGAAATAGCCAAAGAAAATATTTACGATAACTCTAAGGGAAGCTCATTGTTGTTCGAAGCCAGGACAGGTGTACTGAGGACTAAAACGTACCGAGCCAGATACCAGGAGATAGATTTGGTGTGCGAGGCGTGTAGAGAGGAGGAGGAAACGGCGGAACACCTGATACTTGCTTGTAAACAACTGCACCCTGCAGTTGAATCTAACGGGGAACTATTCAAAGCATTGGGTTTTAAAGACAGTGAAAGTAGAATAGACTTTGAACAGGTAGAAATAACTAAACGGGGGCTATCTGATTGGTGGACAATATCAACGCAAAAGTAAAGGAGTAAATACAGAGGTATGCATGCATATAGAACCATTAAAGGCTAGGTGGCGCGCGCCGCCGCCGCCCGATTCAAAGGGTTGAGCCACAATCATCCATCCATCCATCCATCCGGTTGACGGTGAGCTGGGCCACGTTGTGTTGCTGTGAGCGGTGAGAGTGCTCGTTGCAGTTACAAGGTAATTTAATCATATTTTCGAAGTGCCTAAACAAACTGTGGTCCGTACCGTGTGCATTAACCATCAGGAAACCTCTGGACTCGTGTAACGCCATTAGTTCGCCTTATGTTTCCTGTGATACGCCAGTGTCTTGTGTACTACAGCGCCCGTCCGAGCTGCCTTTGTTCTCGCCTGTCCGCGTTCGCTCGTGGAATACCTGATACTGTGGCTTCGAATTATGGTGCGTGGAAGAATTTGTTGAAAGTTGTGCTTTCGTGCGCTCGTGTTCATCGGCAATTCGACAGTGTTCGCGCCGGAAAGAGCGTCGTGGCGTGGTGCCTGCGAGACGAAGAAGCCGTTTGCTGACCACATTGAAGGTAAGCAGGTCTGACGCTTGCGCGCATTCTCGCAGCTTTTGGTTCATGTAGTAAGGTTTGTGGAACGACAACAGAACACTTTCTGAGCGTACGTTGACCATGTTGCTGCGCACATTTAGCAAAGCGTTTCACGAGGGGAGTTTCCGTGAAATGTATTATTTCTTACCGCTGACTTGCTTTATGGAGTGATGTGCTACCACCGCTGATTGTTGGGACTTAATGGGTAAATATTTACGTAAACGCTGAAATTTACTGTTTTCTCGCCAGTTTCCTGGCAAGAAATTCTTCCGTAGATATGAATTTCCGCAAGTTACGTGTGTAATGCATGTCGATGTGTCACGGGCATCGCGAGTTGGCACGCGACTGCGATGTTTGACACTTGAACAGATATTAGCTTGTGTGAAGATTACTTTATTGATAGTGTTCAGATTGAAGTCCAGCTTCGCGAGAACTTGTCTGCATTGTTTGTGTTCTTCGACGGGCTCGTGTATTTGTCTTTTATATTGTAGGGCAAACATAGACCGACATTACAACAGCGAAATGTCTTTTTAATCGAGGCATGTCAATCAGACGCTCGTTTTCATTAATATTTTCATCCGAAGAACAGGATGTGAGTTCCTGCGATTGTTAAAGACAATGGCTTGTAGCACTGCCTAATAAGGGATGCGATTTTCTTGCGATGCTTTGCGCTCGATGTTTGCCACTCTTATAACCCACATTCCACGGCTGGCTGTTCTAGTTAATAACGATAGCGGAATGTCGGTCAGATCAATGAGCAAAAGAAGTAGCATCGGAAAAGGGATCGCTACAAAATCGCGGTCTAGGTTTTAGACCCTTCGTAATCGATTGTTCATTTGATTTACTAGATATTTAAGTTTTGGTGATAATTTCCCAGGTAGTCTGATGTTTGCGGCTGGTTTTATTCCCGCCTGAATTTTACTATATAACAGTGTAACCACTTGAGATATAACTACGAGACATCTGTACAAGCAGGCACACAAAGATTTGTTGGCCAGTTGCCTACTCCTATAGGTCATGTACTACTTAGCATCTGCTGCAGAAATGTTTAAAAGAATTTGGGAGCAATTTAATACCTGAGTGGACTGGCAGCTCAGTCTCTTTCAAACAATTAGTTAAAAGCTTCTGTGTTGTCCTGATGTTTTTATCATCTGTTTTTGACTGCTCCACGTTTCTTAGCCGTGTGCATAAAGGCCAGGCTGTTCTTGCTTATATGAATATTTTTGAATAAGTGAAAAAGATTGGCTTTTGTTTTGTTTTTCAGGTGCCTTGTGAGCTCTCACCCAAGCACCACATTCCAGAGGTCTGCTGTGAGCAGACCTGGCAAATTGAAGTAACATCCAGATAGTCCAATAAACTGTTCGTAGTTTCAGACAAACCTTTGCAAAGTATAGTCAAAACTTTCTTTTAAAAGTGCAAGCACTGATCCAACCTGATCTTTCCATTCAAACATTACATTTTATATTAGTCACAAAGACATAACTAGAACAGCAGCACTGCAGTGAGGAACGTACAGTGGTACTCCAAGTGTTGTACTGAAATAATCTATGAAGTCTAATTAGTTTGTAATTTTAGAACAAATTGGCATGAATTTATGTGCCATAGCAGAGTTTTAATCTGTGCGCTGCATCATGTAGGGAACAGTAACCTTACAATGAAAACCAATGCAAAACTTTTTAACTAAGAAAAAATTTATAAATATAAAATGTGTACACGGAACTCTTCATCTTGCATGTCTACGTAAAATACAGGATTTAGTCACTGCGGCCACATAAAGGATGCATAAAGGTAGGACACACGAAGGAAACATAAAAGCAGTGGCCAAATTTCAACATGGAGGAAACAAAGTACGTTAACATAAGGGATACATAAAGGGAGGACACACGAAGGAAACATAAAAGCAGTGGCCAAATTTCAACATAGAGGAAACATAAAGTACGGTAACATAAGGGATACATAAAGGGAGGACACACGAAGGAAACATAAAAGCAGTGGCCAAATTTCAACATGGAGGAAATATAAAGGACATTTCCTCATGTGAACTGCGGGAAACATACAGTAAACATAAAGGACATAACCATTTTCATAAGGGTCTGCGTTGCGAATGGCGGTACTGTCCCTATCGTCGGCATGTGTACTGCGCGTGTCAGCATGGCCGGCCGCCACAGTCCTGTCTTCTTCACCATGATTGCTCATTGCCCCCACGGCCTAATTCTCGCGCTCGATTTTCTTTTCGCGCATTCAGTTCTTATTGACCTTTCTGCTAGGACCCTTCACCTTGAGTTGCCGATTCTTGCAGAGCCATTTGACGCTATATCCCGTGCCGCTTACGCCCCACCGGCTTCATTCGCCTACCACCAAAGTCATCAGACCGTATTGAACTGTCGCCTTCCCGACTTGATGGTAAGCACCTCATCACTTGTCAGCCTGACATTCCCCTACATTACGACGGCACCCTGCCTCACAATGTTCTTGCTTTTACTGCTAACCGGACTTGCATGCCTATTTTCAAATTTGAACTGGCAATGAAAATTCTAGCGCCAAGTATTTCCCTTGCCAACATTGATTCGCTTGGCGACCATCAAGTGGTGGCTTTATCAACCGACGATCTATCCGAGCTTAGCAAACCCCTCACGCCAGCCTCGGGCGCCAAACCCAGCATCAGGAAAATGGTTGCGCCGGACCTGTCCTCTGCGCAGGCCGAAGACCTTTGCAAAATGGGTCTTTAAGGAACATAAGTGATGTGATGTGAAAAGTTTATGGTCCTACCAAGACAGTTTCAACTTGAGCGATCGCTCTTTAGGTCAGATGCTCTCCGTCAAGCATTGCATTCATGCTGGCGATGCTACGCCTTTCCACTGGCGACCCTATTGAGTTTCTGCGCCGGAACGCCGAGCCATTCAAAGTGAAGTTTGAAAAACGCTCAAAAAAAATCGAGCCTTCTTCGAGTCCATGGGCGTCACTTGTAGTATTGGTTAAGAAGGACGGCATGTGCCGCTTCTGTGTAGACTACCGTCATCTCAACAAAATTACTCATTCGCGTATACCTGTTCCCGCGTATAGACGACGCCCTTGACTGCCTCCCCGGTTCCAGCTATTTCTATTCTATTAATCTTCGTTCTGGATATTGGCATATTGCTGTTGACGATATGGACAAAGTAAAGACTTCGTTCATAATACCCGATAGCCAATACTAATTTAAACTGATGCCCTCTGAATTATGCAACGCTCCGGCCCCATTTGAGCATATGCAGGACTCTTTGCTCCAAGGTATTAAAAGGTCCACATGTCTCTGCTACCTCGACGACGTCATCGTCTTCTCGCCAACGTTCGACATTCAGCTTGATTGTTTAGCAATTATAGTCAATGTTTCTCAAATATTAATATTATTAGGGGTGGAGTGCTTCAAGCCTGCTTCACTTCTGGCGCTGGTCGACTCGGTATTGCATTACCTCGGGGATCGGCCCACATTTTTTGCCCACGGACACGACAGATGCATTGGGGTTTAGAGGTATACATCTTTCCTGTAAAGATACGGCAAAACTAACTTCACAATGCAATGCCTACTGACGATAACGCGAATAGCGTTCAAGCAATATAGCGATATAACGTAATACCGAAACCACGTTTATTTAACACGCGTAGTGGTAATTCAGGGACTTTCACTGACTTGGCTTTTTGCCAGATACTCTAATATCATCGTACATTATAATGGCACTTGCTTGTCAATGTCGCCCATAAACATGGCGTCACTTACGACGACAGTGTGACGCCGACGCAGTGACGATGAAATGACGAAGGAGGAATGACAACGATTTAAGAACGAAACCGGTGTAACAGCGACGGCATAACAATGAGATGCCTCTTAATAAATTATGAGATGATGCAACGACAGCAACGTGAGGACGACGGCATGAGTACAGTGACGTGATGACGATTGTATGAAGGCGATAGCATGACGACGACGGCATGAAAACAGATGCATGATAGCGTCTGTCTGACAACGATGCAATGAGGACAAAGACACGACATGATGGCATAATTACGATTTAATGACGACATCGTGTTTACGATAAAATGACGAACAAGGAATCTCGTTGATAGATCGACGAAGGTGGTATGACGACAACGGGATGGCGTTACTGAAGTGATAACTACGGTGAAACGCCAGCGTGACGACTATGGCATGATGACAAGATATCACGACGGCTCTTTCAGGACGAATGCTCACAACGATGGCATGATGTCGAAGTTGCAGTGACGACAATGCAACGACCAAGACGGCGTCATGATGACCATATAACAAAGAATGCACGACGACGATTGTATGACTGCGACGCAATGACGACGATGGCGTGAGGATAATTGACGTCGGCATGAGGTTAATAGAATGATGATGAATGTATAATATCAAACGCCTAACGATTACTATATCGTGAAACCTGTAGGACGACGACCGCGTGACGGCGTCGCTATGTCGAGAGTCGGTTGACGAAGCTAGTGTGAGACGATGGCACGACCCCAACGGCGAAACAACGATGGTCTGACAACAGATGCATGATAGGAACGGTCTCACGATAGCGGCATGACAAGAGCGCCATAATCACGATTGAATGACGACAGTAATGATTAGAATATTGCTACGGGCATTCACTAGTACACGGGGAAGAGACGAAACCGTATATTACGATAGTTACAAGCTGCTCTTACCACACGATGGCTGACAGAATCTCACGCGGCACGTCCCGTCCTCTTTCTTTAGCGGAGCAAAGCGGTCCATAAACGGCATGCCCACACGCCATGTCTCGTAACATCGATCCCGGCGGACTGAGCACCGTCACGGCGCCTTCTGAAATCAGTCAGCACTGTTGGAGAAGTAGGGCTTGAGCCGCCACACATGGACAACATCAGTAGCAGACGTAAAAAAGAAAACGCGCGATGGGGGAACGGAGTTGTGAGGTAGTCAACGTCGCTGAGATTGCGGAGAACTTTGTATGGTCCGGTGTAGCGAGAGAGGAGCTTCTCGCAAAGGTCTTAGCGTCGAGACGGCGTCCAGAGTAGGGCCAGAGATTCAGGAGAGTACTCGACGTTGCGGTGTCCGTTATCATAGCGCTCTTTTGGGGAGGCCTGCGACGCACATAGCCTAATGTGAGCGACCTGGCGAGCTATTCTGGCTCGAGAGATAACGTCCTGAGCATATGCGGTGGCTACGGCGGGATCAAGAGAAAGGGGCGTCTCGATGGGCAAGGCGTGGTTGCGGCCGTACTAGAGAAAAAACGGCGAATAGCTGGCGGTGTTGTGCCGTGACGAGTTGCAGGCGAAGGTAACGTAGGCTAGGGTAGTGTTCCAATCGCGGTGATCAGTAGAGACGTACATAGACAGCATATCCGTGAGAGTTCGGTTGAGGCTCTCAGTAAGACTGTTGGTCCGAGGCTTTCATAAGGCGACGTTCATTAGAGCAGCTACGAAGAATTTCATCAATAACCTTTGCTGGAAAACAGCGGCTAAAATCCGCAAGAAGCTGGCGCGGGGCCCCGTGTCAAACAATGACGTCATTGAACAGAAAGTCTGCAACGTCTGTAGCGCGGCTACTGGGCATGGCGCACGTGATGGCATATCTGCTTGTATAGTCAGTTGTGAGTGCAATCCATTAGTTGCCGGATACGGACGTAGGGAAGGGTCCGAGAAAGTCAAGACGGACGCGAGAAAAGGGCTCCGATTGAATGTCGACGGGTTGAAGCAGGCCAGCATGTGGGAGAGCAGAACGTTTGCACCGTTCACAGCGCTCGCAGACGGCAGTGTATCGGCGCGCAGAACGATACAAGCCAGTCCAAAAGAACCCCTGTCTCACGCGGTCGTGCGTGCATGAGACGCCGCGGTGTCCCGCGGCTGGAGCGTTGTGTAGATGTTTTCGGTGCGCAGCTGTCGAGAAATCGCTATAAAAGATTCCGGCCCGTCAGGTTTCATGTTACGACGGTATAGAACTTCAGTGCGTAGTACACACTGACGTATGTTAGGGATTCATCCCGACGCTGTTCGGGGCCGATGTCGCGTAAATCAGATATGGCGAGCACACAGGAATCATTGTCATGGCCAGCGAGCCTAGCAGGGTCCTCGCGTTGTATGACCTGGCGTTCGGAATGGGACGCATGATATGGTCGCCCTCTGATAGGAATAGCATCTTCCGTAAGTATTCGACCATTTACGATAAACATTTGACCCAGAGAGCGGTCATCGAAGTCGAAGATATCCCTGTGGGACGCTAGGAGGTGGTGGAGTTCCGCGGCCTGACAAGTCTGAAGGTCAGGGTCAATCATCTTGGTAATTTCGTCCGGGACTGGACTGGCCGGGCCGGTTGCTAGAAAGGACGAACAAGTTTAAGCGTTTAATGCCGCCATGTCACATGCATCAAGCGCTGATACATAGGCCACTGAGATGCCTTGCGGGAGAACTTGGATCGAGTGCAGAAGTTGAGGAGCAGGAGCTGCACGTGGTTGCAGACAACCGTCACGAAGGTGTGCGACACAGCAATATTTCGCGTCAACAGCACGTCAAATAGTGGAGATACTACGTAGTCGCCGTTGGGGACTGGCGGTGCAGTCGTCAAGGCAACACACGTGGTGGCTTGCGGTGACAACCGAACGTAATCGACAGAGCATAAGCGGGGTGACGGTGAAGGTGGATTATCAGCAAGTTGAGGCAGCTCAATTTGAAGGGTGCCGGTTGCACAGTCAATGCGAGCGGCATGCGCCAACAAGAACTCGAGTCCTAGAATGACGTCGTTGGGGCACTGCTCGATGACAGTAAACAAAACCGATATATGGTGAGCGGCGATGGAGATACGAGCTGTGCACATTTCGATGACTGCGGGACTTTATACATCAGCCACGCGAGTAATACCAGTAGCTGCGGAAGTAAGTTCTTTCTTGAGGGGGCGACGAAGTTCATTACTTATCACGGATATTGGTGCCCCAGTATCGACCAGTACGGGACCAGTTAATCCATCAATGTCAATGTCAATCAAGTTTCATCGTGTCGGCTATCCGAGGAGAGGATTTAGTGGAATTCGGAGATGCAGAGTCACCTCTAAGAGCTGCATCCCTTAGTTTCCCTGTCATAAGTTGAGAGGCAATGTCGGGCGTGGTCGTAGAGGCGGACGACGGACGACGCGCTGGCGGCGAACGAGACTGGTGACCTCGGGGAAACGGAGAGCGGCTGTGAGGCGTAGAGGTGGCACCGACTTTGTACGGCTCAAGAGGCGGGAAGTGGCGATAGCTATCACTGTTGCATGACTGAGTGGGCTGAAAACGGTGGTAGTTGTCAGTGCGGCTAGTAGTGTCATCCCGGGTGAATGTCACACTGATCTCGGGGCCGTGCGGATGTTGGGAGAGATGGAGTCGAGAGACGCAGGCGAGAACAGCAAACAGATTTTACTAAGAGCAAACTCAAAATAAAGCACACTCGAAATGTAACTCAAAACTCAACTGACAAAGATCAAACTCCACACTTGCTTAACCAAAACAATGTCCTTATCTTCGCCTACGTGCGTCTTTAGCGCGTTTCGCGCGAAAGTCCAGCAACCCTGGCCTATGGCTGCACGCTAGCGAAAAGGAACGCTCTTAAAAGGTTCCGTTGTCGCTCGTCCCTCCAAGTCCGACTTGCGTCGGCTCTTGGTCACCGTCAGTGCTCCCGCCGACTCCGCAAGTTTTGCTTCCTTGGTATCGGCCGGCCAGCTCCTCCGTCTCGGATGCCGGCGTCCCGTAGTATGTCGGTGACGTTTCACTGAGGCCTTCCTGGCTAGGCCTAACACCGGGCTCCGCCGCTACCTCTCCGTGTGCCGACGCGAAGCCCCGGGGACTATCGTCCATGCTTGTCTGCCGAAGAAGGGGGATCCAATTCCTGGAGTGCCCGGCAATGCCATGGGAGGCTGCAGCAGGTCCAGGGAGCCCCGCTCGAACGTCGCCGAGGTCGACGGCTACAGCCTGGGTCGCCAGCGTCACGGGCCTGTCCGAACCTCCAAGGCTCCCGTCGCCAGTGCCAAGCTGGCGCTCCAACGTTCTTAGCCCAGAGCCACGTCGATAATCCCAGCTTGGCGCCGCTTCTCCTCCGATCACACCACGGGTCACGCGCCTCGAGGGCTCGTGCCGTTCGGACCGGTCGGCGCACATCGTCCTCTTGTTTTCTTTTCTGTGCCACATTCCTCTTACATATGACGGTGAACGGTGACACCCAACGTTTGTTGAAACAGTGCTGGACGGGACCGATACGGCGGCAGTTAAATAGGCCGATCATCTGCCGTCAGCCATTCAGTCGGATTCCGAGAGTGAGCATAGAACCGTTGTTCGTGGGGTGGCGATCTTGGGCGAGGCGGCGACCTAGGACAAAAATCAGTGTCCGAGAATGATCAACGGGGCAGACGGCGGAACCCAAGTTGCCGAGTTCCTCGCGCACAACGGACTGAACCCGGGAAACGGCTGGCATATGAAAATCGTCGTGGCCGGTGTTGCGAAGAGCAGGAGCAATTGCTTCGATTTCCCGACGGATGAATTGTGTAAGCTCCGACGGCGGCGACGACTGCAGACCAGGGACCTGTCCGTCTTCACATGATTACGTCGGAGCGGGGTTCGGTAGCCGAGCAATCGTTCTCGCAGTGCGCCGGATCTTGGCCTACTCAAAACGCCAACATTCTTCAATAATTTCGTCGACGGTCACGCAATACCGGCACAGTAATAGGTTGCATGCATCGTCGGCGATTCCCTTCATTACGTGACCAGCCTTGTCCGACTCTGTCATGTCACTTTCGACTTTACGGCAAAGAGCCAAGATGTCCTAAATGTAGAATATGTGTGGTTCGCTGGACGTCTGAGCGCGTATGAATAACTCTTTTGTTGCGGCTGCCTTTCGACCCATGGGCTTCGCAAACAAGGCTCTTAAGTTTTTCTTTGAATGTGTCCCAAATTCCAATCGCTGCCTCGTGGTTCTCGAGCGATACCTTTGTCGTTCCTTTAAGATTAAAAAGCACGTTCGCCAGCATCAGCGTTGGGCCGCAACAATTGATCTCACTCATTCGATCATAATCGCCAATTCAATCTTCGACGTCAACTTCATCGCTACCGCAGAACGTCCCTGGGTCTTTAGGATGCGTAAGGAAGATCGTTGACGTTGTTGTCGTGACCGATGCATCATCCCATCCCATCACCCCATACCCCCATCAACTTGCAAACTAACGCAATGTAATCATGAACGTCCACCAACTAGCCCCGTTCATTGCTTTACTAAAGCAATACATAATGTTTGTCTTTCCAACGGAAATTGATGACATTGGCACAATAAATGTTCGATTTTCTCTTCGCCACCGCAGGCGTCGCACGCCGCTCGGTCGGTCATTGCAATCAAAGCAGTGTGCGCCTTCGTGAAAGCCACTGCCAACAACAGCCGGTATAGAAGCGATGCCTCACGTCGTTGAAGCCCGGGTGGAGTAAAGGGTTCAATTCGTGCAACCTGGTGTGCCTTATATTTGGAGTGTTCCACTCTGTTAAATCGAGCTTGTGTGCCAGGTGACAAAGCTACCTTGCAGTGTCTGTCCTGAAAAGAGATATGGGCACTCTGTGTTGTTCTCGATGTGCCTGTCGGGCAGCTTTGTCTGCTTTACCATTTTCACTGATCACGCAATAACATGGCAGCCATTGGAAGATACTTTCGTGGCGTTTCTATTTGACGCCGTGGTGAAGTTTGACAATTTCGTATGTGAGTTCTTCGTGAGCTTTAGGTCGGAGAACTGACTGCATGCATTGTAAAGCTGCTATCCAGTTGGAAAACACCGCCCATGTACGAGAACTATATGTGTCAATAAATTCAAGCGTGCTGCAGAGAGCCGTGGGTTCGGCAGCCGTAGCCGTCGTATCATGTGACATCTTGAATCGCAGTGTTATTCCTCTCATCGGTATAAACACAGCACCGCCAGAACTGGTCGATGTAGTCGATCCATCAGTACATATGTATATGTTACTGTGTCTCTCGTACAACAGGAGTAAACAGAATTTTTATAGTGCAGACGGTGGTATATCTGACTTTTTCTGATGTCCTGGAATTCTGAGGTGTACTTCAGAATGGCACGAACACCATGGAGGAGATACTAGCCTGGCCACAGGTGTGTACCCCGATGTAAGCGAGGCACAATATGCACTGACAGTTGTGCTGAATGACGTGAGGGGTCTTTCCCCGGTGAGTGCGCCGAGGTGGTGGCAAAGGGTCCGGGCAATGTGCCTGACATGTGCACGCATTGTCTCGACGCCGATTTGTGCTGTGATTAAATAATCTGAGCAATTGTAATAGCTTCAGCCGTTGATGCACTGTGTAGTAATCCGAGGCCTATCCTCAGAGCTTGGGCTTGAATGCTGTGAATTGTACACAAATTGATTTTCTAGGCATTGGATATAGCAGGTAGGCTGTACCGAAGGAACCTAACAAACAACACCCCGTATAGTTGAAACATAGGTTGTGTGGACACCCCCCAGTTATTTCCTGCAAGGAGCCTGAACAGATGACAAATAGCAACGAAACGCTTTTTCACGTGGTTCACGTGAGGAGTCCAGGACAGGTTTCCGTCAATCACAACCACCAAGAACCTGTGACGTCTGCTGGGCGATATCATTAGCCCATTGATTGATATGTCGTATGCAGACATTGGCTTGTCGGAGTGGAAGGCGCCCAGACGATAGCATGACGAAAGATCACTGAGCCGGAATGAGGACGATTGTGTGAGCACGACAGCGTCACATTGGCGCTTTGGCAAGCAATGCATGACAATGATGTTGTGATGACGACATGAGGACAGACGCATGGCAAAGCTGGAATTAACATGATACAGTGACAACGAAGGAATTACGACCACGAGCCCGCACCCAGTCGCCCATGCTATCAGACAACATGGGCTACTGGGACGGGGTAGTAAGCGTGATGACGATGATATGACGAGAGTAAGATCACGAAGCTTGAATAACGACGCTGAAACGACCTCGATGGCATCACGACTAGGAGCACATAGCTAGTCGCCCAAGCAAGTAGACAACTTCAACCACTGGGTCAGCTTAAGAGGACGGACGGACGGACGGACGGACGGACAGACAGACAGACAGACAGACAGACAGACAGACAGACAGACAGACAGACAGACAGACAGACAGACAGACAGACAGACAGACAGACAGACATTCTCAAAACGGCTGAAGTAGACAAAGAATGTGTGTGCATATACCAGGTGTCGCACTTAACTTGCGCCGTACTTAAAAATATGCAAATGCCACGTAGTTGGACAGAACGAAGGCAATGCGGTTTGCCGTCACGTGCACATACCCAGACATATTTTTGCATTCAGGAGCACTATAATCGGTATCTGTAGATGGTGCGCTTCAAGTGACCAGGGCGGTTGTACGGTTCCTATGTAGGCCGGCTTCTGTCGATAAGAAAAAGCCCCTCTCACTCCAATAGTTCCGAATTCATTGATACATGTGGCCACCAACTCCCACAGCCTCAGGTGAGTTAAGTATGGCTTCGTAGGCGGCACTGTTGTATGCGCTTTTGACCACAATAAAACGTGCTATTTATATTTTCTTAGGGTGTTCTTGTTCTTGAACCCAGGTAATGCGGTCAGTAACGTTGTCGATGGATAAGCGACCTCGACGAAATCCCGCCGTGGCGTTCGCAAAGATGTGGAATCGTTCTAACTGCCGTTTCAAGCGAACAACTTTACTGACGCGGATTGACAGAACAGTCGGACGATATGACGATAAATCAAGTGGAGACTTGCCAGATTTCAAGATGGCGATCAAGCCGCTTGATTTACATTGTTTAGGAATGACGCCATTGTGCCATGACTCTTTATGATACTTGAGCCGCTCATCACGTGCGTCATGTCCACGGAGGCATAGGACAGCGTACCTGTTGCCATCTGGTCCCGGTGATGAAGAACACCTGCACGTCACCAGCACAGCATCGAGCTTTTCGAGTTAAAAATGTGCCGTTCATTTCTGGTACACGGGACTCAGGTATGTCACTCAGTGCTCCGTTGCCCTTTCAGTCACTTTCAATGGAACACAGTAAATTCCTTAAAAATAAACGCAGCGAAAACCAAATGTATTTTATTTGCGCCGGTGCAAAAGCAAATAAATCGTTGCTTGGACATCTATTTTGACAATTCTAAAATCGAGCTTGCGAAACAGGTTAAAACACTAGGAGTCGTTTTTAACGAAGATTTAGATTGGGACGCTCATGTTGACCTTGTAGCTAAAAAGTTGGCGAGGGCATGTGGAATGATTTGCAGATTGCGACAGGTGATTCCACCGAAACTTAAGCTTCTTCTATATAATGCCTTATTCCTCCCGCATATAAACTACAGTAACCTTGTTTTGGGGACAACATCTCCAACAAACATTCACAAATTACTTGTAATACAGAAAAAAGTTATTCGCCATATCGCAAATGCCCCATACGATTCCCATACGCGGGATTTGTTTCAGTCACTTAATGTCCTTTCTGTCAAGCATGCATACATATTTAACCTGTTCTTAAAATACAAGAGAAGCTTAAAACACACAAATGAGCATTTTCTTCGAATGAGCTGCCTCAAAAAATACTTGCAGCTGCCGTACAGCGTAAGGCAAAGAGAAATATGGAATTTGCCATTTTCCCGAACCAATAATGGTTTTAACAGGTTACAATATCGTGTACCATTCCTGCTAAATAGCCTTGAAAAGAGGCATATAGACCCGAGGACCATCACTAGAAAACAATGGAAATAATTTTTAATAGCAAACGACGGTCTTCAACTTTAACAGGGAAAAAGGGGAAGAAAAAAAATGTAATGTAAACGTTTTCTCTTATTTTGCAGGTCACTTGTTTTCGTATTACCTTTGTATGATTCCTTTACTGTCCGTACGACCTGAGTGAAAATGGTCTAAATTGGACCAAAAGTGCGTTTATTTTCCTTTTCCTGTATATGCTTTCAGACATGTTGGCCTGTACGTGGGATGCTATTGTACGCGAATACATTTGTCTTGCTTTTTTTCTGTGAGATGCAACACATATATGTAAACAATATGTATTTACAATGAGTGTAAAACCTTCGCGCTGCCAGTCAAACAGGGGCAAGGGCCTCGTCAAGCTGCTTGTAGCAGCTTTCTTGCTCTTGTCCCAGCATTCTTTTTGTCATACGCGGAAGAATGCTGAATAAGGATTTTTGATTTTGATTTGATTTTGATTTGTGAGCGGCGTTGGCAGAGAGCCAGAGCAGGGAAGGGCTGGCTTTGATGCGGACGTGCACGTAGGGCCCTAATTGTTCCCCACAGGTGCGACAGCAATCTTCGGGGATCAAGTGTGACTGACGTAAGATTTCCATCGCTTTACTTCCAGTTTATTCAGTGGACGCTGCGCTTCCTTTTGTAGGAGTCGTCAAGCGCTCAATTGTAGAACTGCAGAATATTTCTATCTTTCAATATATTCGAGTTTTGTACAGGGGCATACACTTTTTCTTTGAATTCATACGAAAATTATTCCTTACGAGTCACCCGCCGTGGTTGCTCAGTGGCTATGGTGTTGGGCTGCTGAGCACGAGGTCGCGGGATCGAATCCCGGCCACGGCGGCCGCATTTCGATGGGGGCGAAATGCGAAAACACCCGTGTACTTAGATTTAGGTGCACGTCAAAGAACCCCAGGTGGTCGAAATTTCCGGAGTCCTCCACTACGGCGTGCCTCATAATCAGAAAGTGGTTTTCGCACGTAAAACCCCATAATTTATTTCCTTACGAGTACAGAGCTCGTGCGCTGCAGCTTTGAGCTGCACAAGTGGCGTCGCCTGTGGCGCGGAGTGGTGCTAGTTAGTCGGTGCCGAGCGCGTGCGGGCGAAAGCATGGTGGCCTCGAAAGAACGACGCGGAATCGCGGTCGAAAAAGAGTGGAACTGTAGTGTTCCGTGTAGGCCCACGAAAACAGCTACAGAAAGCCCCCCAGTCAGCTCCGGAAGATAAGAAATTTTAAAAATTACCTGGGAAGTTTTACGAGAAGGAGCAACGGGAGCGCTGAATCTGGGCCATGTGGCCGGCGAGTTAAACACGCTCTTCATTTTAGAGTGTCTTCTTTTTCGCTATTATTCAAAATCGTCGCCTCCAGCTTGGATGCGATGATGGCCGCAGCCAGGTGCACAAGACTTCTGTGCAGGAAGTATGCGCAGACTTATTGACAAACAGATCCAGGGCATCAACTGTTTATACCATATATACCAGATGCTTACATGTGCAGCGTGCTCCTTCAGTGTGCCTTGGGTAATAAACAACTGGGTAATAAAAAATGAAAGAATCAGAGAGGAAATGAAATAACGATCACTTTGCTTAGTTGAAGCCGCACGTAGCAGTCGACGTTTTTCATTTGCGCGACGCAACTGCAAACAACGTCCGGAAGGGCCTGCTGCACTCATAATTTCTCTTCTAATACCGTAAACATGATTGCTGGCGTAAAGATAATTGCCGCGTGGCAAGCTGCTTCTCTTTAAATACTGTTCGACGTTTCATATTCCGCGAAATCCGCAAAATAATACGCGCTGTTAATTTCGCACACCGATTGCTCCCGTACACCTACGTGACACGCAAGCGGGCATAGCGCCTGCAACAAGTCACGACATGATTACGCGCGCGGCCGCTACTGGTGGCGCTGGTTATTCTAGCGCAGCAGCGCCACCATACCACAAGAGCACATACTAACATCGATCTTAGCCAAAAGACCAAAGCGAAACAGTGATCACGACAGGGACCAAGAATAGGAAAGACACATACGCAGCACTAACTTTAAACTAAGCGTTTTATTAGGTAGCACGTGTCATTTATACAATCACAGCGGATTGATAGTAAAACGAAGGAGACAAATACATAAAGGTATAGTACAGAACCCACACGTGCCATCACAGTAATCGCATCGCACCCGGCCATTTTGAGGCGAGGATCACAGCAACTTTTCTTTGTGCGATAAGCCCAAAGATGGAAAGCTCAAACATTCTTATTTCATGTTGTCAATTTCGCATGCGTGAATTATCCTGCACGTCCATCTTGCCTTGAGCCCTACTTAGAATTGTCATGTTTTTGTAGACTGGGACGCAGCCGAAATCGTGGAATTGGATTTCTAAATGGCCTGACATCACTTTGTTGACGTTGTACTGGTGTTCTTCAAGTCTCTGGTTAAGGCTCCGGCCTGTCTGACCTATGCACGCTCTTTTACATGACAAACGTATAGTACATACGATGCCTTCAATGCAATCCACGGGTTCTTAACGGTGCGTTATAACACCAATCGAATTTCTCTCCTGTCTGGATTAACCTCTTTCAAAGCCCTTGCAACCTTTCGGGAGCGAAAAAAACTACGTCCACGCCACACTTCCTTGCGATCTTTCGCGAATTATACGAAGGACAGCAGCAGCAGCGCAAAAGTCGAAGAGGCAAAGAAAGCTTCGCTTTATAAAACGCAAGCCTGGCGTGGTGCTTTGCGTACGCAAAGGTCCCTTTGTGTACCCAAACCCGTTTACGTACGCAAAATCTGAACCTCCCGCTGCAGCTGCTTGAATGATAAGCCACTTTAGCGAATGCTTTAGAAAGAAACAATCTTCGGATCTTCTATTTTCTCTATAAATCTTCTGCTTTTCATTTTTCCACTAATTATTGGACTACTGCAATGTGCATCCTTTAGAGCTTCATATGAAGGCAGATATCATAGCATATTGAGCAAGCATTCAATCTGTTCCCTATAGCAAAAATATTGAACGTACCCTTTTGAACATTAATTTTCAAAGAAAGTATAATTTTTCATGGTTACACACAGGCAGAAGCGCCACCTGTATGGCCAACTAATTCCTCATATGAAAGGACAACTGGGTCCCGTTATGCGCGTGAGCATGTGCCCAGGTAAGTGCACAGGTATATTTGTCGCATATTTCATGCCTACGCCTTTCAGACTGTCACATAAATACATGTGAGACCCATAATGGCTTTCAAACTGATAAGCATGATTGGCTACTTGAGGAGTTTTGAGCCCATCTACTTTTCATACTTTTCATATTTATTTCGGTACTCCCATACTGGGCCGCCCGCAGTGCCAAAGTACAGCAGACTCTAACACCCGACACGATTTTTTTTTATTAATATGACTTTGGGCGCTCAATTCCCGAATTGCAATGATAACCCTATAATTCCTAATTAAACAATTATTTAATATATGCTATTTTAATATAGCGTGGATGGAACGGAAGAGGGACCCAAGATGCCACATCGCTAGACGCTACCTTACTGCAGATACCCACGAAATATAAGAAAATACTACGGGACGTACCCGCTTGCGCGTTGTGATTGCAGCGCTCCTGAACTGTCCGCGTACAAACTAACATATCATCTAGCAGGGCGCGCTGCCGCTTAAAAGGCGACAGGGCAGTGATGAAGGCTTTGGCTGTGCGATTTACACCAGCGATGTGCTTCCATCGCGGCGGTTCATGATAGCGATAAGCAGACGCAGCGGCAGGACACCCGGCTAAATACTGTGTTCGTTTGTGCACGGAATGCTTGGGAACAGCGCAATCATGACGCTCAAGCGGGCATTTCACGCGGTGTTTTTTTTTTCTTGCGTGTGCGTCTATATCGTGGGCATCCGCAGCAAGCTGAAAAACACTAATACCTAATAAATAGAAAGACAGAAACTGTTTGTTCAGACGTTTCGCAAACCACCCTTCCTAGCTTCGTTGCTTCGGAAGTTGGTTAATTAACCTTGGTCAATTATCTAACTAAGCAAAATACAAAAAGTTGCGTGACGCACTACATACAAAAGTGAGCAACATGCATTTGGTCGCATCGTATTAGACTGCATCGGCATATTTTTAACTCCAGCTAAAGTTAGCTGAAACACCCTACTTATACATTTGAAACACATTTCAAAAACTCTAAGCGAGAAATACGGACATTCTTCAACACTTTTTGCTAAAATGTAATGACTAAGGTGTGCGACCGAAGTACTTCTATCCAAACAGTGGAAAATCTTCATCGATGTATCTCCTTGTAACTGTGGAGATCTTTCAAAGTCCTTAAATATATGAAAGTTCCTACCTGCTTTTGCACGCAGTGCAGTGTGCGCTTAGGCGAAGTGTAGCACTTCGATTGGCATTGCGAGACATCTTTGCGCCTTCCCAAGCGTGTGCCCCCCCCTCCCCCCCCCCGATGCGCACTGGAAAAGATCTATTATGATCACCGCTTTGCAGCGCAACTCATGCCGTGTCGCATTGCGAGCATTGAATCCGTCTACGTGGGGCAACGCACTTGCCAGTGTTGTGCACCTTTGTGGTTAGGACCATGCATGGGTGTCACACAAGGCGCAGAGATTTGGGCATGCTGTAATAAAGGTGTCCATTGAAAAAATAAGACACTTCCGTTTCTTAGGCCCGTGTAGATGGTCAAAACACTCTACAGTACTGCAATCGTAACACTGACCGCGCCACAAAAACGGACCCACTCATCTGACACCGAAACATATGTGGTCACACATTCAGACTGAGAAAAAAGACATTTACTAGCTTAATCTCCGCACTTAACTCATTCATGTCATCAATAAGAATCACAGCGATAACTTACCAAAACAATGCCAGAGGCAACAAAAATTAGGCATACGATGGTTATGAAGTACAACAAAGTACATCGATCTTACGTCGATTACACAACATAACAGGCCTCGAGCCTACGCGCAGTGCGGAATCGGTGTTGCCAACCGTAGGGTATTTGCGGCAACCGCTGCTTGGTATGGCCGAAAGGCCACCCGGAACACTGTCAGGGAAGTGATGTTTATTTTGCCCCGACCTCGCGTTTCTTTAATGACATACAAATAAACCATGGGAAACTAAAAAACCCTCAAAGCCTGGCAAATCGTACCCGCTGAAACTAAGACTATGACATTGAACCTAATTCACGTAATATAGCGAATATTTTAGTTGATCTACACTAGAATTTGCGCGATAAAAGAAAAATGAATCTCGTGCATAACTGTGCACAATCATAAATTGCACTTATCTCATAGATACACAAGCTTTGTGGCTATTTCAAGTTGTATATTTTTGGGCGAGGACTGCAATTGCTAGATAGCCGCGTGGGAAGAGGAAGCTTTAGCTCGAGCCAACTCCAATTTCAGCATGCAAACAGATGTGACACTCACAAGTTCTCTCAAAGACCATCGATAGACCAATTCGAACCAGATCGCTTGCATGTAAGAAATAAAGCTCCATTCTACAGACGGTACAAAGCAGAACTTTCATTTATGGTGCCATAGCTCCTAAGAAAGTTGCTGAAACTTGATCAGTCAGAAACTGAACCGCCAGAAATAAAAATTCAGATTTCCCTAACCAATCCATTGCATCACTATAAACCGTGTCTGCAAGGGAATCTTAAGCGTACAAAGGCGATGCATAAACTTCAAATTACAATAAATTAACTCCTAAGTGAAAAAAATTTCATAGCAGAAAATTATTAACGTGATAGCTTTAAGAGCCCTCTGTCCCAGGAAATCTGGTGTCGGCGTCGGCGGCGTTGTCCGTTAGAGAAAAGTCATCCCGAACCACACAGGTCTTCCGCGTGGCGCATAGTCATTGCTGAACTAATTTCTCAAAATAAAATGCGCTTGAAAATACGTAAAGTACAACTTCCACACAACCTACAGCCATGATAGCGGCCGCGGACTCTAGGTGTGAATACTAATGGACCTGAAGGGTGGGTTGTTGCCTTTAGCCTAATGAAGTGAGTTGGACACATGTGCTGATGAACGCTATCGTGTTCCACTCTTGAAGGCGAGGCTTGAGCGCCCTCCAAATATTTCTTGCCAAGTTTTCGTTTTGCGTACGAAGTTTCTGTCTAAATATCTTCGGCCAACAACCAGCGACAAACAGAAAATGTCATTTGTAGGTTTAGAGCAAGAACACAGGATAAGGTAGGCGTTTGGCATGACCATAGAAGTCGGACCCATGTAAGATTTCCGACTACAGCGGTGTCACACACGCTTCATAAAGGAAATAAAATATATGCCTATCGTTTACATATGACAAGAGCTCGCTGTACAAATTTTAAACGAACTGATTTGTGGCATAGGATGAAACCCACTTCCAGTTTCTTGTCTGTGGTTTCGCCCCTGATCCGAAAAGTTTTTCGTTAAATATATTTTTTTTCGTTCATTATGGTTACCCTTGGTGTGTTTTCCCTCTTTCAATAGAAAGTAAACATTTTATCGGTATATTTATGCCCACCGTCATTAAAGCGTAATGAAATGTTTATGAATCTTGCAACATTCCCACTCTGGAAGTAGCGGTAACTTTAATAGCGGTGTATAAGAATGATTGTTTCGCCTTCATACGTATTCCAAGAGGTACCGGTTACAGAATATTGATACTGAGTTAGAGCTGTAACTCGAGGCTTTATCAATCTTCATTTTGCCCATTTATTCTGTTTTCTAAGAAAAATGTTGTTTTATTGAAAGCTCTCCTCCTTACAGTTAGTATATTTTATTATTCTCTTTCAATGTGACACATATAATGAAATACTTTGAAGTAAATGGTGAGCAAAACGATATTTATGTTTCCGTGTATTTAGTGTTCCACGAAATGCCCTGCAGGTGGAATCCCCCCCCTCTCCCCCCATTTTAGCTTTATAGCATTGGTGTAATGGTAGAAAATGAGTGCTGTTGCGTCTTACAGATGTGCCCTCCAGATAAACCGAACTCTATACTTTCAGGTGCTCCTGCGGTAGATTATACTTTACGGTACTGGGACCATTATGAGCGGTGCGCCATTTATACTACATTATTAAGAAGTAAGTAGAACAACCACATATTTAATCTTTTTCTGGACCAATAAATTAGTAGGTGCCTTACAGTATAATTGTTTTCGCGAGAGTACGATTCAAAAGTCTATCATACACTCAAAATATTTATGGGACAAACGTCAGTTTAGTCAAAATTCTGCCGAAGAAAATGTCAAAACAGCTTTGCTCAAGCCCATGCTTTCAGTACACACTTCATTGTAGGATGTCTAAATGGTAAGCGCCGCGTTGATACTTTTGTTATGATATATCTTTCATCTCTTAAATGCGACAAGCAGGCGCACGGTTTGCAATGTAAAGCCCCAGATCAAGAAAATGGATTTCGGACACGCATCTTTATTAGTCACATTGTTGCATTTACACAGCGGTTCATTTGACCGTGGTGGTATTTGCGGCAGGCGCAAAAAAGTTGCAATTTCTTCTGAAAGGCGAAGCTTCGATTGCGATAGCAAATTAGTGGACGGCTATACGAAGCAAGGATAGTAGTTTTACCGGCCGTATAAACTTGTAAACATAGGCACAATAAGTAAATCAACAAGCATGGTGTCAAGCGAGCACAAGCAAACATGAACAGATCTGACTCGATGACCACGGAAATAATAATAATATTTGGGGTTTTACGTGCCAAAACCACTTTCTGATTATGAGGCACGCCGTAGTGGAGGACTCCGGAAATTTTGACCACCTGGGGTTCTTTAACGTGCACCTAAATCTAAGCACACGGGTGTTTTCGCATTTCGCCCCCATCGAAATGCGGCCGCCGTGGCCGGGATTCGATCCCGCGACCTCGTGCTCAGCAGCCCAACACCATAGCCACTGAGCAACCACGGCGGGTAGATGACCACGGAAACTCGCTGTCAAAAACGCTAGCGTAAGGAAACGCGGAAGCAGCAGCGAGCGAAGTGACATTTCTTTAACAGGGATAAGCGGGCTAGTTGATGGTCGTTATTGGAATGCATCATGTAACCGCACAAAAACAAGGGACGAAGAAGGAACACACAAGATAGGCGCGGAACTTCAACTAATATTTACTCCAGGAAATCTCACATTTATACAGGTATCGTAATCACACTTGCCAATCAACAGACAGCCATCACTCGACGTTGGCATGCGGGCGTGAGTGCCACAAATTCGCTTGTAAATATTTGAAATCTTTATCGCTCAATGACACTGAAGAGCTGCTTACGCTGCTGCCAGATTGCATTTTTATACAGCAAGGTTCATAGATTTCACGGCTGAGTGGTGACGCAAACATCTTCAGAACCTTAGTGTCGCGGAACCTAGGCGTGCAATTGCGACAGTGGCGACAATGGTCAGCCAGTTTTCCACCCCCCGCCAATCCTTCTACTCCTGCGCGGTGCTCCTGCAGTCTGACGTTTTTTTTTTTGTGCTTGAAACCCTTGCCAAGGAAGCGCGGGGCCCATCAGAGCTCCGCCCAAGCGTAGCGCCGCAACGTCGTAGACCTGTTGCCATCCCGTACTACCACCAAATCTCCCACCGCCTCAAAAAGGTGGCTGAAAAATGGGAAGTACCGGTGGTTTTCACGGCGCCCAAAAAACTGGCGGGCATGTGCAACATGGTGCAGGGTAAGAACAAAAGAAATGAATGTGGTATCAAGCACGTCGAGAGGTTCGTCCCATGCAGAATAGGGGTAGTGTACCAGACACCTCTCTCTTGTGGCAATAGCGACATAGGGCAGACGGGACGGTGCCTAAACGTCAGACTGCAGGAGCACCGCGCAGGAGTAGAAGGATTGGCGGGGGGTGGAAAACTAGCTGACCATTGTCGCCACTGTCGTAATTGCACGCCTAGGTTCCGCGACACTAAGGTTCTGAAGATGTTTGCGTCACAACTGAGCCGTGAAATCTATGAAGCTTACTGTATAAAAATGCAATCTGGCAGCTGCGTAAGCAGCTCTTCAGTGTCATTGAGCGATAAAGATTTCAAATATTTACAAGCAAATTTGCGGCACTCACGCCCGCATGCCAACGTCGAGTGATGGCTGTCTGTTGATTGGCAAGTGTGATTACGACACCTGTATAAATGTGAGATTTCCCGGAGTAAATATTAGTTGAACTTCCGCGCCTGTCTTGTGTGTTCCTTCTTCGTCCCTTGTTTTTGTGCGGTTACATGATGCATTCCAACAGTGACATTTCTGCCGTCTATAGCTTCAACGAAAAGTGAGCGCCCAGAACACAGCACGCACGAAGCTACGTGCCGCTTAGGCACCTAGATGGCCTAGACTCTGTCCCCAACGCAGCTCGCTCTGAACCGACCGCGCGCAGGCGCCACATGCGCAGTTTCAGCCGGAGTAGATCATCGCCCCCAACCCTCTCTCCCCTCCCCCACTGCCTCGCAACGTTGAGCGCCTCGCGCACGATGCCGGATAAGGCGCGCTTCCTGCCAGCTTTCGTCTTTTTCACGGGGGCGAGATTGAGCCTCTTCGTCGGCTCCCCTCGCACGCCTCCATTCGCGCACACAGCGTAGAGCACGCGGCGACGGTGTTATCGCCTTGGACTTTTTACGGAACCTCATGGTGACGGCGACGCCGACGGCGGAAATGCGCTTGGAGGGTCCGTATAATTGCTCTCGCAATAAAAACGTTGGAAGACGTTCCTATACGCGTTACAAAATATTTTGTCCACTTAAATTGAGAGTGAAGCTCTCTCTTGTTATTTCTAAGTCGTACGCCCAGCAAAGTTTCTGCTGGAGAGACAGAGATACTTCTGTTAGATCGCAAAGGCAGAGAGAGAGGAAAGGCAAGGAGGTTAACCAGAGGCGAGTGTTCGGTTTGCTACCCTGTACATGGGGTGAGCGATGTAGGGGTTGTAAAGACGACAAAGAGTGAAAGGAGAAAAAAACGGAAAAAAAGGAAGGAGAAAAAAAGGAAACAGGTAACAGAAAAGCCGTTCCAAACACAGGCGTTCACACAGGCCTGTAGATCTCAAGAAGCGCAGTAGCGCTTGCATGGTCTCGTGATGCGATGTTGAAGTCTCGTCGATGTTTCAGAATTCTTCGACGGAGGCTGGTCGTCCAACTGGCTCAGCACGACGGAACGCGATTGTCTCTGCACACTGTAGTGCGGGCACTGGCACAGAACATGACGAATCGTTCCCACGTCGTCGCAATCACCACATGCTGCATTGCCAGCCATCCCTATGCGGAAAGCGCAGGTATCGGTAAACGCGACGCCCAACCATAGCCTACACAAGAGGGTCGCGTCTCTTCATGGAAATCTCGGTGAAAGTCGAAGGCTTAAGGTTGGACCCACGGTGTAAAAACGGGCGTGGTTCAAATTGTGGTTCAGTCCACTCTGATGTAGTGCATTGGCGTGCAAGTAGGCTGAGCATCTTTGTAGTGTCTGTCCTAGACAGGGGGATCGATCGGCGGTTGTCTTCTGCATAAGCTGAACGAACCGCTTGATCGGCACCTTCATTGCCGATAATACCACAGTGAGTTTGTAGCCACTGAAAAATTATTTCCTGTGCTTTCTCAGCCAGGTGGTGTATGGCTTCTTTGATTTCAAATACCAACAGTTCATCCGGATTCAAACCGTAAAACTGACAATAAACACTATAGTGCCGTCTTCGAGTCGCAAAACATCGACCATTTCTGTGTTGGTTCGTCATTAATAAAGTGTAGTGCGACTCGAAGCGCTGCGAGTTCTGCTGCCGTCGACGCTATCCAGTGAGAACTTTTCAACTTAATAGTGGTGGCTTTTGCTGGTATGACGACAGCTGCGGGAGAGCTCTTCGATATCACGGAGCCGTCGATGTATATGTGGGTGTAATACAGGTACTTCTCATTTAATAGGAGTAAGCTAAGGTATTTTGAGAGCCGGTGATGACATATCTGCTTTCTTTCCGGACGCCAGGTTTGGTTTTTGGTTGAATAAGGCACCAAGGAGGAGTCGGAGGTGTCGCGGAAGGTGTGAAGCAACATGGTATAGCCTCACGAGGTGTGGACACCGTTTGGCAGAACTAGACACGTGGTCTCTCCGCAGGTAGTGAGGCTAGCTGGTGGCAAGGAGTGCGGGCAAAATGCCTTAAGTGCACTCTTAGTGCTTCAACTGTGATGTGAGTCTTTATGAGGTGGTCTCTGGCGATTCCAATAGTTGCCGCTGTTGACGCACTTCGAGGAATACTTAGACAAATCCTGAGCACCTCAGCCTGAACGCTTTCAAAAGTGCGTAGGCTTGTTTTATTGCTTTAGTCAATACTCGCGAGCTGTACCTCAAAAAGCCTAGAAAAAGTATGTTATTTAGTTCCAGCATAGCGCTTGTGGACATCCCTAGCTCTTTCCAGCGAAGAAGATGAGGTGACCGAGGCCTGTCAACCGCTTCTTCATGTACTATACATGGGGGCTCCACGAGATATCTCTGTCAATTATGACACCCACGACTTTGTAAGACCATACAAATGGTATCATCTGCCCATTGTATAACACACTGTAGTGCGTCATGGGCTTATGCGTAAATTCCACAAGTGCACTTTTATCCGATGAAGTCTCCAGGCCTTGATTGCGGAGGTAGAGTGTAGTCTGAGTGGGAGCTTTTCGGAGACTTGCGCTCAACTGTAAGCGGGCCACTCCGGACGCCCAAATGCATATGTCGTCCGCGTACATTGATAATTTCACTGTGTTCGGAAGATGATCAAGGAGACCAATCAGCGTGAGGTTAAACAACGTAGGGCTTAGTACCCCACCCTGGGGGACGCCACAGTAGGTGTAAAGTACAGGAGTGTGACCGTCCTCGGTGCTCACAAAGAAAGGTCGCATAGAGAGATAGCTATGTATCCATCTAAACATCTGATCCCCAAGGCCTACCTCTTCGAGAGCGGTGATGATGGCTTCATGTGTAACGTTGTTGTACGCCCCTTTGTCGTCGAGGAACAAAGAAGCGCAGAGACATTTACATCCTTTTTGGGGCTGAGCTTAGGCAACCAGGTCGACGACATTATCAATCGATGAGCGGCCACGTCGGAAGCCAGCCATTGCATCCGGGTAGACATTATGGTATTTCAAGTACCACTCCTGGCGTCCGAAGTTCATCCTTTCCATGACTTTGCCCACACAGCTCGCCAATGCAATCAGGCGATACGATGAAAGCTCCAACGGAGACATGCCAGACTTCAGTAGCAGAACTACGTGACTAGTCTTCCAGCTTGAGGGAAGTGTGCCAGTTAGCCAGCATTCATTATACATTTCAAGCAGAACACATCTCGCCCGTCCACCCAGATGTAACACAGCTCCGTAAGAAATTCCATCAGGTACTGGTGAAGAGGTACGGCTATAGCGTAAAACTATTCCAATATGTTTTTATTCCAATTTCCTGACGTAAAATTTGCGTAACCGCCGACGCAAGCATCGGACGGTCACCCGCAGGGTTGTCTGAACAGACCAATCAAACGCTCTCCTTGTTCATAGGAGGTCACTTTTGAAAAACGAATAACATTGACTACCTTGAGCGGCTTGTGTTATCTAATTGGCTGACAAGAGGCGAGGAGCACGCTCAAGTAGAGGGGGATCGATGGGGCCGAGCCACTGCACTGAAAATCGATAACCGAATGAAGAGGGTGCTGCCGGCGTCTGCAATTGGTCCGCTTTCCCTTACTTAGCTTGCGGTAGCTGGTCGAAAATCGCGGCGACATGCAACGGAAGGTTAAGAATGACGCTAGAACGGACCCTCAGCAAAGAAGAGTTGGCAGAACGAGGTTGTAAACGTGCCGAAAGTGCTCGAAAACAATATATAGCCACGAAAAAGGTTTATTATACGCAAATAAATCCATGCTCCCCGGCAGGTGCGAGTAGCCAGTGCCTGAGCGATCGGCGGCAGCCAACGAGGCGGCCGGCGGCTATTCAGAAGAGAATTAAGCTTTGTTCGTTACATTAATGCATCTTTAACGCGTACGCGTCACTTTGACGTGGTGAGTTTTTGCAGTTTTCTGACGTTGCGTGACAGGCAGGTGAAGTGGAGGTGGTCGAAAAAAGTTTTTGACCAATCGGGGAGGGCTGATCGCAGAATTGGAATAGAAAAGTTTGGAATAGTTTCACATTATAGTGTCCCTGGGCCGCTCTCTTCGGCTACGTGTCTCTATTTTGTTGTTGTTGTTGTTGTTGCTGTTGCCTATAGCGTGTGTGGCCCCTACTTACGATGGGGGATTGGTCAGGAAATGGGTGAATATTCTCGTTGGCCACCTAGCTCCGCGTGCACTTTTGCACTTCTTCTTTCATATACTGTATTATTTTTATTCGGACGCTCTTATTTTCTAACTTCCTTTTTTCTTTATTTTTGCCACCAACTCCTCGTGCTTTGTTGTCCTCTTCATAGCTTCTGCTTTTTCTTCTTCTTCTTCCTTTCTTTATTGGCTCATGACACTGCTGTCATTTAATAGCCCGCGTTCACTGTCGAAGACGAAAGGTAACAAATCTCTCCCTTTTGCGTTGATTTTCGTACTTCCCCAGAGTGTATGAGGAGCGTTTAAGTCCCCGATGGTAGTCCACGGAGCAGGAGATGCTGGCAGGATCTATCGTATTCTTTTGAAATCAAATCTACTTGATGGTGATAGGTAGGCACCCACAATGGTAGCGGTAAATCTTTTCTGCTTTACTGTTAAGCACGCGTATTGGTTATCGTCATGAGGTGGTACAGGCTGAAGAATGTAAGTGAGGTTATGGCGAATAAGCATCATAACCTTGCTCTTTTCATCATTAGTAGGCGACATAATTAATTTCGCCTCCCAGATGATGATGACGGAAAGCGAGTGCTTGAGGCGCCGCACGTCAATGAACCTCTGGCTAACTTTGGTTACAGTGTATTTTGATAGGGTGTGCATAAAATCTTCGTAAAGCTATCATCTTGCAAAAACCAAGAAATTTACAGAAATTTGTCTCGGCTAAATAAGATACTGTAACACAGCTACAGAGCAGGCAAAACTACATTTACAAAATTTACAGAGAAGCCACAGACAGGATGGCAGAGTAACAACATCCACCAACGTGCTTTTTCGATCATCATCTTTGTCAACCTGCTAAGCGCCTTCAGAATACGGTGATAAGGTGGGACATATGACTCCCGGCAATCGCAGCACCGTCTCGGCGCTTAAACAAGGGAAGGGTTCTAGTCTGAAACGTACCAATTGAGACGGGGCTGATGCAAGTCGTAGGAGGGCACTGAAGATACAACGGTGTGATCTCGTATGTGACCTCGGTAAGCTGGTGTAAAACTTTGTAGGGCCTGTAGTAGCGGGGAATAAGTTTCAAAGACAGGGCGTACGTGGCGGCAAGGGGTCAAAAGGATCGAGGAGCCTAGTTTGCAGCGAGTCGTTCTGTGGTGGATATCGTAACGGGCCTTTTGAATGAGTTTCGAGGCAGAGAGACAGTTCGGTACGATGTCACGAGCTGTTTGAGCACGAGCAGCAGCATCGCTGGCACATTCTGCAGGAGCGTGCGTAGCTGATAGAAGTTATGTCTTAAAGGCTGACGTAGGGTGGTGGCCAAACAATATATAAATGGGGGAAAGCGGGCAAGGTCTTGGTGGGACGAGATGTATGCGAATGTCACACAAGACAAACTTTCGTCCAAAGAGCGTTGATTGGCTGAAACCTACACGAACAGCATCGGGATGGGCGGGGCTTGAAGCATTCTGTAAATCCATTAGTCTGCGGCTGGTATGCTTTGCTTAGCGTGTGAGGCGTGGAACATAAGCGAAGAATATCGTCGACAAGTTGTAAAAGAAAAGATCGACCGCAATCTGTCAGCAGCTGCCCTGGAGCGCCGTGGTAGAGCATGACGTCGTGAAGCAGGAAGTCTCCAACGTCACTGGCGCAACTTCTCGGCAGTTCCCGTATGATGGTGTATCGTGTAGCGCAATCTGTAGCTTGGGCGATCCAAGTGTTTCCCGAATGAGATGTCTGAAATAGTTAAAGAAAGAACAAGGCCAATGTGGTATAGCCTACTAGTTTGAATGTCTATAGGCTGAAGTGGGCTAGTAGGCTGCAAAGAGGAACGCTTGCGGCGCTGGCAGGCGTTAACAGTCGGTATCCTGAAGCATGGCGCCGGACTCGTAAAGAACATCAGAGCTACATTCTTGAAGCTCCGGCGCCCAGCGACCGAATTGTCCAGTCAGGTCTTTTAGGGACAAGTGCCAGCACTGCGCATGGTGGTCCGTGATGACCGACAAGGTGCGGCCAAACAAGCATGGTCAAAATTTTGCGACTGCACAAACTAGGGCAAGGCAATCGCATTCAATGATTGTGAACTTGCGCACTGAAGGGGAGATGAAGCGACAAATGTAGGCGATGATGTGGTCTTGGCATTCTTGCCGCTGTGCGAGAACAGCGCCGATTCTATGTCCACTGGTGTTAGTTCGAACTCCTGTAGTCACGGAGAGGTCAAAACTCAAAGATGGGAGGAGTATTATGCAATCTGGCAAGCGTGCAGAATGCATCGGCTAATTCAGGAGTCCGTGAAAATGTCATTCCATTACTTAGAGTCACGTCTACCGGCATAATTTGCGCGCACGAGATATAGTTCAAGACGGGCAGTTACGCAGTGTTATTAGTGATGGTAACGAGTGTGCTGGAAATGCCAATATTTCGGGCTGATAGAACATACTATATTGTAGTCAAAAAATAATATCCGTCTTAAATGCAAGGAACGGGACATCAAGTTCACGTACATAACGGCTTGAAGTGGTAGCTCTGGGAATGATGAAGGTTCGTATTTTCCCGCACACCTCCGCGTTCCACGGAAGTGAGGATGGCAGATGCCTTCTTCGCCTCTTACCACGGGGGTAGTAAACGGCTTTCCTAGCGGTGGCGTAAACCTCTTGACAACTACTTGCAAACGTAACCATCACGTGGCCGCGGAGCCTCGTGCTCATTGGACCGAGCAAGAAACAAGGCGGTGCTGTTAAAATCGGCGTGGGTAGCGACCGCCGGTAACAGGAGAAGACTGTGAGCCACGACCAAAGAAGGACCTGAGGTCAACATCGCATTCCTATCCTTTGTCGCACCCTGCCGTTGTTCGCCACACGATCGACCCCGGCAAACGTCGTGGGCGTAGCTAGCCTGCTTCCAACCCACGGAACACGGAAGCAGCTATTTGGTGTCTAAACGATGTCTTGAACGGCTAATTCAAAAGTCTAGTAGCTGTCTTGACCAAGACATTTTGTAGCCATGGACGTCTAGAAGTACTTGTGTAAGCCCTGCTAACGTTACGCTAAAAGTTGGCTAATGGACAGCTTGACAAGAACAACTGAAGACTTCATTAGACATTCCCTCAGATTTTTGCGGCAGCTGTTACAGTAACACGAGGTTTGCCCACAGTTACAATGTATTTTAAACGAGGCACGGGAACCAGAAAAAAAAGTTTATATTGTCGAATAGAGTGATGCACAGGTAGTTTTTCCAGATGTGAACCATGGGAATAGTGTAGTACAGCCGCATTGGTCGATTAGTGCCTTTTACTTAGACCAATCAATTGAATGTCGCCTGTCCGAATTATTTTTGTAAATTTTTGTAAATAAAACAATATCTGTATTGTATGCTGATATCATACCAATGTTCGCCGAGTGACTTAAACAAGAAAATCTCTGCATGAAATACGTCTTTATTGACAAAACTTTGCCCTGCTGGGTCGCCACCGAATTGAAATAGTTTCTAACAGGGAAACATTTTGTCAGTGATGCTGCAGTTCAGGCAAAAATTACATCCTGGTTTCAGCTACAGGAGGCAGCACAGCCTTACACCACTATACGAAACAGAACGCTGGGCTGCAATGAACTGTTAAGTAATAAAGGATAGTACACATGTGGAAAAACACTCTGCGAACCACTCTAACTAGCAATATAAATATATTCTTTCTGACGTCCATGCTTCAATTAGGAAGGAACAGCGCCAACTAAGACGATCACAAGTGGGGAGAACGACACAGGACAAGCGCCAACTTCATCTATCTTTATTCACCGAAAAATCAGCAAATATAAGGAAAAACACAGACATGCGCACAATGACCATAATGCATCATCTGCCAAACCGTTCTAGATAGGACATTTCGCTTTTGAAGAGGGTCACGGAAGTATTGCTAACACAGTTTTTTCCTCTTTTCTTTATATGGAATGCTTCCAAAACCTCACGTGCCTTTGTTTCCCTCCTTCTGCCAAGAACCTATATCTCTCCGAACCGTGGTTCACACTTCTTGCAGTACTGGCATTGTTTTCGTGGCGAATGTTCTGCTGCTCGGTCACACGCAGTGCAAGTTGCGCAATGTTTCGAAACATGCGCACCTCCTTCTGTGCGCATCTTTCAGCTTTGTCCTGATCCATGCTTCATTTAAGAGTAAATTGTAATTTACTTTGTGAGTGCCCCTTGTAAGGTAACGCCACATTCTTGCACAGCATCACGCAGAAATAATGGCCAGTTCTTCGGCATACCATCCATTGGTGAATTCCCTGCACGTTGCATGTTACCAGAACTGAAAAATAAATCATAATATGCTGTTATTTTTTCATACACTGTACGATGAGCTTTTTATGCATAAAACATGATTGCAAGCGAAAATGGAGCAAGACATCTACTTCACACCATGTCACATAGTCATACTTCATTACCTAATAAATTAGAAAAGATGCAGAAAGTGTAAATAACAAGAGTGACAAATAGCAGGAAAGGTGATCATGCATGAATCTTGAAGTTTGCCGCCGCTGGCAGAGCAGGCCAGCCTTCGTAGGACAGCACTAGCTGCCCACAAAAACTTGTTCTTACAGGCCACGCGTGAAGGTTCTTATAGACATAGGCAAGCAATACCTGTACAGAAGAGAGAAAAAAGACGAAGAAGGAAATAGGAATGTTCAAATTGGAACTTCAATAAGCAATATGTGCTAAGGAAGAAGTTTGGCTCACATTAAAAATAAATTTAAGCACTCCTTTTTCTTAAACTACGGGTATCTTAAGGTATGTATGTGATGATGTTTAAAATTACTAGTATATCTTCTGGCATACAGTTATTCAATTGCAGAACACAGTCAGACTAAGTGAACCTTCAAACTTTTATATGGTGTGTTGTGGCTAAAAAGGCACTTATCAACTTGTCAAACAAGTTTGAGAAGCTTCCTGCAAAATATAATCAGTTAAGAACAGTAATCCACTCTGCAGGTAAATGATGTACTCACTGAATGAAAAAGTTAAATAGCGCTTTATATTGTTAAACCAAAAGCAAGTTTGGCATTGTGCACTGTCTAGCTGTTGCCTTTGTTTCAAACTTAAACATGACACATTGCAGGGTAAGCAGGTAGCATTCAAAGGAGAACTGGTGATAAAGTAGTGTCCTAAAGCAACGCTTCCAGGCAGGGTCAGTCATCTTTATTGATATATTTTCATGTGACCCTAATTGACTTAGGGCAATACCTCACACCAATGACGCATCACCTTGGATGATAAGTCATAAAAATTGGAAGTCTCTCATGATGTGATCAAACGATAACAGTCCACTGTCTTGGAAGTGTTAACATGCTTGTTGCGCAAGAAAGTGCAAAGTGAGTTGTATGGGTAGCAAATTCATAGGCACATCTATAGCCTCAGTAATTCCGAGCATCTACGTTGACTCGCAATTGAGAAGCCACTGCACACAAAAAGATGTATTCAAGCAATGGTCCATGCTGAATAATTGTCCACCTAGTGAAAGGTCAAACCTGGCACCCTAATGTGCCAGGGCAAAAGAATTGCTAAATTCTGATAACACCTCCAATGATATTATTGAAATAGATGACAAAGTACAGCACAGGTAAAGTTATAGTTATGACAAAATTTTAAAAGCACCTCTGTGAACAGCTGGAACCCTCAGCATCATACCTGTTCTACACGCACATATGTTGCAACACAATCTCTATCTCAGAAGCAGGCGCCTCCACACATCATTGTGCGATCTCCTCACAATAAGGTTAAAAAAAGTCTGCACAAGCTACCTGATGTGATACATTTGCCAAGTGCCAGCCAAGTGCTGACGGTGGTAGAGCCGAATTGAAGTTCGTTCTTTAATGGAAGCCTCGGACCATGTTTTATCAATTGTAGCGGAAAAGCATACCTTTTGCAGCGCACACATAAACCTTAAGTTAGACTGCTTGCTGATACTGTACAGTAAATTCCTGTAAAGAAACTAAATGACACAGAAAATATTTAGAATACAGAACTAATCACATACTGGCTTGAATACATTTGTGCATTAAGGAAACAAGGTGTAATGTACAATGCTGTACCAAATTTTTAATCATGCATGGAATACTGGTAAATGACAAGACAACAGAGTTAATTTGTCAGTTCTTACATAGCACTGACTACCTGCAGTTAAATTTTGTAAGGCTTAGATAAACTAATTTATAGTAGAACTGTTTATGTACACTGGCACTGAGAAATAAATTGGTTATAATAGTGGTACCTTATAAGGAACCAGTGCAAAAAAATGCCTGTTTATGAGAGACCAACTAGCTATTTTACCACGAAGCGCTCCCTGGCGCTCCCTGCCCTTAACCCATACACAAAGCACTGGGAGGACCAGAGAGGGTACAGTGCATTGGCTTGCACTGATCATGATGAGCTCCCGTCATCCAGCTAGCGCTAAGGGACAAGAAGGGTGCCGAGCCGTCTATAGAGTGAAAAGAACAAAATAAGAGAGCATCAAGTCAGTTGAAAGACACATTTGCAATTACAAATGAGGTGACTCACAGTAATTCATTAATAAATGCCAAGCAGTCGTGATTGCAATCCCAGATGAAGCACCTACTAGGCTAAAAGTTTTACTGCTTATTTAGAACAAGACACCAGTGAAATTTTCGCATCAGTAGCCGATTGCATTTGGAATTGTACAAACGAAGCAAACATCGCAGTTATATTTTTGTTTTGCTATAAAGTGGGAACGCTACAAACTGCATGGTCACTGACGCGCGCGCGCACGCAGCGCTGTAAGCCATGCAAGAACAAAAGGTCACAAAATAGGGCGAGTTCAGTCTGGTTCAGGATTTCAGCCAGCGCGTCCTCACCGAATGCACTCCCTTTGGTTGATTCGTGCTGCGCTAACAACAAAGACTAACAAGCAGAACCCTCGTATAAAAGTAAAGATGACGAAAACTCGCGGGGCAGAAGAGCCCATCCATCAAGAATTGTCGCGGGTAACACCTAAAAATATTCAAATTGTTGACGAAAAACGAAGTGCAAAGTATTTCACTTACCGAAAAAAGTGTTATCCGAACTTGCGACGTACAAAGACGCACCGAAAACAACGAAGGCGGCGAACGCACATCCCGCCATTGTGGTATTGAGCCGTCGGCGAAAACACGCGATACAGCCGATGTTGCGAAGCACTGATGCAAAACACATGGCAAACAGCATCAGCACAGCTAAATGTATCCAGTTAATATCCAGTATATATGTACAGAACGGCTTAGAATGACGCACAACTGGCATAACGAACTCTCGACCGAGACATGGCGGGCGGCAGTGGCCGTTTTTTCAAACATCCTGCCTCCCAGTGTTTCCAGCACGGAATGAGATGCCTGACAAATTTGTAGCGGGTCTACTTGACTGCCGCCGAAGTGATCGCAACGCGGTGGCTCTGTGCCGCTGTGGTCACTGCCTCACCGGCGTTTCGCTCCTGCTGCTGTCAGTACCTGATGTGCGAGCATAGAAGAATGGTTTCCAGGTGTCGTGTGCGCGCTCCGATGGAAAACAATAACATGCCCTTGATTGTTGAAGTTCTGGTGTGAAATTATTTACCATTAAAGCCAACTTATTATGTTGCTTCCTGGGAGTTCGATTTGTCTCTGGCGTCTTATATTCGTTAACGCCGGCGGCCAACGATAACCGCACTTTTAACACGCCGTTTGGCATTTTATCCACTTTTAGACGAATAGATCTAAAAAAGTTCTTGAGTTAGACGTTCTGAACGTGTTTACCAAAATATACTTTGGTGACACCAGTAGTGGGTTTCACCGCAGATAGAATATATACTAGCATATTCCAGGTGCTGAGGTTATGCTTAGAAGAAATTCTATTTTCAGTCTGATCATAGACCAAGGCGTCTATAGCCGTTTGTAGCCATTTCAAGAGATTTTTAGAGGTTCTGTGTTTCGTGGCAAGTGAATCCTCTGGAGCAGTAAACGCTGTTTTGTTTGTTATTCCCTGCCGTCTGTTGTGTTTCTGCTTATCCTGGTACCGCCGAAGTACGGCCGTACAGCGTGAGCAAAGGGGTGTTGGCCGTCAAGCCTAAGCCTTACGTACAAAGGCGGCTTGAGAGAACCCTAGGCGTAACAGTCGCACGTGATCGACGGAGCACAAACGCGCTTGTGTGGACGGAGCCTCACCGTGAAGAGGGAGGTCGAGCTGGAGCACACCACTTCCGCAATCAAACAGGACCGGCGGAATGGGCGAAAATGTCCATGCCGAGGATGAGTTCATGGGAGCACTGCTCGAGCACAGCAAGTAGTACAGTCGCGGAGTGGTTGGTGACATTTATGCGTACCGAGTACATCCAAAGGACAGGAAGTGTTCCTCCATTTGAGACATAGATGTTTGATAATGTGGGCGGTGTAAGAACCTTTCTCAGGCGATGACGAAGCTCTGAACACATCACCGATATCTGTGTGCCAGTGTCACGAGATCAGCGACGAGTACACGGTCCACTTTAACGTCTATTAGGTTGCGTCTAGTCGGCAGTGTGTTCAGAGCATTTTGAGAGCAGGTCGTCAATGCAGCCTCGCCTCCTGGCGCAGCATCTAGTTTTCCGGTGGCACACGCCCGATCGGCGATGACGGGCGGCGGAATTGAGGCGAGTGAGATGACGGACGACGAGGGAGTGGCGAACGGCACTGGTGCCTTGCTTATATTGTGAGATTAAATATGACATGGTGGGAGCGTCATTGCTGGTGGCATATGCCATAGTGCAAATTGAGGTTTTAAATCGTCAGGATTGCTCTTGGGGCGGCGGTTATGGGCATAGGGCGCATAAAGAGGCCAGGACCAACCGCTGTTGCAATAGGGGGCGACGTCACCTATACTATGCCAGATAAATTTTACTGTACAAGTTATATAAATATGGCATTAGAGGTACGGCTCTCACATTAATAAAGAATTACCCCTTAAATCGTTACCAGTACTCGAATATTACGAATGCAAAGTCCAGCTTAGGTCACATACATTATGGAGTTCCACAAGGATCAATCCATGAGCCGCTGTTATTTCTGCTTTATATAAATGATATAATTAACGTGCCCTCTACACCAGAAATAATACCGTACGCTGATGATACCAATGTATTCATCTGCGGAGAAGACCTAGAAGTCCTCCAAGTAGAAACCAATGTGTGTGTGTGTGTGTGTGATAACTTTATTTGGAATCCGGCGATTGGGAGGCCCGGGCCTGGGGCCGCCTAGATGGCCATTTGTCCACATGGCTCCACGGTAATGAACAAGAGTTAAACACTAAAAGAACTAAGTACATCATATTCCGCGCTCGTAACAAGTGTATAAAAGAAGAAATACTTATCCAATTTCGCGATGAATCTATCGAAGGTGTAGCAACACGTAAATTTCTTGGTGTCATATTTCACGAGCATCTTGACTGGTCACCTCACATTGAAAAAGTTCGCACTGCTATATCTAGGTCCACTGGTATCAGGTATAAAATAAAGAACCTTTTGCCTATCTGGCTAAAGAAACAACTATACCACACACTGGTACATTCGCGTTTCCACTATTGTCTTCTTGTCGGGGGCACAACACCTAAAACAAGCATAGAAAACATATATTTATTACAGAAGAAATTTTCGAGCCTAATAGATAATGCACCATACCTTAGCCACACTTCCCCATTGTTTAGAAAACATCAACTGCTTACACTGTGGAATGTTATAAACAAAAAGATAGCGTTAGCTAGTTACCTACAAATGCATTCCGATCCTCCGGCTTTTCTTTCATCAGTATCTAACGAAAACACACACCTACAGCACCCGGCACATATGTTACAATAAGGAAAAAATACGACCGAACTACGGCACCCAGAAACGTAGCTACAGAATTTACAGTTTTTTAAACGATCACCATCCTGCTGTAAACATTATCCAGGAAAGTAAATCATTCAAAGCTTTCAAAAATAACATCACTATGTATCTTTTGTTGCTGCAGGCATGACCACTCATTTTTTTCTGTTGTTTCTTACAGTATTTTCCCAATTGTACATAAATGTTCAATATGAAATAACTCCCGTTTCAATTTTAACCAACAACTCTGTATTTCCATCTCGTTTAGTGTTTATTTTATGCTCTGAATGTCTTGTGCTCTCGAATGGGAGCAAGAAGGGCGCAGACTCCTTGTCAGGCATCCACTTGCCTTTCGGTCTGCGCCCTATAGGCAACTGTACCATACGCTGTCTGAATAAACTATTTGACTCTTGACTCTAAAGCAAACAGGCCAGTCATCGGCAGTCGGTGCAGTCGGGTTTGAGGAAGCGACATCACACACTGAGTTCACGCCAACAATGGACAGCTCGTCACTAACCAGGGCTTGAACAAGTGCTGTCATCAAAGACGTAGACTCAAAGGCGCGGACACACGTGGAAACAGCGGACGTAGCCTTGATTTCGCGCCGGGTAATCTCTGTCACGTCCTCCGGTGCTAGCGGCACCTGGAGTGCAGTGCGTCTTCGCAAGACATTGTTGCTGTCGTGCTGGGCAGCCGCACGAACTGATGGACGATGCGTTGGCTTTTGGCTTTTCCAAAACGCTTTCACTTCCGCAAGGTGGCATCGACCGTGCGGTAGCCCTTGCAAATGAGCAGATTGAATGCGTCATCTGCTATCCCTTTTAAAACACGTCCCAGTTTGTCTGACTCTGTCATGTCGGCCTCTGTTTTGCTATAAAGGGCCAGCACGTCCTGTATACAAGAAAGGTAGGCCTCCGCAGATGTGTGGGCACGTGAAGCCAGCGACTTCTTAGCAGTGGTCGTGCGACCAATGACTTTTCGAGATAGATCACGCACCTGCTTGACCGTATCGTTACATCGGCTGTGTTTACCTCCACGCTTGTAGATGGCCAACCAGTAATCGATATCGAAGTCATCAGTTCCGATAAACGTGCCTGGATCTCGCTGCTGCGCAAGGACAACCGTTCACGTTGCCGCCGCTGGGCAAGAGGCCACCACTTCTGCAACTGTGGAAAAAACCAAGGGATGACCGCTGCAAGGCTCCGTCGTAACGAGTTTTTGCCCCACGCTTCAACCAAAACTGCGACGGATATAACGAGTGGGCAAAATTATATTTACAAAAAATGGTCTCCAATCAATGCTTTGAAGGCGGTTCAACAGCCAAGCTGTAAACGATAACTAGAACGAGTACCCATTGGGTCGTAGGTGGAAATTATTCACGTGGCGACATTCACATGTACTTTACCTGATTATTCGCTTAAGACATTTCGATGGCCTGTGACTTGCCTTGCGCCGCTACTTCGTGCACCTAGAAAAAGCGGGCCAGAGAGATGAAAAATTCGCCGCGCCTTTGAGGCACGCTGCTATTCAGGAGTCTTTACTGTACGTGACATTCCCATGGCACTGTCACAACACAAATCACTTGCTAGAGAATTCTTGTACGCACGAAGTGTAGGTACGTCACTGCCTCCTTCGCATGTTACAGTCAAGCTGCCGTCGCCGCGACAGCTTGCGAAACGATAATATTTACCGTGAAACGTATGCGGGGGGCGCTACGTGCTTCGCATTGCATGTAGGCGTGATTCCAGAGAACGTATGCGCAGTTCGCTTCACTTCGCAGAGTGCTTGCAGCCTCTGCCTCACGGGCGTATGAGCGATTGCATTTGGGGGTATAAGCCACAAATGATGATAGTTTTCTGTCGACGTTATGCCATGGAGAAATCCCTAGATCGTAGCCATAACAGATTTGCTGTATTATGCACAGCGAAGCCACAGCCAAGATGGCAGAGTAACAGCCACGAATGTCGTTGTTCTATGATCATCTTCGTCCTCCTGCTGAGCGCCTTCTTTAGAGTGCGGGAATGGCCTGTGACAATACGTAAGCATTTTGTTCAAGTGGAAGTTTATGCTAGGCAATGATCGGTTCATTGCTATTTATTCACTAGTCGCAACTAATTTGTCACTTAGATACCTTGCGGAGCAGTATATAGAAAAGCGCCTTTAACTTCGCACTTTTCGGGCATTAGATCGGTTGGTTGTAAGGAAGTGCGCCCACCAGACGAGGGAGCGGAGTTTGACCCAGTAAACAAAATTCAATTTTTGCAATAGACTGGTAGAACACTTGTAAAAAGCGCGATTCAAAAGCCTTCCACATGTTCCGTTTTATTCTAACGATAACTCCCACCTTCATCAAAAGCTATACTATAACCTAGTGCGAGATTCCTATAAGTCTACTTGTTTATCACATACCACCTTCGAAGCCTGTTGCATTCACACCTATGCACTATGATCCTGAACTTCAAATGCCCATGAACCGTGGCGTCCGCTGCCATGTTTTTGTATTGAAGATAAAAATTTGCTATGGTGTGACTTGCCCAAATGCATAGTAATTCATGAAACCTCAGCCATTCTAGAAGGTTGCCAATCTTCGTGCTTCTTATTTTGATTATACTCTTTCAATGAGTACTTAAAAGTACTCAGTTTCTACGAAATCGCTGGGCCCTTGGTGTAGTGCATTCTGGACAATCATTTGTTGAAGACTACTTTCAGTTCTATTCTTTCTTTCAGGCAAAATTGAATGTGAAATGCATATATGGGATGACAGAGTGGATACGAAGTTACCCAACTGTTACATGCATTATTACAAATATTGTCACGAGCAGCATCTCCTTTACAGTTCAGTTTGCAAGAAACAGCAGTGACTTCGTGAAGTGTAAAGTGCGTGCCGTAAGGTGCTCTGCGCAGACGCTCTACACAGTGCAAGGGAGTGTCAAATAATAAATTGAAAACTACGCTGTCGGTTTCGTCGCAGGCTCTTATTTTCACATTGCAGAAAGCAAGATGCAGCTATCTCTCTCTCTCTCTCTCTCTCTCTCTCTCTCTCTCTCTCTCTCTCTCTCTCTGTGTGTGTGTGTGTGTGTGTGTGTGTGTGTGTGTGTGTGTGTGTGTGTGTGTGTGTGTGTGTGTGTGTGTGTGTGTGTGTGTGTGTGTGTGTGTGCGTGCGTGTGTGTGTTCTCCACTGCGCTTAAAATTTTCATTAGGCATTTATACTCCAAGCAACACTATGATTCTACCACAAAGAGACCTCCTTATAAAGACTGCAGTTTTATTCAAGAAAATCGCTTGAAGGAGTTTCGAAAATCGTATCCCTTTAACTGAAGGCCCACTGGACAGTGAATGGAGGCTGTTGCGAATGTCAGCAGCTAACGGATGCTTTATCACTAATGTGCTCTATGTAGCTTTACCATCAACATCAGGAACAAATCTTGTGTGAGAAGACAGGATTGCAGCAACAACGGTGCCAGGGAATGCTGATAGTGCCAGGTTAACTTGTCGAGTGGGTATTCATAATGTTATAACACATCATTTTAATAAATGTGTTCTTTCTCAAGCAGTAGCAAGGAGCATTCCTCTTTCTGGCTAACTGGGCTTCCACATGATAGTGCTTCGGACTTTGTTAAATGTAAGAAAAGATTATGAAAGTTGCTAGTTGGTGGCTGTTCATATTTTTTTCTTGTGCAAAGTAGGAAACAGGGAAACAGTAAAACAAAAAAACGATAAAGTTGCGCACTATTCATTTGTCCGCGTATTCCTGTGTGCGTGTTTCCGTATACAGTGCAAGATAAAAATATGAGAGGTGTCACGGCAACTCAACGTTTCTTCAGCCCGTGAAGACATTTCCAGCAAGAGCTGCGAGCTGCCAAAATGTACACTTTCACATATGTAACTTGTGCTGCAGTGAACTCAGAACAGTTCCTTCTGGCCGATGACAATGCAATATTAGACTGTCTGTGGGACTTCTGCGACAGCGTGGTGGGCAACGTCACGTCACTCTGCGATGCTCTGAGTGAGTATGGAGTTTATTCCTAACAAATGTGTTTGTACCAACAAAAACAACGCGTGGGCGACCAGACAAGTTATCCACTTGCATTGTAGACTAAAACGAGCCAAGAAGCAGGAAAAAATTCTTAGCGCTACGTCTGCTCAATGATGAGCTTGCTTCTAAATTTTCCGATACCAAAACTAGAAACTTCATTGAATCGAGCCTAATGCTTTGATAAAAAGCCCCGAACCATTGTGGCGTTATTTAGAAAAAACAAGTACATTACAGCGTCAAAATTTTGCTGACGGGAGAGAGAGAGAGAGAATCAACTATTGTACTGACGGGTGCCTTGTCAATACTGCATCTAAAATGGCTAAGCTGTTTAACCTTTACTCCTCCGTATTTACCCCTTCCGAACATGAATCAACGCCTGATAACGCTCTTCCAGTAATATCTTCCGACTTTATAACATATTTTTACGTAGGAAGACGCAGATGACAAGCTATGTACAAGTATATTTACAATACGCCGCGCTTGGCCAAGCGGCAACTGCCCGCGCTAGCCTCCAATCGTCGTCGTCGTCTTCACACTGCTCGCCTCTTCGTGATCGCAAATACTGTTCCGTAGCACTACACCCAGCGGCATAAGCGCCGTCTCGGAGCGACTAAAGGCCGGACTCGGAAGCAGTGTAGTAGGCCTTGAGCCTACTGACGTGCACGACATCGCTAGATGCCAGAGTAGATGACGAGGTTGAGCTCACAGGGGCAATTTCGTACGTCACACGCGTCACCTGGCGCAGCACGCGGTAGCGCCCTGTGTATCGCGAAAGGAGCTTCTTTTGAAAGTCCGACGTGACGAAAGGGCGACCACAGGAGCACGAGCGCACCAGACGAAAACTGTACGTCACAATGGCGGGTGTTGTACTGACACTGCTGAGTGGTTTGTGAGGCCGTCAGTCGAGCACGGGCAAGCTGGCGCGCATGGTCGGCGAGGGTGATGGAGTCGCGCGCACACTCGCTTGTTGAGATCGGAGCAGGAGGAAGTGCCGTGTCTACGGGCCAGGTAGGATCGCGACCGTACAGTACATAAAATGGAGAAAATCCGGCGGTGTCGTGCCGGGTAGAATTGTACGCAAATGTTACGTAAGGAAGGGCAATGTCCCAGTCGTTGTGGCCCTTGGAAACATACTTGGACAGCATATCGGTAAGAGTACGGTTTAACCGCTCTGTCAGACCATTGGTTTGAGGATGGTATGAGGTAGTCAGCTTGTTTTGAATGGAGCAGGAACGCACAATGTCGGCGATAACTTTCGAGAGGAAGTTTCGACCACGGTCAGTAAGCGGCTGTCGGAGGCGCGGCGCCATGAAGCAAGATAATGTCACACAGGAGAAAGTCCGCGACGTCAGTGGCGCAACTGGTAGGGAGAGCCCGCGTGATAGCGTATCGGGTGGCGTAATCAGTGGCGACGGCTACCCATTTGTTCCCAGAGGATGACGTGGGAAAGAGAGCGAGGAGGTATAATCCAACACGAAAGAACGGTTCCACAGGGACGGTGATCGGCTGGAAATGACCGGCAGGTAGCACCTGACGTCTTTTCCGACGATGGCAAAGATCACAGACAGCAATATAGCGTCGGAAGGAGCGAGCGAGACCAGGCCAATAAAAGCGGTGGCGGACGCGGTCGTACGTGCGGGTTACCCCAAGATGTCCTGCAGTGAATGCGTCATGCATTCAAAGAGCACAGTCTGTCGTAGATGTTTTGGCACAAGAAGTAGATCAGAGCTGTCGGGGAGGAAGTTCCTTCGATACAGAATGCCGCCCTAAGGACATATCGGCGAACGGATGCGTCGGTAGCTGTAGAGCGCAGACGCTCGATAAGTGCTCGCAGCGATAGGTCTCGGTACTGCTCATCGGCGATGTTAGCGAAGGCAGACGCAGAGAAAATGCCGCTGGCGCTACTACTGTCGGCGTCGTCAGGCTCGTCTACCGGGTAGCGAGACAGGCAGTCAGCGTCCTTGTGTAGTCGGCCAGATTTATAGGTGACAGTATACAAATATTCTTGGAGGCGTAAGGCCCAGCGACCAAGTCTTGCTGTAGGATCTTTCAGTGAGCATAACCAGCAAAGCGCGTGATGGTCTGTGACAACGGAAAAGGGTCGGCCATATAAGTATGGGCGGAATTTCGCAACCGCCCGAACTAGGGCTAGACACTCACGCTCAGTGATGGAATAGTTGCGCTCCGCGGGCGAGAGTACCCTGCTGGCGTAAGCGATAACACGGTCGTGGCCGCGCTGGCGTTGTACCAGTACTGCGCCAATTCCGTGACTGCTGGCATCAGTACGGACTTCGGTAGGCGCAGAAGGATCGAAATGGGCCAGAACGGGAGGCGTTGTGAGAAGGTCAATTAGATGCGAGAATGCAGAGGCCTCGTTATCGCCCCACTGGAAAGGGGCGTCTTTATTCAAAAGCTCGGTTAGTGGTCGTGCTATGGCCGCGAAATTTTTCACGAAACGGCGGAAGTACGAACAGAGGCCGATGAAGCTGCGCTCACCCTTGACACACTTTGGAACAGGGAAGTGCGTAACAGCATGAATCTTGCCTGGGTCCGGTTGCACTCCGTTCGCGTCAACGAGATGTCCAAGGACGGTAATATGGCGACAGCCGAATTGGCACTTCGATGCATTGAGTTGCAGACCGGCTCGACGAAAAACGTCCAGGACTGCTGAGAGGCGCTCGAGGTGCGTAGCGAACGTTGGGGAGAATACTATAACATCGTCCAAGTAGCACAGGCACGTGGACCATTTGAAACCGTGAATAAGGAAGTACATCATGCGTTCAAAAGTGGCAGGGGCGTTACATAGACCGAACGGCATCACTTCGAATTGATAAAGACCGTCGGGTGTTACAAAAGCAGTCTTCTCGCGGTCGAGATCGTCCACGGCAATCTGCCAGTAGCCGGAGCGAAGGTCAATAGAGGATAAATAGCGAGCACCGTGGATGCAGTCAAGGGCGTCATCAATCCGAGGTAGGTGATACACGTCCTATTTCGTAACCCTTTTAAGGTGCCGATAATCCAAGCAAAAGCGCCATGAGCCATCCTTCTTTTTGACCAGTACAACAGGTGAAGCCCATGGACTACATGACGGTTCAATAATGTTCTTGGCAAGCATTTTGCGAACTTCTGCGTGAATAACTTGACGCTCAGCCGGTGACGCTCGATACGGGCGGCGATGAATAGGAGGGACATAGCCGGCATTAATGCGATGTTTAACAGCTGTAGTTTGGGCCAAAGGACGATCGTTAAAGTCAAAAATATCGTGGTAGGAAAACAAAACGCGGTAGAGCTCACGAGCGTGCTCGGACGACAAGTCGGGCGCAATCATTTTCTGTAAGTCGGCGACGGTACAAGTTGCCGACTGCGATGGTATAGGGGAGGATCGGATGAATTGTCTACTGCAATGGATGCTACTGAGTGATCCTCGAATGAGCAAAGCTGGGCCAGAGACATCCCGCGTGGCAGCACTTGTGTCGTCAAGCCAAAATTCACCACTGGCAGGCAGACGCAATTCGCCGTAATAAATAAAACTGTATGAGGTACTGTGATCCTGTGTGTAAGCAGGACGTCTTGCATATAGGAGCCGCGATGTAGTGACCGTCGGGGACTGGTGGGGATGACACTAAGTCAACGTAAATCAGTGCCGAAGGTGACAAGAGAACGAAGTCGACAGAACTGAGGCGACTGGGGTTTGGTTCAGCGGCATCCAGGACAGGCAGGTCAAGGCGGAGAGTACTGGCGGAACAATCGATGAGAGAAGAATGTGCGGATAGGGAGTCTAAGCCGAGGATGATGTCGTGGGGACAGTGGGCGATGACTGTGAATAGCACGATGGTTGAGCGATCGGCGAAGGAGACGCGTGCGGTACACATACCAATTACGGGGGCTGTTCCACCATCGGCGACACGGACAACAGGCGTCGTGGCAGGCGTGATAATTTTCTTGAGCTTGTTACGAAGGTCAGCGCTCATTACCGACAAAGGTGCCCCAGTGTCTATAAGTGAAGACACAGAAACACCGTCGACTTGCACGTCAAGAAGGTTCAGATAAGTGGGCCACGTCAGTAGATGATTTGGCGGCGTATGGAGCAATGCAGCGTCACCTCGAGGCGCTGCATCGTCTAGTTTTCCGGCTGGGAGTGGCGCCCGAAGGGAGTCGACGAATAGGAGCGACGGGGCTGTGAAGAGCGAGATTGTCGTCGTTGTGGCGAAGGCGAACGAGAATAGAGGCGGTTGGGTGCAGGAGAATCAGCGGCGACATTATCGGAGTGTGCGGCATAGGGACGAGGAGGACCACATGGGGGGGGGGGCGAGAGTAGGCAGTATAAGTAGACCGGGTCGGGGAACTCCAGTGACTGCGACAGTGCCGAGAAATGTGCCCGATTCGATGGCATTGAAAACAAATGGGCTTGACGTCAGCAGTGCGTCATTCAGATGGGTTGCGGAAACGTGGTGGGTAAGAAGATGCGGGATGGGGCGGAATCGAAGAAGCCGGGCGGGCATCAGGACGATGGGCCGAGCAGATGGTGTGAAGACCCATGTTTTCAAACTCCTGGCGGACAACTGCCTAGATCAGGAAAACCGTGACTGCAGATGCTTTCGTGGGACTGGAGTCGAAGGCAGCCGGATAGGCGGCCTCGATCTCACGCCGGATGATCCTGGTAACATCGGCAGTGTTGTTGGGACGAGGAGCGTCGGCACAGGAAGATATCGCTGGGGTATTGGACAGACGGGCAAACTGCTGGTGAATACGTCGGCTTTTAGCGAATTCCAGGCGGCGGAACTCTTTTATAACTGCATCCACCGTGGCCATGTTGTTGCAAACGAGCAAGTTGAAGGCGTCATCGGCAATGCATTTGAGGATGTGGGAAACCTTGTCCGACTCAGTCATGTGCGCATTAACTTTGCGGCACAGAGCCAAGACATCCTGAATGTATGTGACGTAGGGCTCTGTTGACGTCTGCACACGGCCGGAAAGCGCCTTCTGCGCGGCAAGTCGGTGACCGTAGGGGTTGCCGCACAAGTCTCGAAGCTGTGTCTTAAGTGAATCCCAAGTGGTGAGCTCATCTTCGTACGTCCGAAACCAAACTCGAGGTGTGTCACCGAGGTAAAAGACTACGTTGGCGAGCATGATAGTAGGGTCCCACCGGTTATTGCGGCTGACGTGTTCCTACAGGCTGATCCAGTCATCGACGTCTTCCCCATCTTTGCCCGAGAATACGCCAGGATCACGGGGAGCGGGGAGAGTGATGTAGGTCGTCGAAGTGGCAGCAGGTGTCGGAGCCGGCGGAGTGGAGTCGTGAAGGAAGGCTCGACGTACCGTCCACTGCGAAGCTCCGTGACGAGGTACAGGGAACGTCCACCTCCACCAGATATGTTACGTAGGAAGACACCGACGAAAAGCTATTTACAAGTATATTTACAAGAAAATACGCCGCGCTTGGCCAAGAGGCAACAGCGCGCGCTAGCCTCCAATCGTCATCGTCGTCTTCACACTGCTCGCCTCTTCGTGATCGCAAATACCGTTCCGTAGCAATATGAAGGTGCATTTTCTGTACAGCTTAACCAGACAACTAAACTGTCAGCAGGTCCAGATAATATGACAAACGCAATCTTTCGTAGGTACACTGAACCCGTTGCTCATTTTTCAACACAACTGTTCCCTCTTTTTGTCGGTATTCCTTAATTGCTGAGGACCGACCTACGGCACGTGTAGTGTCAATGTTTAAAAATGGCCATCGTCTACACATTGCAAGCAACAGACCTATATCTTTAAATTGCACGTCACGTAAGGTCTTCGAACATGTAATCACGCAATACATCACCTCGTTTCTTCAAGAAAACAGCTTGTTGTCGCCATTCCAACATGTTTTTTGGGGAAAAATTATCGACATCGGCACAACTGCTCACAATAATCCACGAATTTGCTTAATCTCTTGATAAGATTAATCAAATTAGTGCTGCTTAGATTTTACTAAGGTCTTTGACCCTGTTACACACAGCAAACTCATTTCTAAATTACACAGCATATGCGTTCCAACGGACCTCATATCCTGGATTTGCTCCTGTCTTAACAATCGAGAACAATATGTTAAAGTAAATAATTACCTGTCCGGCATATTGTCTATATCATAGAGAGCCTCTCCGGGCAGCGTTCTGGAACCTGTCGTTTGGGTTATATAAATGAGATTGTTACATCAATAGACACTTTACAAGTAAATACATGGCTTCTTGAACATGACTGCATACTTTCTAAGAGCATTAATACCACAAAGAACTAGAAATGCCCCCAAACTAAATTACATGCCGTTTCTAGATGGTGCGAAGACTGGCATATAAAACTAAACAGTGCGAAATCCACTTTCGACCACACATAAATTAAGAAATGTCCTCCTAATCATACGCATTTCTTTAACTGTTCATTCACTAAGGTGTATGAGTACAAAGACTTAGGCGTTGCAACTAGAAGTCACCTGACCTGGTCAGTCATAGTCATAAAATGTGCTTATCTGCATCGAACCAGCTCAGTTTCTTCAGGCACAAGCTAAAAACGGCATTACCAGATAGCAAACGATTGACCTAGAATGCTTTTATACGACCTAAATTAGAATATTCAAATGTCATCTGGGACCCACATCTAAAAAAAGACATTAAGAAAGTTCAGATGGTGCCCCGAAAAAGAGTTCGTTTCATCTTCAATGCTTACGAGAGGACTGGTTCGCCAACAACGCTCAAGGCCACTAACAGCTTTCCTTGCTTGCGGTACCAAAAAGCGATTACTGGGCTCAACTTCCTCCACTCGCTTTAGTTCCATAAATATTAGTCCTGATACCTACTTAAGACGCCGACATTATTGGCCTCGAGCTCCACCACTGGAAAAGCTGGCGCCACCATCGGCGTGACGTCCTATTAGGGATCACGTGGACATAGCGGCCACGTCGGCTGCTTCGGGAGCGCCGAAGCGAGCTGAAAACGAGAGTTTAAATTCCCTCGTACGCTGCGGTCCTCATTTAGTGGCGAGATTTTCCTGCTTCGAGTGTCTCCTTTACAACGCTTGAAAGCACTACAATAGGTAGTGGCTGCCTTTTAAGGCGCGCAACATGGTAGACTACAGCTCGGTGCCGCAGTGCCGGATGTACGCAACGGAGCCCGGTGTCAGCCTTATTCACGCGTAGCCGCAGGACAAGCTGCGTGAAGCTTGCCTCGCGAAACATAAAACCGACAAACAGTCGTCGGCTACAACTCAGGTATGCAGCAAGCACAGACGCGAGGAAGATTTCTGCTACGGCGCCGGGTTTGCGATGTTCGGAAAACGCGCATTGAGACGCTCGCTCGAGTCCACTGCCCGACTAATGTCATGACGGTTTGGTTTATGAACTTGTCGATGCTATAGATACTGGCAAATTCACTGGAGTTCCTGGAAAGGGAGCGGTAAGAAGCACATTAAAAAAAAAGCGTGGCATATGGTCATGTTTATGTTACAAACTAATGCACTGGATTACAAAAAAGCAGCAGCGCGAAATCGCACGCTGTGAACACCGATAAACATAAAGTGCGATGCAACTCGAGAAATAATATTGAAACTTCCAAGAATTTAGAAGAAAAAAAAAGATTGAATCGTCGCGACGGCAGATCACAGTCCCCGTAGGCGTCGAAGTCTCTACAACGAAATTATTTTTGAACAGCTCTGATAGCGCCCACGCAACAATGGTTGCTTGTATGCTGTCAAATGCTCATATTCTGCGGCCTAAAGCTCATGGCACGGTGCGAAAACGCGCACGCGGCCAAAGCGAAACAGTGCGCGGACAAGCATGCAGACGCGCAGTCGGTCGCTGCGAATCTGTGCGACTGCTGCATTGAGGCTTCATTCTATTACGCTCCATTTAGTTATACAAACACTATAAGAACCTATTTCACATAGTTTGCTCTCAGCGTTTACCTACCTTTCACGCAAGGAGGAGGTTCGGGTGACTCTGTCGCGGCGAACTCGCGCAGTGGCGTTCACTGTACGTATTCGGTAAAGAGATAGCGTCTGTAAACGATTCTGTGCTTTCAGTTTGCCCAAGATTATTATTTAGACAGTAAAAAACCTCTCTCGTTTCTAGAGTACGTACAGAAATGTCCGGAAGAGCTCGTGCGTGGTGTTTTCAGTGAACGCTGACAGCAAAACCTATAAGGAGCGCGCCCCGTGATCCCTCATACTACGCCAGCGAGGCGCTTCCGATAATGGCGACTCAGTAACTCCTCGCCGCCAATAGGCAGACAAGACATTTGGATGCTCACACCCATGAACCATACTTCGCGCGCACTAATCTTTTCGTGTACTTCAGTTTCCTCACATTATCAATGAAAGGACCGCTGTACCATCTGTAGCATTTCGGAAATGAATAACCCTGAATTTGAAAATTATGCATGTTTCTTTTTCATGACCACAGTACTCAAACTATCCCAGGCAGCACACAAGCAATGGTCTAAGCATGGCCCGATTTCGGCAGAAATTGGTGCGAGTCCTGAACCAACGCTGGCACATTAGTCAAGTGCAACCCAATCCAATGCTGGTCCAGAGTTAAAGCCAAGTTTGGGCGAATATTGCGCCAATACAGCCGGCATTGTGTTGCTAGCGTAGTACCTGCGCTGAGCCATATTGTGGCCATTATTAATGCCAGCTTTGGGCCAATGCCCATTGTGTGTCAATTATTGTAAATACGCTAGCTCTACAGCACGCAGCCATTATTGCCGCGAACCTTTCGCAATTGTCCCCATACTGTCTACATCGATTGTAGCCAGAAAACGCGATATATATATATATATATATATATATATATATATATATATATATATATATATATATTGCCGCAGGCGTCACGAGAACGTGATCTTTTTGGGTGAAGGAAACTGGTCAATAAACCCACACATGCTACCTGAAGCATAAATACCATAGACGATAAATTAATGGAAATTAAAGTGGATGAAAAAACAAGTTGCCGCAGGTGGGAACCGAACCCACAACCTTCGCATTTAGCATTAACTAACTAACGAGGGTTTCGCATTAATTAACTAACGAGGGTCTCGAATCCGGCAACATTGATGCCTTCAGGTAGCATATGTGGGTTTATTGACCAGTTATCAGTTTATTGACCGCGCGTTATCAGAAGGGGCACTCCAAAGGGTGTAAACTGTTCCATGCTGATAACGCGCGTGCAGTTCGTTACTGGAAAGTACCGGGCTCGCAGCGTTAAAGAAAGGAAACGCATCAAGGCAGATAACGATTATTGTTGTGTGGCAGAAGGGGCAAGCCAAAGGGTGTAACTTTGCCTAAGAGTGTACTAGCACACATAAATACCCAAGAAAGTGGATGGGGTAACGACGCCACGGTAGTTAAATTGGTAGAGCATCGCACGCGAAATGCGAAGGTTGTGGGTTCGGTTCCCACCTGCAGCAAGTTGTTTTTTCATCCACTTTAATTTCCGTTAATTTATCGTTTCTTTATTTCATTTATTAAGCACAAGTAATTTCCCCTATGTTGTCCTTGGTGTCAGTGTTTCTTGGCTTCTCATGATATGACTCTATATATATATATATATATATATATATATATATATATTAGGTCAAGAAGCACAACTCCTCTACACAAGCGAATAATAGTCAAAGAATATTGAAAGACAATTTTATAACAGTTTACTTGCAAATAAATAAGCACCAACAGGCATATTCCCTGGACCTAAATGAGTGACGCTGCGTTATGTTAAAACAGTTCATTTAAAAGCAAGTGCCAAAGAGTCATCTGACTCTTTCTCACTTTGTCAGGTGATGGTGGATTCGGCAGGGCCTTGAGGATAGGAATTCGGGAAGCTGCCGAGCACGGTTGCCTGGCCAGGGCTTTCAGGGCAGCGAGTTGACGTCGAATGGTCAGTGCTCGAATGACGGGGCCAGGTCAGGCCCCTAAGGACCGCGATAACGCAGTGGTTTGATCGCATGTGCTACCACTTCCCACAATGACTTTCCCCTTAGTTGGAGGAGATGCTTGCGCTAAAAAATAAAAAGAAATATTATCCGAGATGTCGGAATGACAAATGCATTTGATAATGTTGTGAAGTTATAAATCACCGTCCTACAGGAATAGAAGTTTGAGCAGAGAGTTCGAAGTGGTGAATCAAAACATTTTGCTGCAAGAAATTTGTGAGGCAACGCTCTTTACTATTTCAATATGTATGACATATTTTGTGAAAGGTGTTACACAGAACATTTGGAAAAACACAAAATGCGCAGTATCTGTCCGTCTTATTTAGACCCCACACCTAATCAATGTAGCACTTCATAATTAAATAATTGCAAAAAAACATATTGCAGTAATAAAGCCCAATTTCAAGTAGTGTAGATACAATGCGGCCTTCATGCAAAATTTTATGTGTAAAATCCGAGAAGTTGCGTAGGAAGCACTAACGAAGATAGCCATTTATTAGACGGAAAGACAAAACTACCTTGACTAAGGACAGTCAGAACGAGCTCGATTCCTTGGAATGACTAGCATGATCAGGCAGCACCCATAGCATGGTGAAATCAAACATATGGAATTTGGGTGAAATTCGCAAACAGAGATTTAGTCATGTTCTACACCGGTGACTATTCAAAGGCTGTTAATAAAGGAAGTTAGGCAATTATAGACACTCTACCTTAGCCAGAGCTGTTTCAGTAGTATATATACCATGTGATAATGTTTGGGTTGGCAGCGGTTTATAGCATTCCCATTCTAATACAGCATAAAAGAATTGTCAATCCAGCTAACGGCGTTTCTATTCATCAAAAGTTAATGCATCTAGACCAGAATTTCATCAGAATCTAAATTCACGCGAGGAAAATAAAAACAAAAAAATCATGAGCCATTCCACTCTGTGAAGGTGGTTGATCAGCAAAGCTTGTTTAGCACACGACACGAAGGTGACACAATTTTGAACAAAGGTACGAACTCATTTATTGCCTTGATGGGTGGTCATCGTGACGAAAGGTACGCACTCATTTATTGTCTTGATCGGTGGACATTTCACTTGCAACTGCAATGACATTCTTTGATAATGCCCAACCGATGCGCGTACGCCACTGGGTGGTGGGATGGGCCGGATCGGTGTGGCATCGCAATGCATATGTCTGCAACACGGAACGCGTAAACCGCTCCTTTTTCGACACCGACGCACCCACATTGAAATCACTGACAACGACAGCAGGGGTAGTGCCATTGCAGCTAATTCACGCAGAGTGAGTAGCCATGAATTTTACGGGACCATGAATCATTGCATATTAACGCGATAGCGTTAAGGAGCTCGTGTCGCAGAAAAGCCGGTGTCGGCGTCGGTGTCCGCGGCGTTGGCCGTGAGCGATAAATCACGGCAGGCACTTCATAAATAAAAAGCAACTTCCAAGATGGGCTGGGTGGGAATCGAACCAGGGTCTCCGGAGTGCGAGACGGAGACGCTACCACTCAGCCACGAGTTCGATGCTTCCAAGCGGTACAAACGCGCCTCTAGTGAATGCGGTGTTGCCTTCGAAACGAGCCGTGGAAAGTTATACTGCGGTGTATATCGGTAATTATGAACATGTAACTTACAGAAGTCGCAATTACACGAGTAGCGAAGTGCGTTTCCGCTGCATTTCTTCTGGGCTTTCCGCACACGCAGAGCCATCTTGCGGTAAACATAGAAGACCCCCTCCTCTCCATGTACGGCGCTGCCCGACAGATGGCGCGCCACGCGCGCATTGGAGCTGTACGAGGACCGGTGCGAGGCGGGTAGCGGCATGGACTCTCTCTCCCCTGACAACGCTTCGCCTTGCTCCCTCTGCAGAATCATGCGGCCTTCCTTTCTTTAGATCACTATCTGTCTATCTTTCGGCCCGTGCCGATCACGACGTTTGGCTGGCGTGCATCGTTTCCCCCTCCGAGATACCGAGTTCTTTGGTTTGTTCCGCTTGCTCAGGCGCACGTTTCGTTGCTGCGCCGAACGCTGCGTTGCTCGACCATATGGCTCGACGCTCACCGCGTCCGATGCGGGGCGCCTCGTAAGTGATGGCTGCCCTGTAGCCCATTGTCTTACACCCCTTGGCGGGTCGACAGGAACGCTGTCGCGTTCCACTCTTGAAGGCGAAGCTTAAGCGTCCTCCAATTTTTTTTTGCTTGCTTACCGGGGCATGAGCCATTGTTCACGGGTATGAGCCATTGTTGATGACCGTTTTCGACATGCTGTTCTGTATGTTGTATGCGTGATTAGAATTTAAGCACTGTTCGTTTCACTGTGCTGAGTGCTTGTAGCCTCTGCCTTAGGCGGCTATGAACCATTGCATTTTTTTTGCTTGCTTACAGGAGCATGAATGCTTATGGAAGTATAAGCCACTGATGAGGACAGTTTTTGTTCACGGATAACAAAAATGCACGGAACCCTAGCCATATACAACTTCGCTGTACTAAAACAGCATATTTCGTGACTCTTTCGGCTCACCTGGCGCGATAGCAGAATTTTCCAGCAGTGAAGACCATTTGGATTGGATTGAATAGCCTTCTTCGATAACGCGTACCCATCATCATCAGCAGCAGCAGCCTGGTTACGCCCACTGCAGGGCAAAGGCCTCTCTTATACTTCTCCAACTACCCCGGTCATGTACTAATTGTGGCCATGTTGTCTCTGCAAACTTCTTTATCTCATCCGCCCACCTAACTTTCTGCCGCCCCCTGCTACGCTTCCCTTCCCTTGGAATCCAGTCCGTAACCCTTAATGACCATCGGTTATCTTCCCTCCTCATTACATGCCCTGCCCATGCCCATTTCTTTTTTTTTCTTGATTTCAACTAAGATGTAATGAACTCACGTTTGTTCCCTCACCCAATCTGCTCTTTTCTTATCCCTTAACCTTATACCCATCATTCTTCTTTCCATAGCTCGTTGCGTCGTCCTCAATTTAAGTAGAGCCCTTTTCGTAAGCCACCAGGTTTCTGCCCCGTACGTGAGTACTGGCAAGACACAGCTGTTTTACACTTTTCTTATGAGGAATAATGGCAACGTGCTGTTCATGATCTGAGAATGCCTGCCAAACGCACCCCAGCTCATTCTTATTCTTCTGATTATTTCAGTCTCATGATCCGGATCCGCGGTCTCTATTTGCCCTAAGTAGATGTATTCCCTTACCACTTCCTAGGTGATAGGTGCCTGGCTACCTATCGTAAACTGCTGTTCTCTTCCGAGAATGTTAAACATTACTTTAGTTTTCTGCAGATTAATTTTTAGTCCCACCCTTCTGCTTTGCTTCTCCAGGTCAGTGAGCATGCATTGCAGTTGGTCCCCTGAGTTGCTAAGCAAGGCAATATCATCAGCGAATCACAAGTTACTAAGGTATTCTCCATTAACTTTTATCCATATTTCTTCCCAATCCAGGTCTCTGAATACCTCCTGTAAACAGGCTGTGAATAGAATTGGAGAGATCGTATCTCCCTGCCTGACCCCCTTCTTTATTGGGATTTTGTTTATTTGGCTGTGGAGCCGCTATAGATATCTTTCAGGATTTTTACATACGGCTCGTCTACACCCTGATTCCGTAATGCCTCCATGACTGCTGAGGTTTCGACTGAATCAAACGCTTTCTCTTAATCAGTGAAAGCTATATATAAGGGTTGGTTATATTCCGCACATTTCTCTATCACCTGATTAATAGTGTGAATATGGTCTATTGTTGAGTAGCCTTTACGGAATCCTGCCTGGTCCTTTGGTTGACAGAAGTCAAAGGTGTTCCTGATTCTATTTGCCATTACCTCAGTAAATACTTTGTAGGCAACGGCCAGTAAGCCGATCGGTCTATAATTTTTCAATTCTTTGGCGTCCCCTTTCTTATGGATTAAGATAATGTTGGCGTTCTTCCAAGATTCCGGTACGCTCGAGGTCATGGGGCATTGCGTATACAGGTTGGCTAGTTTTTCTAGAACAATCCGCCCACCATCCAACAAATCTGCTGTCATCTGATCCTCCCCAGCTGCCTTCCCCCTTTGCGTAGCTCCCAAGGCTTTCTTTACTTCTTCCGGCATTACTTTGGGATGTGAAATTCCTCTAGACTATTCTCTTTTCCATTGTCGTCGTGGGTGCCACTGGTACTGTATAAATCTCTATAGAACTCCTCAGCCACTTCAACGATCTCATCCATATTAGTAATGATATTGCCGGCTTTGTCTCTAATGCATGCATCTGATTCTTGCCTATTCCTAGTTTCTTTTTCACTGCTTTTAGGCTTCCTCCGTTCCTGAGAGCATGTTCAATTCTATCCATATTATACTTCCTTATGTCAGCTGTCTTACGCTTTTTGATTAACCTGGAAAGTTCTGCCAGTTCTATTCTAGCTTCAGGGTTGGAGGCTTTCATACATTGGCGTTTCTTGATCAGATCTTTCGTCTCCTGCGACAGCTTACTGTCATCCTGTCTAACGGAGTTACCACCGACTTCTATTGCACACTTCTTAATGATGCCCATAAGATTGTCGTTCATCTCTTCAACACTAAAGTCCTCTTCCTGAGTTAAAGCCGAATACATGTTCTGTAGCTTGGTCTGGAATTCCTCTAGTGTCCCTCTTACCGCTAACTCATTGATCGGCTTCTTATACCGTACCCACTGCGGGGGTTGCCAAGATTTCGATGGTATTAGGAAGATGTTGCTAGTACAAAAAGTGGTCATGTGGAAATGGATAAACTTAATGTTTGGAGAACTTAAGAAAAACGTCTTAAAACCACTATGAATTCCTCCACAGCTGATCAGAGATCCCTGTAGTAGCTGCCAAGAGAGGAGGCTCCTAGAGAAAGGATACTTAAAATGGAAAAATTTAAACCAAGTTGCTTGAACGTTTGTTCTAAAATATTTTTCCTTAAAGCGGAAAAACGGCGACAGAATAAGAAAAAATGATCGATGATTTCATCTACTGCACAGAATGGGCAAAGAGACCAGCCCTATGACGATAGAAGTTTAATAATGGTGTTCGACAGCTTAACCGGGTAAACATTACTTCAGTTTTTCTGGTATGAAAGGAATTTTTGTGCCAAGGAAATAGGAGGTGTCGATAATCTGAAAAATTTGCTATCGCTGGATTCAAAAAGTCTAGAGCAATTGCATATTTCCTGTATCTAGTAGTAGTTAGGTAAGCTGATGCCGGAAGTAATGATAGTACAGGACCATTGAGAGCCTCTCTCGCGAGACTGTCAGCCATCACGTTCATGTATAATCCCCTATGACCAGGCACCCAAGGTAATCTAATTTAATTTATGTGGTCAGGCACTAAAAAATGAAGTGTACGTAAAAGGCTAGCACCACTATTTGTTGTGAGCGATGTAAATAAAGATAAAGAACTCCGTTGTTATCGCTACTGTCGATATTGATGAATTTAGCTTACGTAAGGCTAACACTACAGCTAGACCATTTATTTTTCGATTGTCTGCTTTTTCCTAGAATGATTACGTTTCCCCCCCCCCCTGCAGGGTAGTCGACAACTATCTAGTGACGATAGTTGTCGTCACTAGATATCTACTACGTCAAACACTTGCCTTGCTTCGTGTTGTCGACAAATTCGACTTCGCCCTGCCATCTGCTAGCCGCCTGGTTAGCTCAGTTGGTAGAGCGGCTGGCCCGGAAAGGCGGTGGTCCCGGGTTCGAGTCCCGGACCAGGACGAATTTTTCTTCAACTATGAGGCTTTTCCTTCGAGGAACCCGTATGGGTTTCCTTTGTAGCAATTGCTACGAACGCGTGGATGTCTGATTTTCCCTTTATTCATATGAAAATAAACATCTCAAATGTAATCACTGGACATCAGCAGTTGTTTTCAAATGCTAGACAACGCAAACTTATAATCCGCACGTCACTGCACCGAAATTATAGCACGCAAACGCAACAAAACAGTGCAATCGCCACCACGCACCGTGCTCTAGTCTGTCTCATATCGACAAATTGGTGCAGTGCAGAGCGACGTGACTGGAAAGAAATTGCAGAGTTAAGCAAGCAAAAAAGCTATAAAATGTTACGAATTTAACAGTAATATACACACAAATCGTGCAAGTGGAGCGAGAAGAAAATGTGCTTGAGTAGCTGGACGTAATTTTTAAGACAACAGTATCCTGAGATTTAGTCAATTGAAACAATCTTCCTTGTAAAAGACACAGCTTAATGCGCCGTTACCTAATTCACCCCTTCTGGCGTCTTAGAAAACTTACAACATGCGTGAAACAAATGCACCCACCTTTTTAAGATCCACGTTCCTGTGTTTCCGAGTTCATCCCAAATCGAAGACGGTGGCCACCAACGCCGAATTTGTCGTGGCACGAGAACCGAGTGACACTGTTGTTCCTTGCGCAGCATTTCCCGTTCACCTACTGAGGCGACCGGGGACGAAATTCAAGATAAATCAGAACAAGTATAGAAATAGTACAGTTCAAAATTCATGGGTTTTATTATAGATATACTTTCAGAGCATAAGTTTAGTTACAAGTTGAGTTAAAGAAGTGTCTCGATTAAGTAGAATTATTCAGAAATCACTGAGACGACCAGGGACGGGATTCAAAATAAATCAGGAAAAAAAAAGAAAAAAATTGCCTAGTACAAACTTCATGGGTTTCATTATATGTATCATATCAGAGCATAAGTTTAGTTACAAGTTGGGTTACTGAAGTGTCTGGAATAATTGCAATTAATTAGAACTCACTGAGACGACCGGCGACACAATTTAAAATAAACCAGAAAAAGTAGAAAAAATAGAACAGTGCAAAATTAACGAGTTTCGTTATAGATGCGGTATTAGAGCATAAGTTACAAGTTGAGTTACTGAAGTGTCTGGAATAATTACAATTAATTAGAAATAACCGATTACCGCATACCAAAGCGCAGAATCGCAGACTTTAGAGACCCGCCACATGAGCATGACTTGGCGAAATTCTTGGAAAGCATGGAAAGTTAGGCCGAACAGAAACAAAAAATTACCGACGATTACGTTACTTCCTAATGCGAAATTTGAGCGCAGCAAATAAGCTGTTTCACCTTTTCAATAGATTGAGGCAAAGAAATCGAGCAACACATGTATGCGCTATCACAGAATTTTTTTTTTCTTTTTCACACGTATTCCTTTAAGAAAGACTCCACTAACAGTTCTTGACAGTCATGAAGGAAGCTTAGTGGTCGGAGAAATAGACTGATATATTTCCAGAAGAGGGTTATAGCGCCGAAAAAACACAACACACAGCAAGCGAGACGGGACAGGCGCAGTCCCGTCTCGCTTGCTGTGTGTTGTGTTTTTTCGGCGCTATAACCCTCTTCTGGAAACATGCACCAACTAGCCCCCCAACAAGTATTACTCAGACTGATATATGTTCGACTTGGTACACCAATGCTTGATTCTCAAAGACGAGATCTATACAAGTGCCTCGCGAGGTTGTCACAGCCGTGGGACGCGTTACGAGCGAGAGGAACGGGATGTTCTCCCGCATAAGTGTGAGGAAATTGCTGTTTGTCGTTATGTCAAGCCGCCACCGATCTGGCTTTCTGATTGCCACCGCACAGGGCGAACGGCAGCGGCAATTTCGGCTCGTGCGGTGCACATATACAGATCCGCCGCCACCGATCTGGCTCTCTGATTGCCACCGCACAGGGGTTGCATTGGAGGAGGAGCGAAGAAAGGAATTAAGTTCGAGCCGGCGCTTTGACAACCGGAGACTCGCAGGAAGAGGGGGGAGGAGGGCGGCGTGTACACCCAGCGGCAAACGATGGGGGCAGAAGCGCGCGCAGCAAGCGGACAACACGATAAAGGGAGGAGGGAAGAGATAGCAGCGACTGACTGATGCCGCTGACGCCGATAGTGAGTCAACCCCAGCTGCGGAGTTGGTTTCAGGGACAACGCCGCCGATGCCGACACAAACAATATGATACCCTCGCTTCCGCAGCGCTAAGAACCAGGTCTAGCCGTGGGAAGGTGGTCACGTATTCGTCGACGTGCCGGGGCCTACGTGAAATAACCGGCGCGTCGGCAACTGAAGAGCACCCTATCCGCCACACAAGAACAGGGGGGGGGGGGACCCTTTCCTCCTCTTTCTGCATGGCGGCGACGGTGTTCTATGCAGTCACGTTATCTTGACTCTCTAGCGGCGTCAGCGGCATCCAGCGGTATCAGTCGGTCGCTGCTAGCGCTGGGGGGATGAAAGGGGGGCGGAGCTGGTTACGAGGCCGACGACAACGCCGACGACGACGCGAAACCCAGGAACGGACGCCAAAGAGCTGCGCTCTAAAATGTGCTGTGCCAAATACAGGCAACGACGAAATAGTCTTGACAAGAACGAGTACAAACTTTCAAATAATGTTTTTTTGTCCCAGGCGTGCATACAAGGAGCTTACACCAGATGCGCAATGAAGTAACAAACAAGCAAACTAATTCGAATAAGATCACAACGATTACGTCGCTGCACCATGCCATGCATGAACGTTTATTGGCTGCTAAAGAAAGAAATAGGGGTTTAACTAATACATATGCGCTCAATCTCGGGGCAATATACAATGGTTCCATCAGCTCTGTAGCACTGCAATTCTCGATTCTCCCCAAAATCTTGATCCTCCAAGGCCACGGAGCGCCCATGCAAAATCTACAATGCGCAGCCAAATGCGCATTACCGTTGTTTCTTGTCGAAAGCTCACGCTCCCTTGCACGATCAATAAAGCAGCGGCTAGATTGCCCGATATAAGACTTCCCCTGCTTGCTACCTTATGCACTGGCTTTTCTTTTTAGGGGGGGGGGGGGGGGCGCATATCGTTGAGGGTGAAGTGCAAAAACACCAGCGTACCATGCATGGGGTGCACGTCAAATAACCGCAGGTGGTTAGAACAAATCCCAAGTACCCCACTACGACGTGCCTGATTTTCACTTTGTGCTTTAGGCGCGTAAAACTCTTGCTTTTATGTTTGTATTGACATTTTTAAACGTCAGTTAAGCTCAGCAAGTCGTACAGAAATGCATTTAAGAATCAGGAAAACCCCATTTGCTTACTTCAAGCGCTGCGTTGTTCCAAGAAAGCCAGTTTACTAACCCATGTTGGCAAATCCGCCTGAATGTCAGTCCAATAATTCCCGCCTTTTTGAACGGCAGTGCTAATATTGTTTGTTGCATGTGCAAACAGGGTGTCGGATCTGTATCACAGTAGTGCTGCCGATATTCGATTAACGCTGTTTATCTTAGGCCATCATTGAGTAAGGAATCACAATGGCACAGCCCATATTGGAACCACGCTTTTAACCACTGACTGGCATCACTGACTGTCAATATAACATTGCATATTGTCGCGGGACAACACGGACGGAAGACAGGGAGACGTTCTTCAAGAACAGCAGGACAAGCTGTTCAAAAACTATTAAAACAGAGACACGACTTCTTCGTACTCACCCAGTCTCACTGACCCACTGGACGGAGTGCCTGAATGCCCCCATCGTCGGTGTCGTCTGCACAGAACACACGCGTCATTTGTCCCTCCCTCAGAGAGCATCGCTCCGACGCTAAAGCAGAAATGTCACTTGCGGAAGTAAGGGTCTCTCGCATAGTTATTCGCGCACATACGGCTTCATGCGGACAACGTGCACAAGTTCAGGATGGTGCGTGTGGCGCCGCGTACGATTGGGACTATCGGGAACGACCTCGTATGTGACATCACTGAGTCGCAGCAATAGACGATATGGTCCGAAGTATTGTCTTAACAGCTTTTCGGAGAGGACTCGTTTCCGTATCGGTGTCCAAACCAACACTGTCGCCGACGTCATAGATTACTATTCGACGGTTAAGATCATAGCGACTTGCGTCGTAGTCTTGCTGCTGGCAGATCCGCAAGCGTGGGAGTTGCCGAGCCTTTCATGTGCGCTGCGTAAACACATCGGCGTTGTTGCGTACTCCAGGGTAGCGTATCGCACTGCTACCGAGTTGTAGCGGCGCCTGCCTATCGAAGCTCGTCCGACGTTACTATTGGGTAGCGTAGCGCTGTCGGCGAGCTGCAGGCATCCGGTAGACCATGGCGACCGGGCAAGGACGAGACATTTTCTAGTGCGAAACTTGCACGGTTTATTCAAAGGTTGATGAAAGATGAAGAGAAGAGAATGAACTGTTCTAAAAAAGTACATTTCGGAGCCCCTTAAATAGGCTTTCTACAATCCTGGTAGGGATCTTGCTTCCGTCGACGTCACGTGACCGGCACAGTGTCTGATTCGCGGAAAGAAGGCCCCTCCTCCTCCGGTTATAACGAGCCTGCTGCAAGGAGGAGGGCGTCCCGCCTCCGGTTATACCAAGCCTCAGGTCCGGGAATTGCAGACGCTTGGCCTTCTCTTTTGGGCGTTGCTGGTTCGCGGAAGTTCCCCTGTAGAGCTTGACAGTTCGAGGAAAGGGTCCCTCTAAAGGCGCACACGCACACACAAAAGAGGCCTGTAAACACTGCGGGGCTTCCACCAGACCGGCAGACACTCGAAATGACCACGGCGAATTAGGAAGTCACGCTCCGTTTCGACGAGGCATGGTGGGTGAAAGTCCTTTCTGCACAAGGTGCTAGACGCCAACCGAAACAGGAGAAGTCGCGCTTCATTTCGACGAGGCATGGTGGCTGAAAGTCCTTTCTGCACGAGGTGCTAGACGCCAACCATAACAGCATCTCCGGCGGGGGAGGAAGATCCCGACGAGTAGGGGCCAGCAGCCGCTGTGCGAGGGATCGGCTTTTCAGTAGCAGAATTCCCCTCAGAGGTGACGAACCCTTAGTTCGTCGGTGGTAGATTCCTGGTAGTTGTCATCAGTCCTCGTGGCACTCTTGTGACTTTTCTCCCTGGTCCGGTCCGGTGAAATTGGTCTTGCAAGCAGGTCTCGCAACTTTTCGTCTCCTGCGTGGGCAAGCAATCACCCTAGAATAGTACCGGACCCACAACCACAAAGCAGCGAGCATAATGCCACCTTCCTCCAAGACACACCAGGCTTTAAAAAAAAAAAAGAAAACCCGCTACACCTTTTCCATTTCTTACGCGCGTCCTCCCTCCCCCTTGTTGCGTCTCGCCTGCGACACGTGGTTTTGCCGGCGCGACGGCGGCGGGGCGGCGGACATTTTGGCCCGATCGTCGTCACCGCAACACTCATCGCCAGGTGTTTCCAGGCGCGTCTGCGGCGATGCGACCGCCTAGGGATTTCGTTCCAGTCATTGTGCCCGAAACAGGCGAGGCCAAAGCAGGGATCTCCTTCCAGTTATTGGGCCCGAAACAGGCGATGCCCAAAGCAGGGATCTCGTTCCAGTCATTGTGCCCGAAACAGGCGATGCCAAAGCAGGGACCATCTTCTCGTTACAGTCATTGTGTCCGACCGGCAGCGCCACGACAGTGTGCTGCGCAGCGCCACGACAGTATGCTGCGCAGCGCCACGACAGTGTGCTGCGCAGCGCCACGACCAGGTGCTACGAGATCGTGCGCAGCGCCGCGACATGGTGCTACGGCATCGCTACGACAGTGTGCGTCACCATTAGCCCATTGTACATTCACGTGCTCGTCTTTTGAGGGGTTCCTTCTTGCCCTCAACTGCGAGAGTATAAAAACAGCTGCCCCCGGACGCCAGAGGAGGGCTCCGATTTCTTCCGTTGAGTGAAGTGCTCTCCCGTCTCTCTACTTCGGTCAAACCTGACCGCCAACTCTTTGCGATGTTAAAATAAACAAGTTGTTTCGTTGTTACCTGTCGACTCATGCTTTGCCGGGACCTTCGGATGCTTGCAGTTGTACCCCAGGCCGCCAGGCCAACGCTACCCTTGGGGCTTGCGACCCAGGTACAACCACGGGCGTCAGCGCCGAGTTCCCATCCGATCGCTCCAGTGTCGCGATCCAAATATCTGGTTGCCAGCGGTGAGATCGCCTACGACTTCAAACAACGGTCTGCCAGCGGCGAGATCGCGACAACGGAGGCCAGCAGCAAAGAGATGCAGTTGACTGTATGCTGAGCAGCTCAACGTCGATCCGGGAGCAGTGCAACGAGCCCTGTGTGACGACTGGTTGCCTGCAGCGGAACGACTGCGCGGAATTCCTGCCTGCGAGGTTTGGTGAGTGCGGGACTTTCTTCTACTGAGCTTTGCCAGGCTTTTTGTTAGTGTCAGAAACAGAGCTGGTAATTGTGGTTGTCGTTGCTGCCGGGTTAGTTTGCGGCAAGACAATAGTAAGCAGTAGAGAAAGCAGCATTCAGAGCAGCCATGGATTTGAAGTCGTTGCGCAAACCGAAATTGTTGGAGCTTGCAAGAGAGTTGGGTCTGGATGTCTCAGACAAACTAAGAAAACCGGAACTGATAACGGCTATTCTTGAGTTAGAGGCTGAGGATGACGAGCTGTCGGAATGCCTTGAGACTATTGAGGAGAGGTCAAAAAGACAGGAGCGCGAACTTAAAGAGCAGAAAGAAAAAGAAGAGCGCGAACACGCTTTGGAAATGAAGCGTCTCGAGGTAGAGATGGAACGCGCTCGTAATGGAAGTCAGGCACACGGTGCAGGAGAACGCGTATTGTTCAAAATGACTGACCTGATGCGGCCGTTTAAGCTTGGAGAGGACATTGGTTTGTTCCTGGTTAACTTTGAGCGAACGTGCGAGAAGCAGGGGTTCTCTCGGGAAACGTGGCCACAGCGCTTGCTCACTTTGTTACCCGGCGAGGCGGCCGACGTAGTCGCTCGCTTGGATAGAGAGGAAGCAGAGGATTTCGACAAAGTAAAATCGAGTCTGCTAAAAAAGTACCGGCTGTCTGCGGAAGCGTTCCGTCGGAAGTTTCGGGAAAATGAGAAAGGCAAAAGTGAGTCATATACAGAGTTTGCGTATAGGCTTATGTCGAACATGCAGGAGTGGCTCAAAGAAGAGAAAGCGTTTGGTGACCACGATAAAGTTCTGCAGTGTTTCGGGCTAGAACAGTTTTATAGTCGGTTACCGGAGAACGTGCGATACTGGGTCTTGGATAGGCCAGACGTGAGTACGGTGGCTAGAGCCGCTGAGCTAGCCGAGGAGTTTGTGACGCGTCGAGCTCGCGGAGCTAAGGACGGTCAAAAGGGTGAATTTGGCTCGAAGTTTGAGAGGCCGAAGTTCACGCCCATGAGATTAAAAGGGGACACGCGTAGTGCGGATGCGAGCGAAAGCAGTCCGACCAAACGTAAAGAGACGGCGGCAGCCAAACGCAGAAAGCGGTTCGAGATGAGGCGAGCGGGCGTTTGTTATACGTGCCAGAAGCCGGGTCACTTTTCGGCGCAGTGTCCGGAAACAACACCAAAAGTTGTGTTTTTTTCAATAGGCAGCACTGACGAGAACATGAAGCTTCTTGAGCCTTACATGCGAGACCTCCTCGTAAACGGGAAAGAGTGCCGAGTGCTTCGCGATTCCGCAGCTACGATGGATGTAGTTCACCCGTCTTACGTAGAACCCCATATGTTCACGGGCGAGTGCGCGTGGATCAAGCAAGCCGTGGAAGCTCATAGCGTGTGTCTGCCGGTAGCAAAAGTGCTTATTGAAGGACCTTTCGGAGCGCTTGAGACAGAGGCGGCAGTGTCATCTATGCTGCCACCCCAGTACCCGTACCTATTTTCAAACAGGTCCGATCACCTCCTGCGCGAGAAGGGGCTTTTGTTTGGTGAAGCTAGTGTTCAGGCCTTAACCAGATCGAAGGTTCGGGAGCTCGCTGCAAAGGCGGTAGTTGCGGGGCCGACGTTATCAAACAACGAAAAAGGGTCAGAGGCGCAGCAAGCTGATATTCAGAGCACGCCCGAACAGAATAGAATTGAGTCTGTAGCGTTGAAGGCGCCAGATACTGGAGAGGAAAATCCCGACGCGGGAAAGTTAGAAGAGCTATCTACTGATTTGCTCATCGCGCCTACGTCAGACGGACTTGATAGGTTGCTAAAAGTCAGCCGGACGGCTTTGATAGCCGAGCAAAAAAAGGATGGCAGCCTGGAAAACGTGCGCTGCAATGTCAAAGAAGGTATCGCCAGGAAAACTGCGCGTTTTGTGGAAAGAGGTGGAGTCCTGTACCGGAAGTATCTAGACCGCCGAGGAGTGGAGTTCGATCAGCTGGTCGTGCCTCAATGCTATCGTCAGGATCTGTTGCGCTTGTCACATGGGGGTTCGTGGTCCGGACACCTAGGAGTTAAGAAAACTAAGGACCGTCTCTTGCAAGAGTACTATTGGCCAGGGTGTTTTCGGGACGCAGACCATTTCGTGAGGACATGTGACACTTGTCAGCGGGTGGGCAAACCAGGGGACAAATCGAGGGCGCCGTTGAAATTGGTACCTATCATTACGAAGCCTTTTAGACGGCTCGTTATTGATACAGTGGGACCTCTGCCGGTAACAGCCACGGGGTACAGACACATTTTGACTGTGATCTGCCCAGCGACAAAGTTCCCTGAAGCAGTGCCGCTTAAAGAACTCAGCTCAGTTGAGATAGTTAATGCACTACTATCCATATTTGCGCGAGTTGGTTTTCCTGCAGAAATTCAATCAGATCAGGGCACAGTGTTTACTAGCGCTTTGACGACAACTTTTCTCGAAAGGTGTGGGGTAAAGCTGTTACACAGCTCAGTGTACCACCCACAGTCGAATTCCGTTGAGAAGCTCCACTCCGTCATGAAGCGCGTGTTGAGAGCCTTGTGTTTTGAACATCAAACTGACTGGGAGCTGTGTCTGCCTGGGGTGATGTTTGCTTTAAGGACCGCGCCGCATGCGGCTACGGGGTTTTCGCCAGCTGAACTGGTGTACGGTCGCTCGCTTCGATCTCCGCTTCGCATGCTTCGAGAATCATGGGAAGGTAGGGGCGACGACCCAGTCGTGGTGGAGTACGTGCTTAAGCTCCTCGAACGCTTAAGAAGGGCACAGGAGTTGTCAGGTGAAGCAATGACAAAGGCCCAGCAGAGGGCCAAGGTTTATTATGATCGGACAGCCAGGGCCCGTCGTTTTGAGGTTGGCGATGAGGTCATGATATTGCGCACATCGCTAAACAACAAACTAGACGTGCAGTGGGAGGGCCCAGCGCGAATTGTTCAGAAACTGTCGGACGTTAACTACGTGGTAAGTCTGCCAGGAAAGCGGAAAGCACAGCAAGTTTACCACTGTAATCTGCTCAAACCTTATAGACAAAGGGAAGCAGTGGTGTGCATGATGGTAAACGTTCCTGAAGAGCTTCCGGTCGAGCTTCCGGGACTAGGCTCAGTGACGAACAGGGAAGACACCGGTCAAGTCATTAGTGACCTTATCAGTAAAGCACCGCTGTCGCCTGAGCAGAAAACCGAACTACACCAGCTATTACAAGAGTTTCAAGGTCTGTTCTCTGAGAGGCCTGGTAGGACTTCTGTACTTACTCATGATATAGAACTTACCTCCACAGAGCCAGTACGATCCAAGGCGTATCGGGTGTCACCCCGCCAGAGCGATATTATGGAGGCTGAGGTAAAGAAAATGCTACAGCTCGGTGTTATTGAGGCAGGTGAGAGTGATTATACCTCCCCTTTGATTTTAGTTGAGGTACCGGGCAAGGAACCTCGTCCTTGCGTCGACTACCGCAGGCTTAATTCCATCACTAAGGATCAAATTTATCCGATCCCTAACATCGAGGAGCGCCTTGAGAAAGTTAGTAGCGCTCAGTTTATTTCCACCCTAGATCTTGTCAGGGGTTATTGGCAGGTTCCACTTACAGAAGAGGCTAGTAGGTATGCGGCGTTCATTTCACCAATGGGAACATTCCGTCCTAAAGTGTTGAGTTTTGGTTTGAAGAACGCGCCATACTGTTTTTCAAGTCTCATGGATAAAGTGTTGCGGGGACAGCAAGAATTCGCTTTACCGTATCTAGACGACGTAGCGATATTCTCCGCATCCTGGTCTGAGCATATGACACACTTGCGGGCAGTGCTAACCCGCCTGCGCGAAGCAGGCTTGACAGTAAAGGCTCCTAAGTGCCAGTTAGCACAGGCCGAGGTTGTCTACCTCGGTCACGTGATTGGTCAGGGTCGTCGCCGCCCCTCTGAAATAAAAGTGGCCGCTGTGCGAGACTTTCCGCAACCGCGCACAAAGACCGATATTCGGTCGTTCTTAGGTGTCGCCGGCTACTATCAGAGGTACATCCCTAGGTACTCTGATATCGCGGCTCCCCTGACGGATGCTCTAAGAAAGACAGAGCCTCAAACAGTCGTCTGGGACGAGACAAAGGAAAGAGCTTTTAGCGCCCTAAAGAGTGCCCTAACAAGCCAGCCTGTGCTACGATCGCCAGACTATACAAAAGGGTTCATTGTTCAGTGCGATGCTAGTGAGCGAGGCATGGGCGTTGTACTGTGCCAACGGGAAAATGGAGAAGTAGAACACCCCGTCCTGTATGCTAGTCGTAAGCTGACCAGTCGTGAGCAGGCGTATAGCGCCACCGAGAAAGAGTGTGCATGTCTCGTGTGGGCCGTTCAGAAATTGTCATGCTATCTAGCCGGCTCGAGGTTTATCATTGAGACAGATCACTGCCCTCTCCAATGGCTGCAGACCATCTCTCCCAAAAATGGCCGCCTCCTGCGCTGGAGCCTCGCTTTACAACAATATTCCTTTGAGGTGCGTTACAAAAAGGGGAGTCTCAACGGTAACGCCGATGGCTTAAGTCGAAGCCCCTAACGTAGGAATCAGCCTCAAAATTGTTTGTTACTGATGTTTTTCTTCCTGAGGCAGGATTTTTTTTAACATATTGCTTTTGTTTAGTGTTTCAAAGTGATGATAGGCTTTCTAGTGCAATTTTTCAATTTGTGGACGCGTTCTGAGTGATGCTAGACTACTGTAAGGAACTAGGCAGTGGTATAAAAAGGGGAAAGAGCCTGGCAGGGCTTAGTGAGGGTTGTGCCGTGCTTGCTGACTGAGCGGTTGAGTTTTCAGCGTAGTTCTAACGCTTGCCGGGAACGAGAACAAAAATGTGAACTCTCCCGAAGTCACTTTGCAGTGTCCCGTGCGAACCTGAACGAGAGAACGAGGCCTTCTCTGTGCGCTGCGCTCAAGAAACGTCAAGGGACGCCCGACTTCGGTTATGAGCATCATCGAGCGACATCCCTCCGGACAGCGGATGCAGTCCCCTGTCCATCGGGATCTCCTTTCCCCGGCGGGGCGGTCTGTTGCGTCTCGCCTGCGACACGTGGTTTTGCCGGCGCGACGGCGGCGGGGCGGCGGACATTTTGGCCCGATCGTCGTCACCGCAACACTCATCGCCAGGTGTTTCCAGGCGCGTCTGCGGCGATGCGACCGCCTAGGGATTTCGTTCCAGTCATTGTGCCCGAAACAGGCGAGGCCAAAGCAGGGATCTCCTTCCAGTTATTGGGCCCGAAACAGGCGATGCCAAAGCAGGGATCTCGTTCCAGTCATTGTGCCCGAAACAGGCGATGCCAAAGCAGGGACCATCTTCTCGTTACAGTCATTGTGTCCGACCGGCAGCGCCACGACAGTGTGCTGCGCAGCGCCACGACAGTATGCTGCGCAGCGCCACGACAGTGTGCTGCGCAGCGCCACGACCAGGTGCTACGAGATCGTGCGCAGCGCCGCGACATGGTGCTACGGCATCGCTACGACAGTGTGCGTCACCATTAGCCCATTGTACATTCACGTGCTCGTCTTTTGAGGGGTTCCTTCTTGCCCTCAACTGCGAGAGTATAAAAACAGCTGCCCCCGGACGCCAGAGGAGGGCTCCGATTTCTTCCGTTGAGTGAAGTGCTCTCCCGTCTCTCTACTTCGGTCAAACCTGACCGCCAACTCTTTGCGATGTTAAAATAAACAAGTTGTTTCGTTGTTACCTGTCGACTCATGCTTTGCCGGGACCTTCGGATGCTTGCAGTTGTACCCCAGGCCGCCAGGCCAACGCTACCCTTGGGGCTTGCGACCCAGGTACAACCACGGGCGTCAGCGCCGAGTTCCCAACAGATCGTACCAGCAGTCAGATCCAAATACCCTCAACTCTAAAAACAGCCATTTCTTGAAAGCGTTAAGACGTGGTTATTAAAATCAGCTAACAACCGACTACACTTCGGAAAAAAAGCGTATGAACGAACGTACAAATGTCACGGAAACCCGGGTGAGCATGAGGCTTTCGTTACTCTAGGGGCAACGACTCAAACCGTCGGCATTGCCGTTAAGCTTACCCTTCTTGTAGCGAATATCGAAGGTGTACTGTTGAAGAGCCAAGCTCCTGCTCAAAAGACGGCCGTTTTTTGTAGATATGGGCTGCAGCCAGGTGAGGGGACAGTGGCGAGTCTCTATGGTGAACCTTGAACCAGCAATATAGCAAGCTAGCTTCTGCACCGCCCATATTACGCAGGCGCATTCTTTTTCTGATGCACTGTATGCTACCTCCGAACTGAAAGCTTTCTACTGGCGTGCAGTACAGGATGTTCGTTCTCGTCATTTCTCTTTTGACAAAGCACCACTCCCATGCCCCTGTCGCTGGCATCACACTGAAGAATGAATGGCTTAGAGTAGTTGGGTGCGTTCAACACTGGCTGACTCGTTAGTGCTTTCTTCAGCCTACTAAAAGCCTTTTCTTTGGCGTCATCCCACTTTACCGTTTGTGGTTCTGTTTTATGCGAAGCATATTACTAGAGCTCAACCCAGCTCCTCAGGCGCGGCGGTGTCGCCTTCAAGGCTGACCACGTGACACCGTGACGTCACGACAGAGGAGAAACGGGGCTCCAACTCGCGCCGTCGCTCGCGGCGTCGCGGCGGTATGTAAGCAGCTGCGCTTGTTTCTAGGTGGCTTTGGCTCAACTCTTGCAAGATGGGCTGGGTGGGAATCGAACCAGGGTCTCCGGAGTGTGAGACGGAGACGCTACCACTGAGCCATGAGTACGATGCTTCAAAGCGGCACAAAAGCGCCTCCAGTGAATGCGGTGTTGCCTTAGAAACGAGCTGTTTCTAAGGCTCAGGCGTGCGTCGCTTGCTCAGGCGCACATTTCGTTGCCGCGCCAAACGTTGCGTTGCTCGACGCTCATAGCGTCCAATGCGGGGCGCGTAGTCGCTGCGCCGTAGCCCATTGTCTAACACTCCTTGGCGGGTCGACGGGAACGCTGCCGCGTTCCACTCTTGAAGGCGAAGCAGAGTAACGCATGAGTTGTTTCTTCGTTTAGCCGAACCAAATATAGCCAAGCAACAGCAGTTTACCAGGCTAAACAGTGGTTCAACAACTAAAATAAAGGCTAGTATGCTTCGCATCCTGGGCTTAACCTTAGCTAAGCCACAGCCATTTTTTCTGAGAGCATCCGTTAAGAACTCGCAATCTCGGAAAACCACGGGATTTATCTTTGGTAATAACCCGCCAAGCCAAGTAATGACCTGCTGTCCCGCTTGGTGCGTGGTTGCGGGAAGTTGTCTATTGCGGTCAGCTTAACCTCGGAAGGCAGACGATGACCTTGCCCTACTACATGACGTAGATAAGCTACCTCCGCGCGCCCTAATTGTCATTTGGGAGCCTTAACAGTTAAGTTGACCTCTCGTAAACGACACAGCACGGTTCGCAGGTGTTGCATATGGTCCGCCCATGATGAAAAGATTGCTATGTCGTCGAGATACGGAAGTGCAAAGTCCTCCATTCCTCTTAGCACCTGGTGCATAAGGCTAGCGAAGCAATATGGCGCATTCTTCAATCCAAAGCTTAGGACTTTCTGCCGAAAAGTTCCCATCAGAGAAATAAACGCCGCAAGCCTGCTTGCCCTCTAGGTCAACGGAACCTGCCAATACCCTCTGACTAAATCAAGCGTAGAGATGAAATTAGCACTGCTCACTTTCTCAAGCCTTTCCCCGATATGCGGTATTGGATAAGTCTCGTCCTTCGTAATAAATTGAGCCTGCAATAGTCGATACATGGTCGCAGCTCCTTTCCTGGGACCTCAACTAAGATAAGAGGCGAGGTATAATCACTCTCCTCCTGGCTCGATTACATCTAGCTCTAACATCTTATTTATTTCAGCGGCCATGACTTGACGCTGACGAGGTGAAACGCGATAAGCTATCGGATGAACTGGGTCCGATGAGGAACGATCGCAGTGGTCCTGCCCGGTGTGTATGAAGATACGTCTTTAAATTGAAACACGAGTTGCCTCAGTTCGGCCCTTTGATTGGGATTCAATTCCGCTTGTTCTACTAACTTGTCAATGGTGTCGTGAAGGTATTTTGCCTCTGTCACTGCTGTTAACTCCGGAAAGTCGACAGGCATCTCCTCAAGTTGGTTAAGGGACTTGTTCACAATGGCTTCCCTCTGCCGGCAGGGTTTAAGTAGATTGCTATAGTACACTTGTGGCGTCCTTCTTTTTCCCGGTACCGTGATTACATAGTTTGTTTCAGATAATTTCTGAATTATGCCAACCGGTCCTTCCCTTTGAACCTCTAGCTTGTCTTTAAATGAGGGTTTCAGGATCATTACCTTTTCCCCAACTTCAAAGCGTCGCGTGCGACCCGTACTGTCATAGTAATGCTTAGCATTTCTTAAGGCCTTGCGCATTTCCTGCTCAGCAATCATTGTGGCAGGGCTTACGTTCTATAACTTTCTCCTGCATACTGCCTCTCGAGACACTTCAGGCTCCGCTGCTTTCCCGACCTCTTCATTAGCTGGTGTACTTTCTGCATTAACTCCTATAGGGCTGTCCTGTTTGGTCCTGGTTGACGAATCCTGCATCGAACATGTTTCCTCCACCACTGGACATTCGTCCACTGCCTTGACCGCGAGCTCCCTTGCCTTGGAACGAGTTAGGGCGTGCACTGTTCCCTCACTAAACCCGATTCCTCTGCCTCGCAGCAAATCCTCGGATTTGTTACAAAACAAGTACGGATACTGCGGCGGGAGATGTGCTGATGCGGCGGGAGATGTGCACAGGGAGACAAACACTGGAGGCCCCTACGGCTTGCCTTATCGAAACACATTCCCCCGTGAACTGGCCTTCCTCTACGTACGACGTATGCACCACGTCCATTGTGGCTGCCGAGTCGCGAAGCACCCAACACGGTTTGCCGTTTATCGTAAGGTCACGAATGTACGGTTCCAGCAAGCTCAGATTTTCCACGTTGCTATTTAGTGATATCAATACTAGTTTGGGACTTCTGCACCCCACGGAGATATGCCCCGTTTGCTGGCAGTTGTTGCAAACTACTGGTTTCTTTGCCTCCAAAGTTTTTTTTCCTTTTGCCTTTCGGCACTCCGTTCGGGTGACTCCTTCTCTCCCTCGCTGTCCCCATCACTATTTTTCACCGAATCTGACCTTTCCATTGTTTTATACCGACTCGACTTTGACCATCGCTTTGGCTTGTCGGGTCTGTACTTATTGATCTCTTTCTTAGGAGCTTCGTTGACTTCGTCCGCACGGCAAGTTACGTACTCCTCAGCGAGATCGGCCGCTCTCGTGATAGTGTCTACGCCTGGCCTATCCTGAACCCAATACTTGATGTTTACTGGCAGCCGGCGGTAGAACTGTTCTAAAGCAACGCACTGCATTGTCTTTTAGGCGTCGCCGAGTGCACCCTCCTCTGAGCCATTCCTTCAGGTTTACCTCCAAGGTGCATGCAAAATCTGAGTATGACTCACTTTGGTCTTCTCGACTTCCCTGAATTTTCGCCTGAATGCTTCTTCTGATAATCTATACTTTTTAAGCAGATTCGCTTTGACTTCATTGAAGTCCTCTGCTTCTTCTTTCCCCATGCGGGCAATGATATCAGCTACCTCACGCGGCAGTAACATAAGCAAGCGTTGCGGCCACGTGTTTCTCGCGAATTTTGCCTTCTCACACGCGCGCTCAAACTGTACCAGAAAACGTCCTATGTCCCCTCCTACTGCGTACGGTGCCATCAAGTCTGTCATTCTGCGCCCGCTTTCCCCTGCCTAGGTCTTTCAGAATTTTGAGCTTTCAGGAGCTTAATCTCTAGGCACTTCCTTTCGAGTGCGTAATGTGCAACACGGTCGCAGTCTTCTTTTTCCTCTAGGTGCTTACGCTCTTTTTTTTTTCTCTAGGCGCTTACGCTCTTCCTCTTTCTCTGCAATTCTCTCTGGGCATTCCTTCAGTTCATTGTCGTCTGCCCCGATCGCTTCGATCGCCTCAATGATCTCCGGCTTTCTCTTTGATTCGGCAATTTGGAGGCCCAACTCTTTGGCCAAGCTCAACAATTCCGCCTTCTTTAGTGCCTTCAAGTTCATAGCTGCCCTTAGTGCTGCTAACTCTTCACTCTGTAACAACCTTGACGTACTCAAACTTCCGTCAACGGTCAAAAAAATCACTGCACTGCACTTTCCAAAAAAGTACGTAAAGCCAAGTGATATCTTCGTGAAGAAAAGCTGTGCACTCACCATATGCAGTCATCAATCCAGACACCTTCCTTCCTAACGTTGTCACCAGGACGAAGAGGCTACGATTTCATAGTTGTCGTCCAAGTTGGGGTCTCCAGGGTTGCGTATTCTAATCGCTGCCAGCCAGTTTGTTGCATACTCCAGGGTAGCGTATCGTATTGCTGCCGAGCTGTAGCGACGCCTGCCTATCGAAGCTCGACCGACGTTACTATTGGGTAGCGTGGCGTTGTTGGCGGGCTGCAGGCATCCGGTAGACCATGGCGACCGGGCAAGGACAAGACAATTTCTAGGGCGAAACTTGCACGGTTTATTCAAAGGTTGAAAGATGAAGAGAAGAGAATGAATTAAGTGTTTTAAAAAGTGCATTTCGGAGCCCCTTAAATAGGCTCTCTAAAATCGTGGGAGGGATCTTGCTTCTGTCGACGTCACGTGACCGTACAGAATCTGATTCGCAGAAAGAGGGCCCCTCCTCCGGTTCTACCGAGCCTCTGGTTATGCTGAGTCTGCTGCAAGAAGGAGGGCATCCCGCCTCCGGTTATACCGAGCCTCATGTCCTGGAATTGCAGACGCTTGGCCTTCTCTTTTGGGCGTTGCTGGTTCGTGGAAGTTCCCCTGTAGAGCTTGACAGTTCGAGGAAAGGGTTCCTCTAAAGTCGCACACGCACACACAAAAGAGGCCTGTAAACACTGTGGGGCTTCCGCCAGACCGGCAGACACTCAAGATGACCATGGCGAATTAGGAAGTCACGCTCCATTTCGACGAGGCGTGGTGGGTGAAAGTCCTTCCTGCACGAGGTGCTAGACGCCAACTGTAACAGGAGAAGTCACGCCTCATTTCAACGAGGCATGGTGGGTGGAAGTCCTTTCTGCACGAGGTGGCAGACGCCAACCGTAACAGCTTCCGTGTCAGTTTTGTCGTGTGGAAGCATCGCATCCAACATATTTCGTACATCCCGTCCGTGAACAAGGGTGAACGGAGTCATGCGCGTCATCTCTTGTTTCGCCGTGTTATAGGCAAAGGTGAGCATGTCATCCCAATTTTTATGTTCAACATCCACGCACTGAGAGCATGTCTTCAGTTGCTTTGTTCAGGTGCTCTGATAATCCATAGGTTTGTGGATGGTAGGCGTTTGACTTCCAATGAGCCGTTCCACTTGGCAGCAAGACGTGATCTAAATGTGCGCCGTGAATGCGGTTCCTCGATCTATTATTACGATGGTCGGTGCACCGTGTCGCAAGACAACATGCTCAATGAAAAAGCGCGCTACCTCGGCTGCTGTGCTTCTCTGGATTGCCTTTGTTTCAGCGTAACGTGTGAGATAGTCGGTTGCGACAACAAACGGTTCCCTGCAGTAGAAGTAGCAAGTGGGCCCAAAATATCCATTCCTCTTTGGTTAAATGGTCTTCGAGGAACCAGAACGGGTTGTAGGAGGCCAGCTGGTTTCGTCGGAGACGACTTGCGCCTCTGGCATTCGAGACAAGTGCGAACGGGATGTTTCACGGCGGTTGTAAGTCTCGACCAGTAGTACCTTTGCTGCACTTGCCCAATGCTCGCGTGTAGTGCCCAGAAGTCGCTTCGTTGTGACAGGCTTGAATTAGTTCCGTACGAAGAGCTGCAGGAATGACGACCAGATAGGGGGACCCGGTCGAAGAAAAGTTTTTTTTTTTTTGTAAATGATTCTGGCCCATAAACAGAGGTAACAGACGTCATGCGAAAACTCTAAGCAGTTTCGCAGATCTTGCCTCTTAGTAATTTATTGGTTCAAGCAACTCAGGGTCGTCCCGTAGTTGTTGCGTGATGGCGGATTTGTCCAGAACACAACGAAATGCTACGTCGTCTTCTTCGGGTGGAGCACGCGACTCTAGTCAGCATCCGTATGCCGTTTTCCCGACTTGTACACGACAGTCATGTCAAACTCTTGCAGCCTTAGGCTCCAACGCGCCAGTCGTCCAGAAGCATCTTTAAGGTTTGTCAACCAACAGAGTGAATGGTGGTCGCTGATAACTGTGAAGTGGCGGCCATACAAATGTGGGCGAAATTTCATAACCGCCCATACCACGGCGAGGCATTCTTTCTCAGTTGTGGAGTAACTAGCCTCGGTGCGTGAGAGTGTCCTACTTGCAATTGCAAGCACTCTTTCTGTGTCCTGCTGCCGCTGCACAAGAAGACCTCCCAAGCCAACGTTGCTGGCATCAGTGTGGCGCAATGCAGCAGCGATCTCATCAACGTGAGCAAGCACTGGAGGTGTCTCGAGACGTTGCCGCAAGTCGTTGAATGCACCTTGCTCTTCGTCGCCCCATACAAAAGCAACGTCGTCTCTCGTCAGGCGAGTTAACGGCGATGCAATGCGCGCAAAGTCCGCAATAAACCGCCGGTAATAGGCACAGAGGCCGAGAAAGCGCCTGACAGCCTTCTTATCGGATGGTACGGGAAAGTGTGCGACGGCGGCAATTTTTTCAGGATCCAGACGGATACCTGTGTGGGTGACGACGTGACAAAGAAACCGTAGTTCCGCAGAGCCAAAGTGGCACTTCTCCGGCTTCAGGGTGAGGCCGGCGGACTGTGTGGACTGCAGAACCGCTTCAAGCCGTTCGAGGTGTTCTCCAAACGTTGCGGAGACCACGATGACGTCGTCGAGGTACAATAAGCAGGTTTTCCACTTCAGACCCGAAAGCACAGTATCCATGATGCGTTCCGACGTAGCAGGGGCAGAGCGCAAGCAGAAAGGCAAGAGCTTAAATTCGTATCGGCCGTCTGGCGTCACAAAAACACTTTTTTCGCAGTCTCTCGGGCCTACCTCGATTTGCCAATATCAGATTTTTAAGTCAATTGAAGAGAAGTAACGTGCATGTCGAAGCCTGTCGAGTGAATCGTTATCTCCGCTTTTATTTAACCTGTACGTCTATGATTTGCCCCAATCAAAATGTCGCATATTTCAGTACGCCGACGACACTGTCCTTCTGTCACCTCAAGCATCATTTAATACTTGCGTTTATTTTCTTTAAGCAGATGCCACGTCTATAATGAGCTGGTGTACAAGTAACGGAACTGGGATAAATAGACAAAATGCTACTTTGCTTTCATAATCCCCATAAAAAAATTGATCGTCTTGTGCCCTTCTTTGTTCACGACTCTAATTGCATAAATTGCAGATGCATACTATTAGAGTTATCAACTATTGTAAAATATTCTAACGTAGATTGAAGACGGAGTCTTGAAAATAGACGCTTCTTTTTAATGGCGGGCCAGAAGAAGAGCGTGCAAAGGGGCCGCGTCCAGCGAGTGAAGCGATCGGACGCATGCCACCTCGGGTCCGTCATTTTTTGACAGGAGCCACGGACAAATTCGTCGAACCCCGACAATTTTGCATCCATCGGACGCAGCAAGTTGCCCGGCACACATGGACATCACTTTCATCCAGGTGGACCAAGTCTTTCGCCAATTTATAGCGGACTTTCACTCGTGCTTGGCAGTGCCGCCGCTAAGCCTAACGGCTACGCCGGCACCCGGCGACGAAGAAGCCGCTCTCCGCACCAACATGGCGAACTCCCCGCCTCAACGCGGTTAAGACCCGGAGGCCATGGCCTGGTCGACGATTCCTCAAGCCAAGGAACCTAATTCGGCAACATCGGACCAGCTCTGGAACGAAAATCTCCTGCGTCTCGTTGAGAGCCGCTCTCAGCGCCGGAACGCCAAAATGACGGCAGACGCCACATCGACAACCGGCAAGTCGAGCTCACCTCAGCACGGTCCCGTCTCGCGTGTGGCCAAGGACCGCCAACTTAAATCAACATGGAGGCCCAAACCTCTCCCCAAGTTCCAACCCGACGATTTCGTCGTGATCATCAAGCCCCGAGCCGCTGTGGCCATCGGGAGTGCCTTCCAATATGGTGAGCTGGGCCTAGCCTTGCGTGCCTACCTCGGCGCGCAAATGGTGGTCGAACTCAGCTTTACCTTTTCCCGCGAGCAAAACCTACTCAATGCGAGCACCAAGAACGCCTACAGCTTGGTGATTTCGTGATCAAATCAGCTCAGGGAGACGTGCCACTGCGGGGCCATCTCAAGCAAAATGGCGAAGAAATTTGCTACGGCGTCATCACTGTGGCAAATCAAGAAACAGTGGAAACTCTGAAAGATGGTATCCAGTGGAGGCATGGTACCATCTTAGAAATTCGCAAATTTGGAACCTCCAATAAGGCTCCCCTGACTTTTGCCGGAAAAGTGAGGCCGCGGACAGTGAATTACAACTCGGAGATTCTCCAAGTGCAGCCCTACCTACGCACTAGCCATGCCTGTGGTGTGTGTGGCACCGTGGGCCATAGAGCAGACTCATGCCCAAATCCAACGCAAGTGCGGCCTGTGTGGACTGCAGGCTCCTTTCGTGGAAGGGTTGCGGGCCCCTCATGAGTGCAAGCCGAAATGTGCTGTTTGTAGTGGCGGCCATGCCACGAACTCCAGAGACTGTACCGCCAAGTACCGCCTCCACACCAAGATGGCCGCCCGAAAGGGCGGAAAACCTGGCGCGACGAGGAAGAAGCCACGTCAGCAGCATCGCGCCACCGGCGGTGACTCAGTGCCCCCAAGCGGGCGGGTGTGACGTTCAGGGCGACCAAGCGCCACCAACGCCCCCACATGGCGGATCGGGGAAGCAAGCCCACTGCCAAGGCGACACCGTTGCCTGGGCAACTGCGGTCAAAAAGGGAAAACAGGTGAGCGGCTCGAGTAGGGTTGCCTCCTCCTCCCAACCACGTTCTCCTTCCCCTAGCTCGGCGACCGACGCCGAGTTTCACAACTTGGTAGCATCTCTCCGTGTCCAAAACGAGATGCTACTTGCCAAAATTGAAGCCTTAAGGCTGTTTCACATGGGGCGATTGGGGCGAAAAAAATCGTTCTGCCACGCACGTCGCAGAGCGATTTTCGCTCACAGCTTTCACGTGCGTTTGCGGCAGCGCGATATCCGTCGCAGCGATGCGCAAGGTTGCCTCCTGCTCACAAAGTATCCATGCCTGCATCGTTAAATAAAAACTACATGGAAACTAGTTAAATATTCGAATTTTCCTATTTTTATTAGATAATAGAATAGGTATACACCATTTTTAACGTTTAAAAGTGTTGAGAATTTACGACAGCTTGCAGATACGGTGAGTGAGGCGCTGCACAACACCGCAAGTATGAGCATGCGGCTTGCGCGGCATCGGTGGGGTGGTTCCGTTTAGTAGACTAGTTTCGTTGTTACTGTGGAAGCCGCAACTTTTTTTTACTGGATGAGTATTTGCTTTTGCAGAACAAACTACTGTTGAGTGTGCATGCATATAAGCAGCTGGCGCAATTTGTAGGGATGAAGAGGTCGACGACGGCGATCAAGTGGGTACGTGCCTTATGTTGAAGCGGCGTCCTTCTCCCGACCTGGATAGCGTGCAGCTTCTCCTTTCAAACGAAATGTGTAAGCGAAAGAAAAAAATGTGTGAAGTTCCTAAGCCGCAAACGCTGGTGGGTACGCCCTAAAGATAGCTAGAACTGACGCGCGACATTGCTCCACAGAGCTGTGAAACACACGTTGCCCCTCCCACATCGCGCCGATCGCTGCGACTAGTCGCGGAGAGCCCGCGACGTCGCGGCGGTCGCTGAGCGACGGAATTCGCTGTGTCGGTGACCGAAAATCGCGCCGTGTGAAACAACCTTTAGAAGCGAAAACCGCTGCTGCCCCGCCCCACTCTGCAGCGCTAGCAGAAGCCGTGGAGAGCGACGCGGTGGCGGCGGTGACGTCGGACGCCTTTGTGGCCAACCTTGAAGCCCGTCTTGACGCCAAATTCGAGACCCTTATCGGGACGGCAATGGAACGCATCATTGCCCAGGTCATGGAGGCCCTTCCTACCATGATTGCCCAACATGTAGCGAATCTCCCCCGCACATCTCGCAGGGCCGGTCCTCTTAATGATGTATCCGGCCGGCCCTCCAAATCGTCGCGTCGGACAATTGATCTGGAAGATGCTGAGGACAGCTGCCCCTTATCAGGAGCTGAATTTCAGCCCTTGGTTGCTGGCTCCGGGACACCTACATTCCCTCCTCTAACCCCTAAATCCGAACATGGCGAGGCAACCTCGGTGTAGGCGTTTCCCCTTGTCTAAATTGACCTCTCCTGTCACTGTAACTCAATGGAACTGCCGAGGACTACGGTCTCGTACTAAGCGGGCCAACCTTCGGCTTTTCCTTTCAACTTTCGAGCATATGCCCGCCGTGGTTGCCCTTCAAGAGCCAGGAAGGGGCGCCACCTTAGCAAACTATACAACGTTTCAGCAGGACCCCTCGTCTTGTCTATGCGTTCATAAAAATTACACCGCAAATATGGTCGACTTAGACCTCCACCTTGACTTTTCCCATGTAATGGTGACTCTCCTCCCCCTCAGCAAACAGGACTCACCATTGCACATTCTAAATGTCTACTGCACACCCAAATTGCCGAATGTATCATTCTCCGACCTTTCTAGCCGTGCGCTAAGAGTTGCGGGTCGGGACCCCCTCTTGATTGTTGGCGATTTCAACGCCCCCAGTCGAGTCTGGGGGTACCGGCGTCAAGAGAAACGGGGACGCAAGTTGGCGGAGCTTGCGTCAACGCTGAGCCTCACTCTTCACACAGACCCCGTCCACCCAACCCGTATAGGCAATTCCGTGACTCGGGATACGTATCCGGATTTGACCTTTACCCGCAACATTCAGTATGCAGACTGGGTCGACACCGAGCAAACCCTCGGTAGCGACCACTGCATCCTAAACACTACAATTCGGACCAAACCCTTAGCAAAACCCGCAACACAGGCCCGACTCCCATATTGGTCCAAGTTTAGGCAAAATTACAACACAGCGACATCTATACTCGAGCACGGCTACCAGTCATGGTCCCAACAATTGGTTTCTAGCCTTCGCTCCATCGAAACTAAAATTCAGCTTTCCGAGGCGGTATCGGACGTGGATAACCACCTCCTCCATCTCTGGGAAGCGCGGCATTGCCTCGTCCGCCACCAGTGGCGCCGACAAAAGCATAACCGCAAGCTTAAGGCTCGAATTGCCGAGCTCACCCAGCAGGCAGCCGAGTGTGCGGCCCAGCTCGCAGACGCCAACTGGGTAGATCGTTGCAACACGGCGGCGCGGCAGATGTCCAGCAGGAATACCTGGCGGCTCTTCCGCGCCCTTATCGACCTAACGCAGACACGCACAGAAACTCATAAACATCTACAACGTGCCATACACAGTTTTCACGGCAACACAACTCAGCTAGCGCACAAGTTGCGGGACCATTACTTGTGCACTACCCAGGACCCCTGCGGATCGGCGTACCCTAATGCAGGTTCGGAGAACGCTGCGCTGGATCAGCCGTTCCAGCTCCACGATCTGCGGGCAGCCCTGGCGAAAATGAAACGTGGCACAACCCCAGGTCGGGACAAAATTAGTCATATTACTCGCTAACTTACCCGACCCGGCCTACCAGTCCTTATTGGATTACATCAATTCAATCTGGCTCGGGGACGCGCCACTCCCCAACGATTGGAAAACCGCTCTGGTCACTTTCATTCCCAAATCTGGCAAGGCCATCAACACGGACAACCTTCGCCCCATCTCTGTCACCTCGTGTGTGGGCAAACTAATGGAGACGATGGTGCGTGACAGGTTGTCCGAGTTCATGGAAAATCAACACATCTTCGCAGACTCCATGTTCGGATTTCGCCCGCACAGGTCCGCACAGGATGTCCTGCTACAACTCAATCGGGACATCCTTGACCCGGTCGAATGCCCCCACAACGATAAGGTCGTACTCGCCTTAGACTTGAAGGGGGCCTTCGACAACGTTACTCACGAGGTAATACTCACCCATCTTTCACAAACCGGCTGCGGACGCAACGCGTTCAGATACATTCGGCAATTTTTGACAGATCGTCACTCCTACATTAAAATCCAGGACACTGAGCACGGCCCCTTCCGACTTGGAACCAGATGAACACCACAAGGTGCAGTGCTGTCTCCTGTCCTATTCAATCTGGCTATGATGCACCTGCCGGCCCAATTGGGTGCTGTCGCTGGTGTGCAGCATGCGCTGTATGCCGACGACATCACCCTGTGGGCCACGCAGGGCTCACTCGGAGACATTGAGGCCAACCTGCAACAAGGGACGACCATAGTGGACCATTATGCTCGCCACTGTGGCCTGCAATGCTCCCCTCAAAAATCTGAATTTGTACACATACGCCCCTCACCAAAGTGTACCGCCAAAATTGAGCTCTTTCTGGAGACAGGACCAATTCCTGAACACGCAGAAGTCCGGGTACTGGGGCGTTTCATTGATAAACATAGACGGTCGAACACTACCCTGGCCAAGCTCCGTAAGGTGGGGGACCAGGTGGGCCGCATGGTCCGCCGGGTTTCCAACCAACGCGGGGGGTTGCGGTGCAAAGACGCCTTGCCGCTGGCGCATGCATTCGTGACCAGTCGAAACTTATATGCGACTCCTTACCTCCACCTTCGGAAACAAGACGAGGATGCACTCGAAGTCATCCTCCGCAAAATTATTAAGAGAGCCCTCGATCTCCCCGTGAACACCTCCAACCAGCGTTTCCTGGGTCTAGGCATGGTGAACACGTTCCGGGAGCTCCGAGAGGCTCACATAACTAACCAATACACACGCCTCTCTAAGACACTGTCGGGTCGCCGCCTCTTTACCCGACTACACATCCAACCCACCACCCTTTGGAAGAGCGAGTACGACTCCCTTTCGAGTGGAGTTGGGCCCCTCCACGTACGCCCTCTTCCTAACATGACACGAGAGGACCATAATGGTCGGCGCCTGGCGCGGGAGGAAGCCCTGGCCCGCCATTATGGGTCAAAACCCGGCACTTATTACGTGGACGCCTCCGGCCCCCACCATGGGGGATGGTACACGGGCGCAGTCGTCCACCAGTCCAGAACAGTTAACGGGCTTACATTTCGCCCCCTAACCTTTGTAGAGCTTTAAGTAGTAGGGAGCTGTGGGAGGCTGCCATGCGCAGCTACAACCCCGAACTTCAGGAAGCTATCCTGAGGTGGGCTGAGGTGGTAGAGGAGGCCTACCGCGAGTAGGATAACCTCCCTCGCCTTCTTCCCGCACTTCCTTTCCCTTTAAGATAGGATAAATAAAGTTGTCTCTCTCTCTCTCTCTCGCGCCCGCGACATAACTCATGCGGAGGAGGTCGCCATTTCACTGGCTGCTGTAGTGTCTATTAACAGCATTTAGCCAAATGTGAGTACTCGGTTGGCAACCTGGAATAAAGCATGGGAGCTTGAGCAATGAGTGCGTATCACCATGTCACTCCAATCTAAATCAATCAGACCGCATCCCGGTCTACGCGAACACTAAAATGGTGACAGAAGTGTTATTTGGTCCCATGTGAGTGCCAAACCAAGTCATTCCGTCGTATCATCCCTCAGCAGCAAGCGGCAACCGGCAATCGCAGCCATGGCATACGCGCTCCCTCCCTTCCCAAGTTTCGACCTTCGCGCCACAGACGCCAACAATACTGGTCACGAATGGACCAAGTGGATAGAAAGGTTCGAGAACTTTTTTTAACGTGTGATATCACGGCCGATGCACGCAAGAAAGCGCTCCTCCTGCACTACGTCGGCGAGGAAGTCTACGACATATTTCGCTCCCTCCCCGACTGCCCTACACAAGCTACAACAGCTACAAGCACGACCTAGACCACGCAGAGCCCATCGACGCCAGAATACGATGCCGCACGAGCGAAACTGAGTGCATACTTCGCCCCGCGAGTGAACTCAACATTTGCGATCTACAAATTTCGCCAAGCCCAGCAAAACGTTGGTGAGCCACTGGACGCCTTCTATGCGCGCCTCCGGCAGCTCTCTCGCCACTGTAACTTCGAGAACGTCGACGCTGAAGTTCAGAACCAAATAATCCTCGCCACAACGTCGTCTCGCCTTCGCAAATACGCAATGCTTCATTCCCTCACTTTACCAGACTTACTTAAACAAGGAAGAATGCTCGAGGATGTCGAACGGGATGTATCCGAAATCGAAAAGAACGTCGATAGCAATGCGGCGGTGCTCGCAGTGCACAAGGAAGGACCGCACCATGGCCGACACCAAAGAAACAGCCGACAGATGCCACGACAAACCTATGCACCGCAACGACCTCGTGTCTCATCAGCAGATTGTCGCAACTGCGGTGGCAAGTGGCCTCACCAAGGCGGACGATCAAGTTGTGCTGCATGGGGCAAGACATGCAAGGCGTGCAACAAGGTTGGTCACTTTGCACGATTCTGTCGTTCAACGAGACAAATGGTACAAGCAGTGGACTGTGACAATGGTCCAAACAGGAATCAGACAGACTGCAGTAAGAAGAGTTCTAGCACCAAAGAATGTGCTGCCACCCGTGACACCAGTTCAAGCAGTGACGTGTATATTTTCGTTGCCATGACCTCACCTCAGACAGGCCCATCTCCAAAAGTTATTGTCACTGTCAACAATGTGCCGGTCTCTTTCATAATCGACACAGGTGCAACAGTGTCAATTGTTGGCGAAAATGACTTTGAGAGCTATCGGCTAAAGGTGAAACTCCAGGAAACATCCGTCAGAGTGTTCCCATACAAAGCAACATCTCCGCTTGAACTTCTAGGCAAATTCTCTGTCCCAATGACATACAAAGATAACTACATTGAAGAATACATCTTTGTCATTCGAGGAAACTGTGCACCACTCTTAAGCTTCACAGCAGCATCCAACCTGGGGCTTGTCCAGATCACATACCAAGTTAATGAGCATCAAGGTGACAAGTCAATCGTGGAAGCATTCCCCAAGTGGTTTAGTGGAGTTGGAAAACTCAAAAACCACCACATTCATCTTTTTGTGGACGACACTGTCCTACCGGTTGCACAACCACACAGGCGTATTCCGTTTGCCTTACGTGATGCCACAGAGAAAGAACTTGAACGCCTCCTGTCAGGAGACATCATTGAGCCAGCTATAGGACCTACACCGTGGGTGTCCCCTGTGGTTATTGTGCCTAAACCGCATCAGCCTGATGAAATTCGAATCTGCATTGACATGCGTGTTGTGAACACTGCCATTCAACGGGAACGACATTTTTCCCCAACAGTGGATGACATCATTGTTGCCTTAAATGGAGCAACAATGTTCTCCAATCTTGACTTAAAGAATGGATATCATCAGTTGGCACTTGACCCTTCCTCAAGGCAACTCACCACGTTCTCAACACATGTTGGCTTGTTTCGCTACAAACGACTGAACTTCGGCATCAGCAGTGCAGCTGAAATCTTTCAGAACACCATACGCCAAGTGCTCAATGGCATCCCCAATGTCCTGAATGTTAGTGATGATATTCTTGTTTTTGGGCAAACAAAACAGGAGCACGACATGTCCTTGGAAGCCGTTCTGCAGCGACTCCAAGAAGCTGGATTGACACTGAATGAAAAGAAGTGTCACTTTCATCAACGTGAACTGAACTTCTTTGGACTTAATTTTTCAGCTGATGGCGTTCGTCTTGATCCTAAGAAGATAGCAGCCTTCCTACAGATTAAAACACCGGAATCGCCACAATAAGTGAGGAGCCTGCTAGGAATTATCAACTATTCAGGCAGATTTCTGAGAAATCTTGCTGACCTCACACAGCCTTTACGTGAACTGACACTGAAGAATGTTGTCTGGGAGTGGACAAAACGACAGCAAAATGCTCTTGAGAACCTAAAGCAAGCCATGTCCGATGCCTCCACCCTTGCTTACTTTGACCCATCCAAACCGACAGAATTGGTGGTAGATGCAAGTCCACATGGACTGGGTGCTATCCTTACACAGCGTGACAATGAAGACATTGCAGTGTTAGCTTATGCAAGTAGAGCGCTTACACCAGTTGAAAGTCGCTACTCCCAAATTGAACGTGAGATGCTCGCAGCTGTATGGGCCATAGAGCACTTCCGTCTTTACCTTTGTGGAGTCAACTTCCTTTTGCTGACTGATCACAAGCCTTTAGTGAGCATACTGGGAAACCCAAGGTCATCACCATCTGCACGCATTGAGCGCCTTGCTCTACGCATTCAACAGTACAAGTTTGTTGTACAACACACTGCAGGAAGTAGTAACCCTTCCGATTACCATTCCAGGCATCCAGTTCCTGAAACGAAAATGTGTGCCCGCATCGACAAAGTACCTAATGAGTATGTCAACTTTATCCAGCGCCACAACATCCCAAAGGCCTTCTCGGTTCAAGAAGTCGCTGATGCAACGAAAGCAGACCAGCAGCTACAGTCACTTATCAATGCTATCCAGCACCCCACACTCACCAGCTGGGTCTCAGCTGAACTGAAGCCATTTGCATCTATAAAAACAGAACTAACAACAACGCCCGAGGGCATCGTCCTTCGAGGAACACGCCTAGTTCTTCCCGCTACTCTGCAGAAACAAGCAGTGCTGCTTGCCCACAAGGGCCATCAAGGGATTGTGAAAACAAATCAAATGTTAAGAGAAAAAGTGTGGTTCCCAGGCATGGATAGGCTCGTGCGCACTTTGATTAAAAGCTGCCTACCATGTCAAGCAGCTGTTCCCCAAGCAAAGCAAAAACCACTTGCCATGACGGAACTACCCAGGGGTCCCTGGGAAGAAGTATCAGTCGACTTTTGTGGTCCCTTCCCAGATGGAAAGTACGCTATGGTGGTGTTAGATGACTTCTCACGATACCCAGTGGTACAAGTCATACACTCCACAAGTGCAAACAATGTGCTTCCCTCCCTACGACAAGTGTTTTGCCAGTTTGGAATCCCTGCACAGGTAAAAAGTGACAATGGGCCACCATTCCAAGGCAAAGAGTTTGCTGCATTCGCAAAAGAATTAGGATTTCGGCATCATCGGATCACACCTTTGTGGCCTCAAGCTAATGGCGAAGCTGAGCGGTTCATGAGAACATTGAAAAAGCATATTCACACTAGTCAGCTTGAGAACATAGATTGGAAAGTAGAGCTCGACATTTTCCTGATGTCATACAGGTCTTCAAAACACTTAACTACAGGAAGATCACTGTATTAACTGTTGTTTTGCAGACCGATGAGAAATCTTCTGCCTTGCTATGTTGAAGCTGCTTCGGAAACGGAAGACATAACAAAGTTCAAAACAACTGTGCTCGAGAAAAGGGCATACAACAAACAACATGCTGATGCACGAAGGCATGCTCAACCACATCGCTTCTGTGTCGGTCAGCGAGTCTTGTGCAAGCAAGATAGACACAAGTTCACTTCATACTATGATCCAGACCCTTATACCATTGTCAGCGTTCACGGATCACAAATCAAGGCATCGAGAGGAAATAGAGTAATAACGCGCAACTCAAGTTTTTTTCAAAGATGCCTCTGGCCTTAAACAAGCACTAGCCAAAACATCATTTGACTGATGACATCATATATCTTCTACCCACCTCAGTGCCAGATCCTGCACTACCTGCATTGCACCAGAGTTCTCCAAGAGAGCACTATCCAAAGAGAAACAGAAAGCCTCCACGCCATCTTTCTGATTTCGCAACCTGACATTGTGACTGTTTGTTCGAAGGAGACATTCACGACTTTTCAACAGTGAACTGTTTTCCGTTTATGGTTTCCCTAATCACATTGTTTCCGCATTCATTTCATTTTCCCCAAGGAGGGTAATGTAGTGTCTATTAACAGCATTTAGCTAAATGTAAGTACTCGGTTGGCAACCTGGAATAAAGCATGGGAGCTTGAGCAATGAGTGCGTATCACCGTGTCACTCCAATCTAAATCAGTCAGACCGCATCCCGGTCTACGCGAACACTAAAGCTGCTACCCACCCTCATTCCAAAACAATTATCTCCCACTCGTGAGGGGCCTGTCGGAACGTCGAGCAAGGCTGGGCTCCATACTTAGCCTATCGACTACTTCAAAGTTGCACCTACACCGGGGACCCCGCTCACCGGAGCATAGTATGGGCTCCTGCTCATATGGGTCTCGAGGGGAATGAGGCAGCCGATGCCGCCGCCCGCGCGCTCTCTCTCCGGGCTTCCTTTCTCGACCCCCTAGATCAGGATCTTGAATTCAATCCTGCGTATTCTTTTAAAGACATTGTCCTGCATTATCAATCTGGCCACAGCCTTTACCCTCGCCCGAGTAAAGGACTATCTAAGACGGAGGAGCGGCTTCTACTCCGTCTGTATACGAACACTCTGCTGTGCCCGGCAGCACTCAAACATTTTGATCGTTCTTTCACGGGCAGTTGTCCGCACTGTGCGGAGAAGTCTTCGGACATCTACCACATGGTGTGGGCCTGCCCATCTAACCCAGTTATTGCCCCTCAGCCCAACCCCACTCGGGAGGACTGGGACGCGACCCTGCTCGGCTGCTATGACCTGCAGGCCCAAAGGGCCTTGGTCGTGCGCGCCCGGGCAGCGGCCGACGCCACTGGGGTCCCGTACTAGGGATTCCACCTAGTATTTTAAGGGTCGGGCCCTTAAGGACCGGCCCATATGCGAACCTCCATGTGCTTCTGTTGTGAGAGCAATAAAAGTTTTTCACCACCACCGTGCAGCTTACGCGCTTCATCGTCTTTCCTGGCGCCGACTTTTGCGCGCGCCGTCCCGCGGTGCGGGAGCCTCACAGCATTGTGTCAATTGCCCCCCATGCGAAAAGCGACCGTGTCGGTCGCGTGAGAAGTTATTTCAGCGCCGACAAGAAATAGAGCTCCCGAGGTGCATCTCGGCGTTCACGTACGCGCAAAGTATGGTTTCATGCACACTACATGAACAACTTCAGCGTGGGGACGACGACTGAGCGAACCGGGGTCAGAACTGCAGGGACGACTTCGTAGGTCACGTCACTCAGGCGGCGTGTAACCTTGAAGGGACCAAAGTACCCCCGGAGCAACTTTTCCGAGAGTCCACGGCGACAGATGGGCGTCCAGACCCACATGTAGGCGCCGGTATTGTAATGGACGTGGCGTCGACCCTGGTTGTATCGAAGGGTGTCGGTATGCTGTTGTCTCCGGATACGATGCCGAGCAAGCTGGCGTGCTTCTTCGGCTCTTTGTACGTGTAGCGTGGCGTCAAGTGTAGACGTGACGTGGCGCCCGTACACAAGTTCGAACGGCGTAAACTGTGTAGTCTCCTGTACAGTAGTGTCATACGCGAAGGTCACAGGGTAAAATCTCGTCCCACGTCTTGTGCTCAACGTCGACATACATGGAGAGCATATCAGCCAGCATTCTGTTCAGACGTTCCGTTAACCCATTGGTTTGAGGGTGATACGCAGTGCTCTTGCGGTGAGAGCTATGCATCAGCTGGAGAACGTCCTGCATAAGTTCGGCTGTAAACGCTGTACCGCGGTCGGTGATGAGAACAGACGGTGCACCATGTCGTAGAACGATGTGGCGCGCAAAAAACTTGGCCACTTCACACGAGTTTACCTGCGGAATAGCTTCGGTTTCGGCGTACCGGGTTAAGTAGTCGGTAGTGACGTCTATCCATTTGTTTCGCGAAGAGGCCGCTGGGAATGGCACAAGTAGATCCATTCCTATCTGTTGGAACGGTGCTCGAGGAGAGTCCACAGGGTGGAGAAAGCCAGCCAGTTTGACTGCTGGTTTCTTGCGGCGCTAACAATAGTGGCAGGTCTTCACGTACCGTTGCACAGAAGAAGAAAGCCGGGGCCAGTAGTACTTCTGTCGTATCCTTGCTAATGTCTTAGCGAATCCCAGGTGTCCCGCGAATGGCTCATCATTGCAGGCTTGCAAAATGTCTTGGCGCAGCGCCGACGGCACGACGAGGAGCTACGTATTGGGACCGCTTCCGCAGTTTTTCCTGTAAAGGTCGTTGTTGTGCAAGTAGTACGATGATAAGCCGCGCGCGAGCGAGCGGGGTAAAACACCTTCAACTCCTTGAAGGTGCTCGATCAGCGGCGGCAGCAGCTCAGGGTCAGCGCACTGGTGCTCAGCCATCTTCGTGGCGTCGATAACGCCGACGAATTGCAAGTCAGGGTCAGGGTCGTATTATATTCGTAATAAATACCATGAGAAAAAAGCGCCGCCGTGGAGTTGGCGAAGCCCGCTCGTCTCGGACCCCGGAGGCGCGGGTTCGATTCCCACCCAGACAGACATTTACCTAGTTTTATCTTCAAAGCCATTAATTTATTTTGTTTACAGGAACATCTGGGAGAAATTTGACGCCAACTCGTCTGTTTTTTTACGTGTTTTTACTATTTGCCGTCATCCATTTTTGGTGCCATCATTCGGTCACGCCGCCGACTACAACGCCGGATTCCCGCGTAAGTGGATACATAATGCTTTCGCATTAATAATCTACGCCACTATTAATGACAGTGGTGTGGCAGGATCGCCATGTTAGTTCACACGTGTTTCTGTTTGTCTCTGATTCTTTCTTTTGCCGTGGTAACAGTAAAAAGGTAGCATTCTAGCACAAGGATGTTCTTGCATGAGAAAAGTCCGGATAATTATTTTAAAAGCCAACCTTGTTTTCTTTCTTTGTAAAAATAATGACCGGTGCCTTCAGCCGAGCTACCAACACCACTCATTATATTAGCCGCCAGCGACTTATTTTACGACGTCCTGTGTCAAGCGTCTGAAATGTTACACATGATCCTCTTGTGATACTATATTTCCTCTTGCCTTTCGTGTCAGGTAATCAAAGTAGTAAAGGGCGAAAGTTAATTCATTTGCGAGGCAAAATTACTTCTAAGTAGTGGGAAATTCACATAATAGAAGGGCACCTTATGAACAGCCAAGGATGGCCATGTAACCACGACTGTCACGGAAATGTACGCCTAAGATCAATTGTATCCTGCAACAATACGAGTGCTTAACGCTTTCTTTCATAGCGCATTGTGTAATATCTCACGCCACCACGTTCATATTTCGTGGTGTCACGAACACTGCGGAATGGTCAGCACATCGCTACAGAGAAAGCGCTGCATTCAGGTATCTCGGCGACAACTTCGCTTGTCTAAAATGACGCCGGGTGTTTTTTGCGAAGCGCTTGGAGCAGCAATAAAAATTGAACTATTGTGACGAACGAAGCGCGCGACGGTCACACATCGCTCGTTGGACGCGTGCAGTAAATGATTTTATCGCCGTCACAACAACTATCGCGCAAAGCAACTTGAGTCTCCACATCGTCGAAAAACTCGTGCCATCGTGAAGACTGGCGGTCTGCAGGACCTCAGCAGAGCCTTGCCATACCATCATTTACGACTGCACTACCACCCCGCTATAAACGTATCTTAAAGGACATGTTGCACCGTCCGCTCATATGTAAACAAGTAGCGGAATGATTAGGAGATGTTCTAGCCCGTTTTCCGTGAAATTAATGTGATGTCCGTTAATACAAGGTCCTCGGGGAAACACAGTGTATATATAGCCTTTCGGTGCAGCAGTGACTACAGTATGCGTAGCTTTCTCTTAAGTGCACAAAGAAGCGACGTGCATCATCAGCCGCGGTGCGTTTACGTGCTGTGACATATTTTGCCTGTATCGGTTTTCACTCCACGAAGAGAACCGGCGTCTGTGAACTGCGAGCGGTCCGAACGCTTGGCGTGGGGACTAAAACATGAAAGTGCACGCTCATGCACAACCAACCCAATGCAGCCCCAAAACATCTGAGTGACAATCGTTATAAAATATTCGCGTCAAACCCCGGCGTCGTTCTCAAGCATTTCAAGTTTAGTAGTCTTGAAATCACTATGCTACCTGCGCGCTATAGTCTCCTGTATGAGGCCAATGACATCACTGAACACAGCGATCACTACGGTCGGTGAACCAGCATGACACATAAAATCTTCGGCGTTGTCTTTTTGCTCTGTAAAGCAGAAGCATACGAAAGGGATCGCAAAAAGAGAATCCGGCGGCTATTTAATTGTGAGGACGGAATTTCCGTAAGACGGGTGAGTGTGTCGTAGCAAGAGGACGGGACAAACAAGACCGAGAGAAAATAGGTTGTTATCCTCTTCTTCGGCGAGAAAGAAAACGTGCTAACGTCAGAATTAGACCTCGCACGGTCACGTCGCATACTTGGAACGTGCATTATATAGAACAAACAGATCTATGACCCAGCTTCTGTTACTGTTTCGTACGCTCACGCAGTCCGCGGACAGTCACTGGACAAGTGTAATTCACACTTTACGGTACGCTGTTATTACTAATCAAAGCTATTTTATTCATGGGCTGAAACCTCGTTCACTAAACGAGGTAGTCGCACAATGTATCCACAGATAACAGCTAGAACGCCTGTCAAACTTATTCCGTAGCAGAACGGTACCCACGTTGTTGAGATGACATGTTTCCGAATTGCTAATTGCTGGTAAACCACAGCTCATAACTACAATCAGAACGCTGCAGCAAGGTCACATTAGTGAAGCAAATTTTAAGAAACATCAAACAAACGCAACAGATGCAATGAGTAGGAATCTATATAAAGCGAAGCTTTGTGCCAGTGCATAAACAGTCGTAACCCGAGCACACACGCACACAAGCGCGGGTGCACACAAATTATACCAAGCTAAGCCGATTTTCTGACTACTAGCGAGTACGACGGACGCCTTGAATGTATCATGGTTTCAGAGAGGCAGCGTGCGCATACGCACGTGGCGCCTTTCGAACTCATTATATCCACAAGAAGCGTTTGCTTAACCATTACAGTGCATTTGCGGATGCGTGAAGGCGAGCTTTGTGTTTTTTTTCCTTTCTTTCCCCCGCATGGCCGGCGCCGCCGCAGGTGATGATGATTTATTGGCATTCCCTCTGAAACGGAGCGGTGGCAAATAGTGACCTAGCCTGGTTGGTTAATCAGGTATGCTACACACATAGAGTTTCTCACTATAACACCTAGAGGGAAATCTGGCCCGACCGTCTATGGGAGTTTCTTAAGGGGGCACCGTGCCGTCATGGGAATGACGGTATATGTGTCTGCGAGGCTCGTGTTGGCTGGTGTTGTACGAGGCTTCGCCTAAAACGTGGATATGGCTACACAAATAACGCGTTCTCAAACTAAAATCTTCATAAAATGTTTCCGTTCACGCATATTACATCTTTACTCACCTACAATGCATGATGAAGCGAACAAAAGCAAGAACAGACAACAAACTGTTTCGAAGCGATCGCGAACCTTGTCGTCTGTCATCCAACTTCAGCAGCCCACAGATACTTTTTACGTAACATATAATCGTACACGCAATAACAAGTTCTCATAGTCAAACAAAACATGTTTTGCGTAATAGTAAAACCAAACAGCTTTTCACGTACTGTTTTGGTAGAAAATGAATCGTTGCGTCAGACGGAACGCGCGTCTTCAAGGCGTCCTGTCTCCCCGAGAACGATGCCAATCCGAAGTCACAACATACCGGCATTCCCATGCATACCACAGCGCAGCAGCGCCAGATTTCCCTCTAGGTAATGTAGTGAGAAACTCTATGGCTATACATGTTGCAGATCGCAGCTCAAGGACACGCGTTCCTTGGTTGGGCGTCGGCGTAACCGCGCGAACGCGGTCACGCCACTGCTCACGCGTTCGGCGTCTCTTTCTTTCCACAGCCGGCTCCGATGCCCCTCATCATGCCAGCGTTGCCATACTGCCCCTCGCGCTAGTGCCACTGCTTACGTACGCCTTCGTCGTCGTCTTCCACAGCTGGCTCCGATGCCGCTCATCATGCTAGCATTGCCGTACTGCCCCTCCCTCTGAAGAGGCGCTGACGGCACTGCCCCAGTGAAATTAGTTACAAACTACTTCTGAGCACCTCACTTACTTATACCGTACAAAACATTTCAAGAGGTGTGGTTCGTAAAGGAGGTAAGATCCTAGAGGACCAATGGGTAATATCAGGGTGTCTACCAAGTTGACTTTTCCCAATTCCCTGAGTGCCTTTGCGAAATTCCCTGAGTGACAGAGGACTTTGTTTTATGTCAAAATAATTTTTAATTATGGCATTTTACGTGCCAAAACCACTTTGTGATTATGACGCACGCCGTAGTGGAGGACTCCGGAAATTTTGACTACCTGGAGTTCTTTAACGTGCACCTAAATCTAGGTACACGGGTGTTTTTGCATTTCGCCTCCATCGAAATGCGGCCGCCGTGACCGGGATTCGATCCCGCGACTTCTTGAACAGCAGCCCAACATCATAGCCGCTGAGCAACCACGACGGGTTGTTTTATGTCCAGACGGGCTGACATGATCGCTTTATGCTGTCACTCTATAAGCATGTTAAAAAATAAATAAAAAACGACTTAGTCCAGTTAAAATAGCAAAGAGTAGTGTTTATTTTATTCAAAAGGCTAAGGGAGTGGTTGTAAAATGGACAGCGAATAAGATGCCTTACAAGAAAAATGGTAACAGCCACTGCAAATCGAGTAGAACATTTTCAAATACGAATAAAAAGATATGCATACAGAAGCAAATATTTTCGAATAGAGGCAATCTCTATCAACTGATAGCAAGCTCATGGGTATGGGGCTCGAACTTTGTCCCAAGTGACATTCTCCTTTGGCAGCTGGAAAGTCAACCTCAACTGTCCTGACATACTCTCAGCCCAAGCACAACGCGTCTGTGTTGCGTTTCACTGCTTTAAAGAGTTTATTTTGCGTTGGATGAGGGACAGCTGCATTTCGGCGTCAGCCAACACTTTTTTGAGCTCAAGCACCTTCAAAGAAGTGGCGGCACACTTCCTTTCCCGTTCATTCCTCAATGCGTCGGTCCTTTTTAAAGCGAAAGCTTTACTGGCTGCGAACTTGCGATTTCGTCGTGGCGGTGCTCCGAGGAGGCACATGACGTCACAACGCGCGCCTCGCCGCGGATGTTTCTCTCTCTCCCTAGCCCCTACTGCGCATACGCCACTAGTAGCACCGAGCCACAGATGATCCGCCGCTGCGCAGCGCCGCGCCTTTCCGCCGCCGCCCTTTGGTATGACGTCACACCGCGTTCCTCGTCGTTGCGCTCGTCTCCGCTCGCTTCGCCAGCTGCGTTGCATGTCTGATAACATGTCGGAGGATTGAAAAGGAGAGCTCGCGTGCGCCGCAACCACAGTTGAGGCGGCAGTACGGACGGCGACGATTCTGATAAGCAGGAGGAGGCCTGGAATCGACATCGGAACGAGATGAAGAGGAAACGAATCGCTCAGGAAACAGACGAACAGCGCGCCGAACGACTGGCTAAACGCCGCAACATAGCTATACAACCAGACTAACCTGGACTTGCAATCAAGATTAACCAAGGCTAACCATGCTATGTCTTAGCTTTCGCTACGTATATCCTGGCATAGTCGAGCTAAGCCACTGCCAATTTTTTTTTGTTCTCGTCCTCCTTCCGCCATGCGTTAGCTCCACGGACCATTTGACGCACCCTCTTGGTCAGTTGTACAGTTAACGTCCAATTTTTCGGACTCACTAGGGACCACAAGAACGTCCGCAAAATCGAGCAGTTCGAAGAAATGAATGCATGCCTTTTACTGCTTTCAAGGGGTCAAATCGCCACAGGAACGTCCGAAAAAACTCCGAAGGCCTGCCACTATACTTATAAAGCATATCGGTGCTCGTACTGTGACAGGAGACGGTGGGTGCACGCTTGTATAATTAAGGAATACATACTGTGTCCCCAGTGGGGTAGCCAGAAATTTCGTTCGGAGGGGGCTCACTTTGCAGCTCGGCCTCCTCCTTATATAAGTTGTCCAGGGATCAAATACATTAAACATTAATAATAATTGCGTTGCCATTGCCAAAGATGCTGGAAACGAATTCTTGAACGCTACGCACTGTCAAGACAAGTAAAATACGTATTTGTTCATAAGAGAATATACACGAATGTGTCAAAAATTGTGCCCGAGATAACCGATATCAATGCCTCCATTCTTGTATATTTAATATATGTAAAGCAAATATAACACGAACTTTAGAACTATATCAGTTTGAAACCAGCAAAGCAGTGCATGCCGCTGATATGAAAAATGTAAAGGCCATGAAATGAACATCATCATCATCATCATCATCACCATCATCAGCCTAGTTACGCCCACTGCAGGGCAAAGGCCTCTCCCATACTTCTCCGACTACCCCGGTCATGTACTAATTGTGGCCATGTTGTCCCTGCAAACGTCTTAATGTCATCCGCCCACCTAACTTTCTGCCGCCCCCTACTACGCTTCCCTTCCCTTGGAATCCAGTCCGTAACCCTTAATGACCATCGGTTATCTTCCCTCCTCATTACATGTCCGGCCCATGCCCATTTCTTTTTCTTGATTTCAACTAACATGTCATTTACCCGCGTTTGTTCCCTCACCCAATCTGCTCTTTTCTTATCCCTTAACGTTACACCTATCATTCTTCCTTCCATAGCTCGTTGCGTCGTCCTCAATTTCAGCAGAACCCTTTTCGTAAGCCTCCAGGTTTCTGCCCCGTAGTCAGTGAGTACTGGTAAGACACAGCTGTTATACACTTTCCTCTTGAGGGATAGTGGCAACCTGCTGTTCATGATTTGAGAATGCCTACCAAACGCACCCCAGCCCATTCTTATTCTTCTGGTTATTTCAGTCTCATGATCCGGATCTGTGGTCACTACCTGCCCTAAGTAGATGTATTCCCTTACCACTTCCAGTGCCTCGCTACCTATCGTAAACTGCTGTTCTCTTCCGAGACTGTTAAACATTACTTTAGTTTTCTGTAAATTAATTTTCAGACCCACCCTTCTGCTTTGCCTCTCCAGGTCAGTGAGCATGCATTGCTATTGGTCTCCTGAGTTACTAAGCAAGGCAATATCATCAGCGAATCGCAAGTTGCTAAGGTATTCTCCATCAACATTTATCCCCAATTCTTCCCACTCCAGGTCTCTGAATACCTCCTGTAAACATGCTGTGAATAGCATTGGAGATATCGTATCTCCCTGTCTGACGCCTTTCTTTATTGGGATAGCCGCTATAGATATCTTCCAGTATCTTTACATATGGCTCATCTACACCCTGATTCCGTTGTGCCTTCATGACTGCTGAGGTTTCGACTGAATCAAATGCTTTTTCGTAATCAATGAAGACTATATATATAGGGGTTGGTTATATTCCGCACATTTCTCTATCACCTGACTGATAGTGTGAATATGGTCTATTGTTGAGTAGCCTTTACGGAATCCTGCCTGGTCCTTTGGTTGACAGAAATCTAAGGTATTCCTGATTCTATTTGCAATTACCTTAGTAAATACTTTGTAGGCAACGGACAGTAAGATGATCGGTCTATAATTTTTCAAGTCTTTCGCGTCCCCTTTCTTATGGATTAGGATTATGTTAGCGTTCTTCCAAGATTCCGGTACGTTCGAGGTCATGAGGCATTGTGTATATAGGGCGGCCAATCTTTCTAGGACAGTGTTCCCACCATCCTTCAACAAATCTGCTGTTACCTGATCCTCCCCACCTGCCTTCCCCCTTTGCATAGCTCCCAAGGCGTTCTTTACCTCTTCCGGTGTTACTTGTAGGATTTCAAGTTCCTCTAGCCTATTCTCTCTCACCTTATCGTCATGGGTGTTACTGGTACTGTATAAATCTCTATAAAACTCTTCAGCCACTTGAACTATCTCATCCATATTAGTAACGATATTGCCGGCTTTGTCTCTTAACGCACACATCTGATTCTTGCCTATTATTAGTTTCTTCTTTACTGCTTTTAGGCTTCCTCCGTTCCTGAGAGCCTGTTCAATTCTATCCATATTATAGTTCCTTATGTCCGCTGTCTTACGCTTGTTGATTAACTTAGAAAGTTCTGCCAGTTCTATTCTAGCTGTAGGGTTAGAGGCTTTCATACATTGGCGTTTCTTGATCAGATCTTTCGTCTCCTGCGATAGCTTACTGGTTTCCTGTTTAACGGCGTTACCACCGACTTCTATTGCGCACTCCTTAATGATGTCCATAAGATAGTCGTTCATTGCTTCAACACTATGGTCCTCTTCCTGGGTTAAAGCCGAATACCTGTTCTGTAGCTGGTATTCGGCTTTAACCCAGGAGGAGGACCATAGTGTTGAAGCAATGAACGACAATCTTATGGGCATCATTAAGGAGTGCGCAATAGTGCGCGAGTGAAATGAACAAGTTGAGGACAAATATTTTAATAATACTTTGTTAGCCTCCCTGCCTTACTCTCAGTTGCATCTCTCTCTCTCTCTCTCTCTCTCTCTCTCTCTCTCTCTCTCTCTCTCTCTCTCTCTCTCTGTGTGTGTGTGTGTGTGTGTGTGTGTATGTGTGTGTGTGTGTGTGTGTGTGTGTGCGTGTGTGTGTGTGTGTGTGCGTGCGTGCGTGTGCGTGTGCGTGTGTGTGTGTGTGTGTGTGTGTGTGTGTGTGTGTGTGTGTGTGTGTGTGTGTGTGTGTGTGTGTGTGTGTGTGTGTGTGTGTGTGTGTGTGTGTGTGTGTGTGTGTGTGTGTGTGATTCAATAACCTTGTTTACATTTTTGTACACAGGCAACGACCAGGGAAAAATCTCAATGACGGTGTCCTTTGTGCCAATGTATTGCGCAGGAGCAGCTGTCACCGGTCGTGTATTGTGAGTAATTGCACCAAAATTATAGTCTTAGCAGAGAGAATATATAGAACGCAAAAGTTCTGCAAAATGTACGACGGCGAGGCAAATGAAAGTGAGCCAAGGCGAATATATAACAAACGGGGTACTTTATTTAAAAGTAACCTCCATGAGCATTTAGACATTTGTCCCAGTGACTAACTAGTTGCGTGATTTTAATAAAACTCCTAGGGTTGTTGCTTCAAAAAGTCTCTAACTGACTATTTCACGTCATTGTCCTACACGAATATGGTTCCCTTGAGCTGTTTTTTCCGAACGCTCCAAAAGGTGGAAGTCGCAAGGCGACAGGTCTGGGCTGTGTGGCGGATGTTGCAGCGTTTCCCACTTGAACTTTGCCAGTTTTGTATTAACCACACCAGCGACGTGGGGACAGGCATTGTCGTGGATCAAGATGGCTCCATTCCTCAATTTTTCACGTTGTTTGTTCTTGATTGAGACACGCAGCCGATCCGAAATTTCACAACATCGGAAACGATTGAAGAAAATTCGATCAGTATTGGCCCCTGACGATCGAAAAAAAAGTCAACACCATTCCGGCAGGAATGACGGCATTTGCTTTCCTTAGGGATAGTGAATTCAAATGTCTCCACAGTAAGCTTTGCCGTCGTGTTTCAGGCTCGTAGTAGTGACAGCGTGATTCGTCCCCGGTCACAATTGCAGACAAAAAGTCATCACCCTCATCATGATACCGGATTAGATGAGTCAAGGCAGCGCCGAACCTCTCCGTCTTCTGGCGGTGGTTCAATATCTCTGCCATCCATTGCGCTCACAAGAGCTGATAACCGAGATGTTCATGAATTGTGGTGGGACCCGAACCGTGACTGATGTTCACACGCCCTGCCAATTCATCGATGCTTATCATCCGTTCTTTTCGAATCAGCCTTTGCAGATGTGTTGGGGGTGATTGCACGGTGGCTTTGGTCCGGTCTTGGATCGTCCTCGCAACTTTCCCGTCCTTCTTTGAACCCTTTGCTCCAACGCTTTACAGTGGCCAATGAAATGCAATGTTCAACGTATACGGCAGCCATACGGCGACTAATTTCTTTTTGGGAAACATCTTCATCTGTCAGAAACCTCACGACACCCCACTGTTCAACTTTGGAATGTCCATTACGTCACGCAACCATGTTCAACCTAGTGTATGAGAGCATTAAATAACCTTGATCCTCACACCTGCGAGTCACTTTTGTAAATGAGAGATGCCTCTGTGGCACGCGCATGCGTCGTAGATAATGAACCGAGTCATTATTGCGCAGGATGAGTTGGCTCACTTTCATTTGACTAGCATTCGTACATTAGAAATACGAAGATGCAATCGAATATACAAATGCAAAGGTACAGCTTGATAAAGGACAAAAAAGTGTCACTGGAAACAAAGTTCACTGCACATATACACAAAACCTCGCAATAAGATATTTAAATATACGTATAAGTCTCCAATAAATCTACGTATCTAAGCAAAAGTCACTACGTATGATGCGTCAACCAAGGCAAATAAACATGTTGCGCAACCACAGATTCACAGATCACAGCCCCCTCCTCCATCCAATCCCCGATGTATCGCGCGCGACGGAAGGCGGCGCACTTCCTCCCCGATTTTCTCCCTTGCGCACACAAGACTGAGCAGCCATCGTCGGCTGATCCATGCCGCCCTCCCCCCTTTCGCTTTCGCTCACACATGCAACATGCCGAGCGCGGTCGCCATGTTATCGCCCTTAGACTTCATAGAGAACATGAGTTCGACGGCGACGGCAGGAATGCGCCTGGAGTTTCCATATAACTGCTATCGCAATAATAGAGACTTTTAGCGTGTCCGGTATTCGGGCAAGCGCGGGCGGTTTTTCCGGTTTAGCGGGGGCGTCAACGTGAGCGGCCTAGAGCGGCCTAAAGCCCCTCAATTTTTCAAAAGTAGCGCCATTCTTAGATCTTTCCGCCACCCCGCTCACCCTGGCGCGTCCTCCTCCACGCTTCCGGTCGCCCCGGCCTCCTCCGCTCCCCCATTGGCCCATCTGTGTCACGTGGAAGCAGGCGCCGCGCTTTTGTATATTTTTTCTTTCCACCGCGGAGCAGGCGCCGCGCTTTTGTATATTTTTTTACTTTCCAGCGCGCGCCGACCTCCATTGTTGGGCCTGCGCGACGAAAGTACGGCAGGCGGACTGACGGAGTGCGTTAGCGTAATATAATGTGTAGGGCCGAGAACTTAATTGCGATGCCATGCTGCAGCGCCTTCGGTTGCCGCAACAGACACAGCGAGGGAAAAAAGCTTTTTGCTTTGCCGTCCGGTGGGCGCAACGCAAAAAGAAGTGTGGATTCGCAGGATCAGGTGGGCTGACTTCGAGGAAGTGGAAAAGAACGCACGGCTTAGTGAAGTAAGGGCCACGGCTACTCACAACTTCTTATTTCGAGCCTAGATCACGCCTTCGGTTTCGAAAAAGTGTGTGTTCATGCTCTGCGTGGTTTTTAGCGCGTTGTCTGACTTTTTTTTTTCGAATGTGCTCTCTTTGCTTCATGTAGTTTCGTCTTGCGGTGAAATGCACGCATCTGCAGCTGGCCTGTGACATAAAAGCGACTTTATTCAGGGTGTGTTTTGAGCTCCACCAGAAGTTAGCACATTCTCGACGCTTTTGCAAGGCTCAGTATGACTTACGATGCAGTCTTTTAGCTTCGAATGTACGACCGCATGTATTGATTTGGTTTGTGGTGATTAACGTTTTTAACGTTCCGAAGCGACTAAAGCTAGGATGCAGGTCGTAGTGGATGGCTCCGGATAACTTTATCTAGCTCGCCTGGGGATGTTTAACGTGCACTTTGATCGTAGAGTCGTACGTGGGCCGGTAAATTCCTCGATGGCGTTTCATAATACTCGCGCGGGCGCGCTAGCGCTGCTTTAAAAGTTGGTGCCTCGGCGCGATTGTATTTCTTCAATAAATTTTATTTACTAGTTGTAACACCTTGCCATTCTTTCGTATTATTGACGGCGCCTCCAGGGCACCAAAGCGGCAACGGGAACACCAAAGCTAGAAGCAGGGCTGGATGGGGCTCGCCGTAGCCTGTGCATGCCAAGGGGGTATAAGATCGCGGACAGCCAATTTTGCATGTGAACACTCCCTGCGACGCCTGCATTATTGTAATGTCACGTGCTCTTCAGAGGCCTCCGTTAGCCATTACATGTGCCCTCCTAGAGCAGTACTTGTTCACACAGCCGCACACAGCCATTCCGGCTGTGGGCGGTCAGCAATCTCTCACGCACCGGCCGAGCAAAAGTATCCTGCAGGTGCGTAAATGAACCCACGAAACCACGTACACATACTTTCACGCTGTGAACACCTGAAACTTTGGTAATTACGCGCGTGTTTGAGTACACCGCGAGCTTGCGTCGTGTTTCAGCAACACGAACTCTCAACGTCGCGCGCTTTACGCCTTAAATACGCCTTGAATAATGGTCCTTTACTCTATTGCTTCCGCAATTCCAACACGAAATTCTAAAGGCCAGTAACCGACTGACGAAGAAAGATCTCGATTGAAAAAACTGCTCCTCAGGGCTCGAACGAACTTTTCTGCGAATTTCCTCCCGTAGCGTGTTAGCCGTCGTCTGCTACGGCAGGCCCACCACCGGCGGCGCCACCGTCGAGGCCGCGCCGAGCGGAGGAGGAGGGAAGCGAATGGCGCTACTTTGGGAGATTCAGGGGTTTTAGAGCGGCCAGATTGGTGGCGCCAGCTGGTGGCGCAAAGCTCAACCACACAAACACAGAGCTAATTACTATATTCTGCTTAGCTGCTGGCGTAAATTTTCGACAGTGGCGTAATCGTGTTCACAATTACGCCGCTGCCAAAAATTTGCACAAGTGGCGAAGCAGGATATGGTGAGTTACTGCAGTTTTAGCTATGCGTTTGTCTGGTTGAGCTCTACAACACCAGGCGGCTTCACCGCTCACGTTTACGCCCCGACCATCCGGTAATCCGCCCAAACCGCTCCCGTTTACCGGAATAGCGCACAAGCTAAAAGTCTCTAATATAATAAGAGTGCCCGGCCACTGAAGCGTCCCGTGGCCCTTTACCCTCACAAACGAAGTAACGAAATCGAAACTTCACCATGCGGCAATTCGCTGCGCCGCAACAATGTTTTTTTTTTTCCTTTGTAGGGCGCCGGCACCGAAATGAAAAAAAAAAAGACGCAAAGGAAAGCATGTTGGCCACAATCGACTGCCCACATTGGGCACCTCATGTGGCTACCGAATGAATATCGAAGAAAGCCTGAGACGCTTGGCCCACATAGAACCATTCGCATATTCTTCGGCATCCTACACCGGCGAAACAGGACTTTCCAGACAGATTGCGCTCAAGCGAACGCGTTGCAATTCGTCGAGTCCCCACAATGATGGTGGCGAGCGACCATTGTTTCTTTACTCGTCTGCTAGCCAGAAAGCGTCCAAAACTCTGCCAGGCAAAAATCCACTCGGCCAGACAAACAAACGCGCACCGAAGTGCACCGCGTGGTGGTCGGGGCAACACGAGAAAATCGCATGCGCTCTGGCTGGCTCTGACAGCCCGCAGGTAGCGAGAACCACAAAATTGAAGAGGCTCAATGTGTACTCGCGAATAAAAGTCAAAGTCGAAAAATGAATAATAACGTAGTTACCTTTGCTAGCTTTAGCGTCTTGACATGGATGCTTTGGCACAGGTGAAAAAAATATATATACTTTTCTGTGGCATAATGGCACAAATGAACCCCCACAACGATTCGACTCATCGGACCTCGCTGCGTACTTAGCAAACTTGTCTGACAGTGTGTTGATTTGCTCTGTCTCATTGTATGGTCCGACGTACGACTTCAGAAAACTCAATTCACCTTTGGCGTGAAATGTTTATAACAGCATTAAACATCTTAAAGCTTATTGTGCGCAACAAACAGGGACGATGAATAGAAGAAACACAAGGACGAGCGCTTTGTTGCGCACAATAAGTTTTAAGATGAATTTGTTCCAACTAGGCCGACTCGCAGTCTTGCTTCAGCATTAAACACGCAAAGTTCCGGAATAGAAAATCTAAAGCACGACTTTGAAAATGTCAATGCACCTTTCGCATCAACTTTATACGCATAAAGTTTCAGAATTGAAATCCTAGCGCTCCCTAGATTCCGCGGCCTCCGCGAGATGCCGCGACAAGCCCGCTCGACATCAAAACGCCTTTGAAACTGTGCTCGGATGGAGCTCCTTAAGGGGGGCGGGGGTGGAGGAGTTACGATGCGACTCCCGGTGCATTGGCGTTGCCACGAACTCCAGCCCAATTTCGCTGAAATGTCTTTTCGAGCGTGAAAAGGACATTCTAGTCGAAATCGAGCATGATTTCCGGCGCCGGTGGTTGCTTTAGTCGGCGGGGCATTACAGCACGAAAAAATTTCGGGGAAGCCCCCCCCCCCCCCCCCGGCTACGCCCCTGTGTGTCCCGTGACAACTGCCCCGTACCACGCTTAAGGTTCACCGAAATACTTCACGTATGCTTCACCGCGTAACATTTTTGTACTGAGGCGAAGTTGACTTTCGGGAACCGGCATTATGCAACGCGCCGTGCTTTCCGAGCTTCGAAACCAATCACGAAACCAAGTTATGCATGAACAGGCTATCATCTAAGCGCCTACGACTTCTGAACCCGTTCTGAAGTTCTCCGAGTATTCTATTACTTTCTACCCATGACTGCATTTTTAATTTCACCGCCTGCATCGCCACCTTATAACTGATGTTATCGCAATTGGTCGGAAGCATTTTATGTCCGTCTTATCATCCTTCCCTTTATAAATAAAATTCATTTTACTCTGTTTCCAGCTGTGCGGAATTTGCTTATTTGTTATGACTGCCTCCAATGCTTTTATCAGCGTTTCCTTGCTTCTTGGGCCAAGTTCATTAGTTAACTTGATTGTAATTTCGCCCATCCCTGCGGACGTGCATTTTCGAGCATTTGCTTCCGCCTTCTTCCAGTTAAGATTGGTCAGTTGTAAGCTGTTTTATGCGTGATTAGAAAGAACTTCAGCACTGTGCGCTTCACTTTGCTGAGTGCTTGTAGCCTCTGCCTTACGGGGCTATAAGCCATTGCATTTTTTGCTTGCTTACAGGGGTATGAGCGACTAATGATGATAGCTTTTGTTCACGTAGAACAAAAATGCATTGAACCTTAGCCCCATACAGCTTCGCTGTGATACACTGTCCTACAAAGGGTTAACACATATTGTACTTGCACGATTCTACCGCACCACCAATTGTAATGCACAGTTATACTACCGCTCAAATATAAAAAAAAAACATATGGTGCCGATTCTACTGCGCACATCAAGTAACAAAACCTGAGTCGGCACATACCATGTTGAAACAATTTTACGCAAGAAAGAAACACACAGACACGCACACAACTGAATGTTAGTGGCTAGTTGCTATCGAAATCTGACGACAGCTCCTTTTCACTTTCTACTAACCACAGAGAGGTATCTCCAGCTCCACTTACTGCATTGTAAATGCCACACTTCTTGAAGGCTCGCACATCCACCGTTTGCAGGAAAGCATTCCATGCACCATGGAGCCACCTTGCAATGTCTCTGAGCATTGCTTTCTTCAGATGACCCATTCAATGGCAGTGTTATAGCACTGTGGCTAGTTACCTTGCAGTGAACTTTTTTTCAGTAAAACTCTGTTTCCTTTTTCGTTTTGAGAGAAATTAGTTACGATTGTAATGCGCATGCAAATTTGAATGCACCGTTTACCTAAAAAAGGTGCGCATTACAATCGCAAATACGCTGTTTTGTTTTCTTAATCACAACCTTTTTGTGTTCAGGGGTGCGAGGCTTCTCTATCCAGGAAAAAATTGCCTTCTATCTAGCGTGCACTTTTTTTTAACAATCTGCACTTCCAACTTTCCTGTCAAGAATGTTAGGTCACGCTGACATGTGCATGGCGTTTTGTGACTTGACTACACGACGCACTGCATTAAGACAGGAAACGCACGCACAATCACCGACAATTATTGTTTAGAGACATGATGATGAAAATTTTTTCTTAGAGTGCGGTAGTGCACCGAGCCCAACGTTACTTGGAACGACATCAGCAAAATTAATGACAAGACAAATTTTTGAGAGATCACATATTTACTCGCAGCTCATAAATCAATTTCCACCTTTGCAGACTGAGTCGAACCAAGTCCGATTGGTCGCAAAGAGCCTTAGCATGTCGATTTCCATTGGGTGAAGTTTCCCAGGAATCACCAGACTGTGCAGGGGGCTTCCCAAGTCGCAGCTTGCCATGTCTTTCAGTGAACAGCATGTGATCTGCTGTGTTTCCATGCCAACACGAGCCAAACCAATGCAGGCACTATCTTCGTCGTAGGCTGAAAAGAAGAATGCAACAGAAATGCAACACACTGCAAATTTCTGAAGAAAGAAAAAGTAAGCACACTGTTTTTCTTTTTCGAAGAAAGTTCAGGTATCTACCGAAAGGTGATCCATGCTAAGATGCTCACAGAGCTTTCTTTTACTAATAAAAACAACAGTAACACTACTAGCAGTAGCACCATTAGTAGTAGTAATACTGCAATGCAGCTCTTACTAAAGACTAGCTGCAACAAAATTTCAGACCACGTATAAGGTCTAGTGTTAGAAAGTGTAAATAGGAGCAATATCGACACAAATGCACAGCGCAAAAGATGAGGACAGAAGAAAGGAGACAACACAGGCACTGACTTCAACTTCAGTTGACTTCAGTTGAAGTCAGCGCCTGTGTTGTGTCCTTTCTTTTTTCCTTGTCTTTTGCGCTATGTAGTCGTGTTGACATTGAATCAACAACTACTCGTCCAAGCGTCAACTTTATCATGTTAGATAAGAGCAGCTTCAGCACAACACCTTACGACTGAACTTCGACTGGACATATCACAAAAGGCTTCAAAAAGTCAATTTTTGATGCTAAAACTGAAAAAATGCCACCACTGCCACTGTGAGGTGCTGGGATTTCGGTTACATCTGCTGACCACCAATTGTATATGCCGTCTGTTAAGATGCAATTCAAAACCTGTTAATAAAAAAATTAGACAACTACAGCTAGTCCTTCAGCTTTGCCAAAGTTGCCTCAATACTGCATGCTGTTCATTTATAACCAATTTAGCCAAAAAGAAGCTCTGTTGCAGTTACGACAATCTAGTTATAATACAGTTAAAGCTCGATCTAACAAAACCAGATTTTACGAAGTTTCCGGTCTAGCAAAGAAATTTACGTTCCCCGGCAAGTACCCATAAGGTTCAACTTTGTCATCAACCCGAATCAACATATCTAGCTTGCACTAAATGCAATTTAATGAAGCATTTCCGGAAATAAATGAGTAAAAAAAGCTGTGATTTTTTTCTAATTTTGACACAGATGTGTTTTTCTTCGAGCGTGCGCTCTAACACTATCGCGCTAAAACATCTCAGCACCCCAGTCAAGGCATTAGCTTCATTTCTACGAGGCTGCACGCCGCGTCCTTGCATGTAATAATGGACTCGGCAATCGCTAGCATCCCTAAGTACCAGATGGCGCTAGGGGTGGCGGTAGTTGAGCTGCCCTCGCAGACTTTTTACACGTGCAGGCATGGGTTAGCAGCAAATACAACGCCGCGGTATCTTTCGGGTGTCACTGCGTTACAATTTTAGATTTTGAGGGCCCAAAAAAATGCCTTCAATTTTCCGAACTTCACGATTTAACAAAATAATTACAGCATGATCATCACTTTGTTAAATCAAGTTTCAACTGTAGTAACAATGGGCGGAGACTATGCGCAGTCATAATTGAGGCTAGATAGCTGGGCAAGTTTGTATGATAAATAAAACGTGGCTTTGCAAAACAAGGCACAAGAGAAGCTGGCTGTATAGCACAAGTGCTCATCTAGACTTGTATAAAGGTGATACAAGGCCTGGATGAAGAGGACGACACAAGCGCTACACTCAAAATTGACAATTTTATGAAAGAAAAAGGAATCTGGTTTATGCACTCTTTTTAACAACATTGCAAGATTGGCTTGCACCATATTTGCGAAAGATAAACATGCATACAAGTGCAGGACAAATTTCAGAGCTGTTCAGAAGCTGCAAATACTCTATTTCATTGAGTTTGTTGTGGTGTTTTCACATGCATCCCAGGTTCAAATCCCAGTGCCGCGCAATCTTCCACCGGACTAAAAAAAATCCGTGTGCTGATAAAATTGCATAAACAGGCCTGAAGTGCGGCCTGATCCCGGTGACCTGAACCGGTAACGCACTCCCTCATCAGAGCAGCATTGGCCACCCTGGTGCAGTACTTGGCCACAACCTCTTATATGAATACAACAACCAAACCGCAGCCCTCAGTCCCCAGCAGCTGCGAAGCAACTGACCACGGCGGTGGTCAGACCTGTGATGCAGCAGAGGGTGCTAAGAATCCCTGGTTCCGAACAGGCCGCCATTAGAATCTGAACCTGGCCAAGTTTAACGCAAGAATGTTATCTAGTGAGGTGAGTCTAGCAGTGCTATTGGAGGAATTAGAGGGCAGTAAATGGAATATAATAGGGCTCAGTGAGGTTAGGAGGACAAAAGAAGCATATAAAGTGCTAAAAAGCGGGCACGTCCTGTGCTGCTGGGGCTTAGTGGAGAGCGAGAACTAGGAGTCGGATTCCTGATTAATAATGATATAGCTGGTTACATAGAGGAATTATATAGCAATAACGAGAGGGTAGCAGGTCTTGTTGTGAAACTTAAGAAGTACAAATTGAACGTCGTACAGGTCTACACCCCTACATACAGCCCCGATGACCAAGAAGTCAAAAGGTTCTATGAAGACGTGGAATCGGCAATGGGTAAAGTCAAAACAAAATACACTATACAGATGGGCGACTTCAATGCCAGGGTAGGCAAGAAGCCCGCTGGAGACAAGTCGGTGGGGGAATGCAGCATAGGTTCAAGAAGTAGCAGAGGAGAGTTATTAGTAGAGCTTACAGAACGGAATAATATGGAGATAATGAATACCTTCTTCTGCAAGCGGGATAGCCGAAAGTGGACGTGGAGGAGCCCGAATGGCGAGACTAAAATTGAAATAGACTTCATACTCTGCGCTAACCCTGGCATCATACAAGATGTGGACGTACTCGGCAAGGTGTGCTGCAGTGACCATAGCATGGTAAGAACTCGAATTAGCCTAGACTTGAGGAAGGAACGGAAGAAACTGGCGCATAAGAAGCCAATCAACGAGTTAGCGGTAAGAGGGAAAATAGATCAATTACGGATCAAGCTACAGAACAGGTATTCGGCTTTAATTCAGGAAGAGGACCTTAGTGTTGAAGCAATGAATGACAATCTTATGGGCATCATTAAGGAGTGTGCAATAGAAATCAGTGGTAACTTTGTTAGACAGGATACCAATGAGCTATCACAGGAGATGAAAGATCTGATTAAGAAATGCCAATGTATTGAAGCCTCTAAACCCACAGCTAGAATAAAACTAGCTGAACTTTTGAAGTTAATCAACAAGCGTAAGACAGCTGACATAAGGAAATATAATATGGATAGAATTGAACATGCTCTCAGGAATGGAGGAAGCCTAAAAGCAGTGAAGAAGAAACTAGGAATAGGCCAGAATCAGATGTATGCGTTAAGAGACAACGCCAGCAATATCATTACTAATATGGATGAGATAGTTCAAGTGGCTGAGGAGTTCTATAGAGATTTATACAGTACCAGTGGCACCCACGACGCTAATGGAAGAGAGAATAGTCTAGAGAAATTTGACATCCCACAAGTAATGCCGTGAGAAGTAAACAAAGCCTTGGGAGCTATGCAAAGGGGGAAGGCAGCTGGGGAGGATCACATAACAGCAGATTTTTTGAAGGTAGGTGGGCAGATTGTTTTAGAAAAACTCGCCAACCTGTATACGCAATGCCCCATGACCTCGAGCGTACCGGAATCTTGGAAGAACGCCAACATTATCTTAATCTATAAGAAAGGGGACGCCAAAGAATTGAACAATTATAGACCGATCAGCTTACTGTCCATTGCCTAACAAGTATTTACTAAGGTAATCGCAAATAGAATCAGGAACACCTTAGACTTCCGTCAACCAAAGGACCAGGCAGGATTTCGTAAAGGCTACTCGACAATAGGCCATATTTGCACTATCAATCAGGTGATAGAGAAATGTGTGGAATATAACCAACCCTTATATATAGCTTTCATCAATTACGAGAAAGCGTTTGTATCAGTCAAAACCTCAGCAGTCATGCAGGCATTACGGAATCAGGGTGTAGACTAGCCGTATGTAAAGATACTGAAAGATATCTATAGCGGCTCCACAGCCACCGTAGTCCTCCATAAAGAAAGCAACAAAATCCCAATAAAGAAGGGCGTCAGGCAGGGATATACGATCTCTCTAATGCAATTCACAGCGTTTTTACAGGAGGTACTCAGAGACCTGGATTGAGAAGAATTGGGGATAAGAGTTAATGGAGAATACCTTAGTAACTTGCAATTCCAGATGACATTGCCATGCTTAGTAACTCAGGGGACCAATTGCAATGCATGCTCACGGATCTGGACAGGCAAAGCAGAAGGGTGGGTCTAAAAATTAATCTGTAAAAAACTAAAGTAATGTTTAACATTCTCGGAAGAGAACAGCAGTTTACAATAGGCAGCGAGGCACTGGAAGTCGTAAGGGAATACATCTACTTAGGGCAGGTAGTGACCGCGGATCCGGATCATGAGACTGAAATAATCAGAAGAATAAGAATGGGCTGGGGTGCGTTTGGCAGGCATTCTCAGGTCATGAACAGCAGGTTGCCATTATCCCTCAAGAGAAAAGTACATAACAGCTGTGTCTTACCAGTATTCACGTACAGGGCAGAAACCTGGAGGCTTACGAAAAGGATTCTACTTAACATGAGGACAATGCAACGAGCTATGGTAAAAAGAATGCTAGGTGTAACATTAAGGGATAAGAGCAGATTGGGTGAGGGAACAAACACGTGTTAATGACATCTTAGTTGAAATCAAGAAAAAGGAATGGGCATGGGCAGGACATGTAATGAGGAGAGAAGATAACCGATGGTCATTAAAGGGACACTAAAGGTGAATATTAAATCAACGTGGACTGTTGAAATACCATCCCAGAAACCTCCAAACGCTTGTTTCGTGCGAAGAAGATACTTATTTTAAGACAAAATGCGTCTTGCAGCATCTGCGTACCTCTAGCGCTGTTCAAATCACCCGCCCTCCGATGGAGGAGCATTGACGTCTTGGTCTCATAGTGACGTTGCGCCGTTGGTGAGTAAAACGGCTCCCGAAGACGGCGCTACGGCTTTTCTGCACAAAACGCGAAGGTGCGGCCAGAAACAGAGTTAAGACAGAGCCGACAGCAGCGTGAAAGCGGAACTATGGTGGCTAGCGGAAGGGAAAGCGCACGACGATAAGCTGGTTCTTTATTTTATGACGCCAACTTTGACGCTTGTTGCAATGGATGACCCTGATGACACATTAGCTCGTGATGCTGGGCTCGAGTTCAGCGATTTAAGCACTCATGAACGTGACTTGCTGTTGAAGGCTCGCGCTGCCGGCGTCGTTGCGTATTACTATGACGACGGTCTGCTTTGAAAGGCACTTCACGTGACTTCAATAAGTCGGCGCTGAACTCGTAATCCTCTGGACGAAAGTGCAGCAAGCACACTACGTGATTTTTCGGCTCTTTGCCAGTGCACTGTGGCAGAAGTACGGCACTTAACCCCATCGAACGGAGAGGTTCACTCAGCACACAGTGATAAGTAACGTTGCATTCGCCGCTGCAACTGCCCTTGGCCAAGTTCCGCGGACCGTTCGCGCATCCCACGACATCACATGGACGTGGCATTCTTGCTGCTTGTTCCAAATGCAAGTTTCGCGAGCCAGCAGGACCACCGCAGCACGACGTGATAAAGAAACAACTGAAACTCCAAAGCGCGCGCGGCGCAAAGTCGAGCGAAAACGAAACCTTTCGATCACCCATACTACTCAAGGGTAACGTAAAAATATTTTTTTCTTAGAATTGAATAGAAGTAGACAAGTAGCATTTTCTTCCGTCTTATAATCTAATGAAATTATCTTTTTAATACAAGTAGTTGAGTACTAGTGACATAAATTATCATGATGAGTGCTTTCATCATCGGGCTAGTACCGGAATGTCGCTGGGGGGTCTCAAATCGTGTCGTGAATTTACCTCAATTTCTTGGTTACTAAAGCTCTGTTCGCGATTGTATTGACACCTTAGATGTTCTGGAGCATTGCTTTATCACTTTAACTTGACTTTCTGGTAACCTTTAGTGTCCCTTTAAGTGTTACGGACTGGATTTCAAGAGAAGGGAAGCGTTGCAGGGGGCGGCAGAAAGTTAGGTGGGCAGATGAGATTAAGAAGTTTGCAGGGACAGCATGGCCACAGTTAGCACATGACCAAGGTAGTTGGAGAAGTATGGGAGAGGCATGTGCCTTGCAGTGGGCGTAGCCAGGCTGATGATGATGATGATGATTTCACATGCATAGTGTGCCTGCAGCAGTGCATGGCCCCAAAAATGCCAAATGCATTCCTCATAATGGCATGGGTAGGAGATTTTGGCAAGCTTCTATGTTTGCCCCATGAATGCATTGTTCACCCTCAAAGCAAAATCAGTGATGTGGACAGGCCTTGACAAGAGCTACAAATTCTTTGCACAGTGTTATGTGTTATGTGTGAGCAAACTCAACAAAAAAAGGGTGAGCAAACGAAAAAATGCTTCATGCGGTGAGGAAGCATCTCTCTGGAGACTTAGGGCCATGGCAGCCCTCTCACCAACCGTCGCTTGTACCTGGGGTCAACCATATAAGACAATGTCCAACGTCTGATGTGCTCTGCTCCTGCGTCTATAGCAAATGCCTGTCATTTCGTTTATATGTGGGTTGGCACAAAGTGTACGAAATTGCAATAATAGGTGTGAAGTTCAGAAGTGACCAACCTGATAATTATGAAAGATGGCTCATAGGCAATACATTTCTTAAAATCACTCTTGCAGTACCTGCATTAAACCGGCCTCCAATCCTACAATATTCTGTTCTGACATTATACCACCTGACAGCCCCAGCAAATAAAAAAATATGTACTGCTTTAGTGATCCCGTGCAGTCACCTAGTGTGTCCGAAGTTCCACCTTGTAAGCACTAGAGCATTCAGCCGTATGATCACTTCAGCTTCTCGCAGTCCCCATTACCTGGCATTAAAAAATGTAACTGCTGTTGCCTACATTGCTTTAGTGGAGTGATGCTGCTCATTACAACAGTGTTCAAGCTCATGAATGTGCAAAACAGGATAACAAGCAATGTCTGAGCCATACTCTACAAAGGAAGATGATGATGATGACAATGAGGATGGAATTTTGGATTTTCCTAAGTTTGTGATAACAATGCATCAAGATCTTTGTGTTCTCACAAATTGGGAAGGCCGGGAAAACACCACTGCACATTGATATGCCACAGAGCATGACAGTTCAAGACAACTAGGCCATCTAGATGGCTGCTGAGAAGTGAAAGGTATCTGTTATGCTTGGGGTAACAGCGGACAGACGGAAGGCTTCACCAAAAGTAACCTCTCCCAGTGGAATCCAAGTGTGGGCTCAAGAAAAGGTAACCACCAAGCATATCCCCTTCTGGCACAGTGTGCACAATTATGTGTGCCAGGATAGTGCATCAAAAGCAACTAAACTGTTGAAAACAACAAATGCACTGAATCACTACGGTAGGTCCTTCTGGTCATTAAGATACAGAGTTAAGCATTCCATGTGAAGTTCGTAATTTATTAAAAGGTTTCAAAAATGTGCATCGCAACCGACTGCAGCAGCCCCGCTCCACTGTGCGCTATGTAGCGTGGGTGTGGGATGTCACTCGAGCAAGCGATGCAACTGGCTACCGATGTTAAGTCATTGGGAATGCTTGAAAATTAAGGTTACTTTTATTACAACCCTACACAAAATAATTTCTGCCTGAGAATGCGGATCATCTGCTACAGCTCTAGCAATGACAGCTGATGGGACATGGAGGGGTTTATCATGTGAAAATTGCAGCAGTGATGTCTTCATAGGTGGCAAGAACATAAATTGTACCAGCGCTATATTATGCTTGTCTAGCACAGCAGGTGTGCGCAGGAAGTAAACTGTAGCGACTACTATGCTGTAGAAGACTCTAGTGCTGCACATCAATGTCAACACCACTCTTCTTGGTCAACACATTGATCACCCGCAGTATTGAAAAGAAAGGTGCTTTTAGCAATTAACGCAGGCTTCACATTTGTCAGAGTCAAGTTTTACATATAATTTGACTAGAATGGTAGCGGAAAAGTATCTAACAAGTCAAGATACGGAAAAACGTGTGCAAAAGAAATTTTACGTGCCTTACAAAGTGTCCAAATGTCCGTCAGAGAGCGAGCATCTTGAGTTCACTATACATTGTTATACAGTGCAATCTATTTATAACATCATCAACAATGAAAAATCCTATCATTATAACTGATCATCGCTATATCTGGACTCTCGTAAAAAAAGAAAGAAAAAAAAGCTGCCGTAAATACTTTCGTAGCCCCAAAACCAAATTTGCCACTTACGATAAAGAATTGACATTGCAGAAAGAAGGCTGTGAAAACTAAGATGTTTATTTATACCTCTAAACAGAGCATGTCAAGCGTTAGGCACGCTGAAATAGTCAGAAATCTGCACTTGCTTTCACTGAAGCTTCAGGTTCACAACCGCGGTGTGCATCGCGTCCAGCAGCTGCGGGAGCAGTGGCAGCTATAATTTAGCATGCATGAAATCAATGAGCGACTCTATCGGCAACAGTGCACTTTGCGTGAGCCTTGGGGTTGGTTTCAAGAACAGGCCACAGTCAACCTTGTCACCTCCATCGCACAATGCCGCCGTGTGTCGCGACAACGATCGCCCCATTGGCGATTCTTTACAGAACGAGGCAGTGCTATCTGTGCTCAGAAGCTTCTCCATCAAAGCACCACCTACTGTATCACCAGTAGCGACGTGGTTCCACAGTTCGGCAATGTCAGTGGCAGCCACCGTGTCTTCACACATGGGGGTTTCGCCGTAGCACACAAACCCCGCCATTTCTGTTCATTGCCACGGTCACTGGTTCTAGCCTTCACGACCATGGCACTTGCTGCTTTCAGAATCGATATTATCGACTGCGCAAGTCTTGCAAAATTTGCAGCTTCGTCCCAAGCGACACAGTTTTGTACTTTGTCGGCGCAATGACCGCTGCTTCCGTAACGCATTTCTACGTTCCTTGAGGAAAAGAGGGAGATTGTAGAAAGGGAGCGCAGGCTTGATTCGCTTCTCACTTTTTTTCTCTCTGGATGCTTGCTGGCAACAGGGATGGATGGATGGATGGATGGATGTTATGAACACCCCCTTTGGAATGGGGCAGTGGGTTGCGTCACCAAGCTCTTGCTATTATACTGCCTAATGTCCTACCTAGGCTAAAACAGAAAAAAAGTAAAAGAAGAAAAACCCATAATGAATTCCCATAACCAAATTTTCTGACTCCCTATTGTAAACTTTGTTGTTCTACGGCTCCGTTTCTTGTAGTTTCCCTACTTTTCTTCCACCAATCTTCCAATCACCTCTTACTAATCTCCATTTCAGACATGTTTACTTTCCCCCTGCTCTCGCTGAACCTAAGGGCTTCAAGGAGGCCAGTGGTTCCTAAATCAACTGCTGGGCAGATATCTTCGCATTCTAATAAAACGTGCTCCATCGTTTGCCTAGCTTTACCGCAGCGAGCACGTGCTTCTTCCTTCTTATATCTCGCTTTATAGGTGCGTGTTCTAAGGCATCCTGATCTCGCTTCAAAAAGTAATGGGCTTCCCTTTGAATTATCATAAATTGTTTCTTTCCTGATTTCTTTTTTCCCTCTTATGTAGTTACTCATTGCAGGTTTCTTTTCCATTGCCGCCACCCATGAGATTATTTCAGCCACTCTGACTTTCCGTTTGATGTTCTTTGTTGCTGTGTTGCTCAGGCCGTATACTTGCTGGCAAGCTTCCTAGTTCTTATCGTCCATTGTGAATCAATGTTATTCCTGTACAAATACCTGAACACTCTCCCAGCCCATTTACTTTCTTCCATATTCCTCAGTAGTCCTTCATAATCAATTTTACTGCGAGCTTCCCTCACTTCAAAACTTGTCCAGGCCATATCACCCTGCACAGCATGGATGCAAAGGGGCTGGCAGCATCTTATGACACGCTGCGCCAACTTGCGATGCTCTGAATCAACGCGTTGGAGGGACACGCTGTGCGGTAATGGCAGCAGATACGGACTCGCGCAGGCAAACTTTTTGCCTCATCTCGGTTAAGGGGAACTTAGCAAAGCAATTTTCACGATTATTCTGCATGAAAAATGCCGCCCAACAAGCAGAATTTCGATTGTTATATCTGATATGCGGTGAATAACATATTGTTATATATGGGGTTTTTTCTCATAGCCCTAATGCATAAATTGATACTCTGAAGTCAACTCATTGTTATAATCGGTATATCATTATATGTGGTATCATTATAAGTGGACTGCACTGTAGTGATACCGTTCCCATCTCCTACACAGAAGGGGTGGGTTCGATTCCAAATGTCAATGAATTTTTTTCTTGTGTGTGCTCTTTTTTTTTTTATATTAGAGCAGAGGAAACAATAAAAATAGCCCATTTCACCACATTCACAAGTTAGCAGCAGCGCTTTTTTTTTTCCATCATGGCTACAAAGAAATCTTACGTGCAATGATAATGCATTATTAGATATCTACATTTGATCAGGTGATTATCCAATCAAAACAATAGCAGAAACAGATAATTGAAGTTCACACATTGCATATGCACTCTCAGCAAAGCGGTGAAAGCCCGCAGCGGCATCTGTCTCTTTTTGCTTCACGTAGCACAAGCCAGAGAACATTTTGCGCTGTACCATTGCATCTCCATATGGTGTGGGAAGTTCATCTTCGAAATTTCACTCCATGTAGCCCACTTTTAACGAGAATAATTGCACAGGAAAGCAATTAGCGAACACACTCGGTTCAAATCAACTGCAAGTAGACAAAGATTTGAACGGTGCAAGAGTGCTAATCAACGCAGCATTGACAAGCAAGATTGACAGTCGTTCTACCAACCCTGTTAACATGAACTTCGCTGCGCATGCCACACCCATGAGCAGCATCACGTCATCGGAGCCTACAGCTATAACAACGCCCTGCGACCGAATCTTCAGTGGGCTTGGTGGAACCAACAACAACGGGACGTTCACAATGCGCTCTGCTTACATATTTCAGGTTAGTTATCCTTGTACCTGTAGAGACGATGATAGGTGTCTATTTGTTCTGCCAAGCCCATGCACACTGCTCTCCATCGTATGTGATTGCATTCATGCCTGCACATTATTACTGTGTGAGGATGAAGAAAATCCCAGTCCTAGCAGTGCTGAGATGCTCGAAAAACTGTTAGCAGGTCAAGAGGCTATCCATAGCGACTTGAAGGAAGTGAAATTGAAACTTACTGAAACTGAAAAGATTCTGAACGAATTCGGTGCGCGTTTAGAGAAAGTCGAGAATAAACTGAAAGAAGTGAGCATAAAAGCTGGTACCATTGATAGTCTAAACGATCATGTCATGAGACTTCAAAACACTATCATGCAGCAACAAAGTAAGTTTACTGCACAGGAGGGCCGAAATTGTCGAAATAACTTGGTTGTCTTTGGAATTACAGAGGGGCCAAATGAATATGAAGAGGTACTTTGGCACAATGTTATAAATGAAGTTTTTTGTGACAGATTTGGAATAAATTGCGAATCGGTAGCTAGAATTCACCGACTTGGGAAATTCTCGTCAAGCCGCCCGGTTACTTTTTATTTTGAGGGCTATCTTGAGAAACAGAAGGTGCTCGGTAGATCTGGAAAGTTAAAAGGGACGACCATTTTTATCCAAAATGATTACTCTTTGGAAACCCTAAGAAAAAGAAAACAGCTATGGCAAACTACGAAACACGAGAAAACGGGAAAGAAAGTGTCACTCGTAAATGATAAACTTCGCATTGGAAAGCGCTTTACGTATGGGATGATGCATCTTCCACACATGTTCCAGTTCTAAGCTGCTGACAGTAAGGCATCCAAATCATAGCGATTGCAGATCTCTGAAAAATTTTTGCGTATCCTTTAGTTGAATGCCAGGAGCATTGTCAACAAAATAGATAAATTTGAAATTTTGTTACTTATGGCCCTCACTTAATGGTTTTGACTGAAACCTGGTTAAATGAAAACATTTGTGATAGTGAAAACATTCTGCCTAGTTTTAGCACATATCGACACGATCGTGGTTCACGTGGTGGGGGAATTGCAGTGATTGCTAAGTCTGGTATAGTTGTTCATGTCATGCGACAGATCGATGATCATGAGAGCTTGCTTCTAAACATCACAACGAATGAGTTGTTTGTACTCGGTGCGGTTTACAGGGCACCTCATGGTGATGTGTCTGTTCTTCCTAGATTGTGTGATCATTTGAGGAAGTTTTGCCAACGAAATATCATAATAACAGGAGACTTCAACTTGCCATCCATAAACTGGAAACATTTGGCGTACGGTGAATGTGCTAATACGGATGCTATTCTTGGTACAACGCTTGCTTTGAATGTTGAACAAATTGTATGTGATTTTACTAGAGAGCAAGCACTTCTGAACCTTTTTTTTTGTCAGTGAATCTCTTTCTAAATGTACTATTGCTGTTGAGCCGGGTATTTCAGACCATAAATTGTTGTTTTTCACCTGGTCATGTCCCAGGGACGCCAGATACAGTCGGTCTAGTGCGACAAATCATAGAGATTTTGAACGAAGTGATGATACCTCAATTATTGATTATTGAGAGAAAACACTAGTTATTGATGCTCATTCTGGGAATGTTCATGACCTATGGTGTCATCTTAACAGGTAGTGTCATTCTGTACTAAAAACTTTGTACCTATGAGGAGGGCTACTAAAAATTGCAAGAGTCCGTGGGTTAGTCGTGAAATCATCCACATTAAACGTAAACTAAAACGATTGAGAAGAAACGAAATATGTGCAAGAAGACCCTCATGGAACTGAGAAATAAATTGACAATTAAGGTGCAACAAGCAAAGCATAATCACTTCACTTTTTCACTTCCTACCCGCCGTGGTTGCTCAGTGGCTATGGTGTTGGGCTGCTGAGCACGAGGTCGCGGGATCGAATCCCGGCCACGGCGGCCGCATTTCGATGGGGGCGAAATGCGAAAACACCCGTGTGCTTAGATTTAGGTGCACGTTAAAGAACCCCAGGTGGTCGAAATTTCCGGAGTCCTCCACTACGGCATGCCTCATAATCAGGAAATGGTTATGGCACGTAAAACCCCATAATTAATTTTTTTTTTTTTTCACTTCCAGAATTTCTTAGAACTGATCTATCAAAATTTTGGCGTTACCTCGAAAAGCCAAATGAGTCTATCAAAAAAATTTCAGTAAACGATAACCTTGTCGAAAACGCAGCTGATATAGCTCACACATTTAACGTATATTTTCATAGTGTTTTTTCTCCTAATGACAACTACAGCATACACAAGGGACCTTCAAAGACAGATGTACCAGCGATAACAAGCGAGGGAGTTATGTCTATGCTACGTAAATTGAATGAGAAAAAAAACCGTGGGTAGGGATGGCATCCCTACTGCATTCTTGAAACGCTTTGCAGTGCAGATTGCAGACTACTTGGGAAATCTTTTTCAGCTTTCTTTAACCACTAGTGAGCTTCCCCATGACTGGAAGATAGCACACGTTGTGACGATTTTTAAGAAAGGCGACAAGCTTAACATAACAAATTATAGGCCCGTGTCGATTATATCTACTTGTTAGAAACTTATGGAACATGTCATAGCTGGATACATAAGGTCTTTTTCGTCTAATAATAAAGTTCTTTCTTCTTATCAACACGGATTTACCAAGGGAAGATCTACTACGACTCAGCTACTCGCCACTGTACATGACTTTATAATGACATTGGACCACTCGGGGCAAATAGATGCATTCTTTATAGACTTTAGCAAGGCATTTGACAAGGTGTCGTATACGAAACTAATACATAAGCTGAAATTAACCGGCCTTCCCTGCTACTTAGTGAAATGGGTTGAAGCATACTTGCATAGCAGAAAACAATTTGTAGTGGATGAGTGTGCGTCTGATATGCTCCCTGTTTCTTCTAACATGCCTCAGGGCAGTGTAATTGGACCCTTGCTTTTCCTAGTTTATGTGAATGATCTCATTGAAATTTTGTCTGATACAGTGTGTGAAACTATTTGTTAACGACTGTACTATATACAAGGAGATATTGTGTGAGAGTGATCACATTGTATTGCAGTACCAATCGTTACAGATTGAGCAGTGGTGTCGAACTTGAGATATGGAAATTAAAGTGCAAAAAACTGTCTCATTAACAGTTACACGTAAATTACAGCCTATTTCTTATCCCTATACTCTTTGTAACCAAGAAATAGCAAAGGTTACAAGCTATAAGTATTTAGGCATTACACTTACTTCTAAATTATCCTAGCCAGGGCACGTTTCAGATATATGTGCATCAGCATTTAAGAAGTTGTGTTTCCTAAGAAGGAAACTAAACAAAGCTCCAGCAAAGTTAAAGTTACTAGCATACAATACTTACATAAGGTCGAAATTAGAATATGCTTCCGTAATTTGGGATACCGAAACTAAGCAGGATACATATAAACTTGAGATGTTGCAAAAAAAAAGCAATCAGATTCATTTTTGGTAAATATAAAAGGTGCGACTCCTCTACTAAACTTGATGATGATAATTCAAGTTTATTGGCACAAGGGCATCTAAGGCCAAAGAGCGCCAGGACGTGTTCTTATTTAGCAAGGCTGTGAGTTTAGACTATGACCTAATATAAAGGCTGTATAGAGGCCTACACGTAAGATAGATCCATAGATATTAGTACATCAATTCTAAACCCCTACTAAACTTATGCAAGAACACAGGATTACAACATTACAGGTGCGTCAAAAATATGCTTGGATAGTGTTCTTGTATAAGATGTTGAAAGGTAAATTTGACATGTCCATACCTTCATATGTAAAACCCTTAGACTCCGTGGCGGCGACGAAACCATAAGTTCTTGTGCAGGCTTTGAGCTTGCTTATGTTCTTGATTTGCCGATTTTTTTAGCCTTTAAATAATAATTGGGTAGTCTTTTTTTTTGTCTCTCTTTTGTCGTGTGCGCGGGTGTGTTTCATGTACATTTGGTTTAGCAGGATAGTCAGAGCGTCTTCTTGCGCCACGTGCTTCAACACGTGCAACCGGGTGGGACGTTAAGTCCTTACAGCCTTTAAATTGTAGCTTGGAAGTGGCAAGACAAATAGTTATTAGTGATTTTACTGTAGTGTTCTTGTAGGAAAGTGAAAACGTGGCCGCGTGGTTGAACACGTGCGAAAACGTGTCATACCTTAAGTCTCTGCGGCATTGATTGCTTTTAAAACATTGGTGAGGATTGCATTGCGACATTTTAAGGATTTAGACCCTGTGTGTATCAGTTTTTGCTAGAAGGCACGTGCTCTGCATTACTATAATATTAGAGTATTTTCATTAGAAAAAGCCGTGCAATACATGGCAAGAAAGTTGGGAAAGCAGGCAGTGTGCGGGGGATCCCTCAAGGCAGATGAGGGGATGGACGAGAATGGAGCGGGAGTCAATCGGCACACACTGTGATGTCAATTCTAGACTGAAGAAAATGGAGGCTTTCCAGGAAGAGCTTGTCAAACAGGTTGAAGAGCTCAAAAATGAGCTAAATAGGGAGCAGGATGCATGGAAGGTAGCGGAAAAAAAGACTTGAAGCAGTGGAGGAAAATCTGAACAGGGCCGCCATTGTGAACGAGAATGGTCGTGACAATGGAACGCAGCCCCCGACGTGACAAGAGAGGGAGTGCCAGCGAAGCACATGGAATGCGCGCAAAGTGGTGAGGGGTTAGCTGGAAAGAGCAGCACCTATCTTGAGGCCGCCACACAGAAAAAGCAGGAGCACAGGAGTCAGTGTCCCTTGTCGAGTCCGAATCACGCGGAAAAGGACAACGGGAAGCAGGGAGAGGTAGGAGAGAGTGAAATGGTGGTTATCGCCGGCATCTCAAACCTGACTAGGTGCTCAGAAGCAATTGTGGAGAGGGTGAAAGGCAATAAAAGAGTGGGGGTAAGAACATTTCCAGGGCGGACACTAGGTTTTGTCATGGGGCAAGCAAAAGCAAAGCTGGTGGAAAATGCCCACGTGCACAACCCTGTCATAGTAGCAGGTGGGCTAAATGACATCCTAAACAGGAAAGAGACAGGACTAGCCCAGCACTTGGCAAAGGGGGTGGATGACTTGCACGAGCTGTCCCCTCAGTCAGGTGCAGACTGTAGTGTGCCTGCCGGAGGTGCCTGTATGTGACAGTCACGTACAAAGAGCCGTAGTGGCTGCTAATGAGGTGATATGGAAAATGAGCCGGGAGAACGGCTTTGAGTTGTTGAAGTAAACAGGGAATTGGAAGGTGTGGTGGTTTTTAACGACACGGGAGTCACTTTAATTACAGGCTTGTATGAGAAGTGGGCTGGCAACTTGCTGGTCACGCTGTTGCTTTTTTAGGGGGCTTACGGCACTCAGGAGGCCCTAAGAGAACCTCAGAATAGCATCGCCGTCAAAAACAGAAAAAGGAGGAAAGCAAAAGAGGGAGCTCGCCATGTAATAGGCTACATAAATATGCAGGGCAGCAGAAGAAAGGAAAAGTGGGCAGAGATTGAGGAGCAGTTACATAGAGAATAGGGGTGTATGCGGTTAAAGAAACGCACCTTAGACTTGGAAGAACCGCCAGTGATTGAGAATTATGTTTGGAAAGGGTGCAACAGAACTTTGTTGGAAAGAAAGGGAGGGGGAGTCTGAATGCTCATTCATCAGGGAGCCAAATGGAAAAGAGTAAATTCAAAATGTCAAGAGCATCTTTGGTTATCAGGTACAATGAGTGGGGAAAAAACTTGGCTGGGCGTTACGTATATGTGGACCGGAAATAATTGCACAGCGGAGAATAAAGAGTTAGTGGATGCATCAGTGCTGATATTAAGAGTTTCGGGAATGATGCTGAAATTATCCTATTAGGTGACATGAATGCCCACATACAAGATTTAGATGGCTATACCGACAACGGGAAGTCAATGTGAGCAATGTAACCTCGTTATCATGAATACAAGGCCTAAATGTGAAGGGCAGATCTCGTAGGAAGTGTGAAACCGGCAATCAACCATTGATTACGGTCTGATGGCAAAAGGAATTCATGATAAGTTGAGAGAAATGGTCATTGATGAGGAAGGGTATAGCAGCATAGGGAGCGACCATAAACGCATCATTTTGAATATCGGATATGTACTTGGGAAAGAGAGCAAGGAGTGCAATATGGCCAGTCCAAATTTGAACGCTGAACAAATAACAAATATAGTCACTAGAGTCAAGGAAGAACTTGGCAAATGGCCAAGTAAAGAGTGGGCATATAGTGAGCTTCTAAGTGTAATAAGGACAGAAATATGGAAAGAGAAGCAACATGTTTGTTGGAAAGGACAAAAGACACCGAAAAGCTGGTGGAACAGGGAAATACGAGAAACGATTGCCGAACGACAGAAAGCATCCCGAGAGCACAGGCTGGCAAAGAAAGCGCAGTTGCCGCAGGATGAAGTAGCCAGTAAATTGGAAATAAAGTGGGAGAAAAAGTTTATGGTTCAAATACTGGTGCAAGCAAAGATAAAAGATGAAAGTGAATGTTGGTTGTCAGAAATAAGAGAGAAAAGGAAGGGCGCACCTAGGATATCTTGGAACCCCATAAAATTATTAGGCAGGAAGTCAACAACAATACAACATATCCTAGACGAAGATGGAAACAAACTGGAAGGGGAAGCGGCAATAAATTACATCCGAAAAATAACAGCCGAATCTTTCCAAGGCATTCATGAGGTTGTATTTGAGGAAAAAAAAGAGAATGACAGAGACCCAAGTGGAAAAGGAGCTGGTGCTGACAAATTTCAACTGGAAGAAAGCCGAATAGAAAATTCCTAAGCGCACAGCCACAGGGCTAGACGAGGTTCCCGTTAGGCTGATTAATGAACTAGGACCAAAAAGTAAGGAAGCTCTGGTGAAAGCAGTGGAAAAAACTTTAAAAGATAGACGAATACCAGACAGTTGGCGAAAAAGTAGAATGAATTTAATTTATAAAGGTAAGGGGGAGAAAGATAGAATTCACTCGTATGGACCGTTGACCATTACATTGGTAATATACACGCTAGCAATGCAATCAAATTAAAGCTGCAAGCATGGGCAGAGAATAATGGCATTCTGGGAGAACTTCAGAATGGCTTCAGAATAGGTAGGCATTTGGATGATAACTTATTTGTTCTTACTCAGTGTATTGAAATCTCAAGAGTAGAAAGCAGACCGTTATATGTGGCCTTTTTAGACATTACAGGAGTATATGACAACGTAGACTGCAACATTTTGTGGGATATTCTGGAAGGGGAAGGCTTAGGTGACGATTGTCTACAGCTTTTGAGAGAGATTTACCTAGAAAATACCATTCGCTTTGAATGGGAAGGGATGAGGAGTGAGGAGAAAGTTGATATCAACAAGTGACTGAGGCAAGGGTGCCCTTTATCCCCGCTGCTGTTTATGATGTACATGGTGAGGATGGAGACGGTGCCAGAAGGAAGTAATATCGGGCTTAATCTCATACAAACAGGCGGCTACAGTAGAAGAGCAGAAGCTTCCAGGTTTTTTTTTTATGCGGACAATTTTTTCCTAGCTAACAAGCGAAGTGATATGCAACGTCTGGCTAATATCTGTGGACAGGAAGGCAAGAATTTGGGTTTAAAATTTAGTGTCACAAAATCAGGTGTTATGGTATTCAATGAAAACAGTGAACAGACAGTGGCAATACAGGGCCAGGAAATACTTTGGGCAAGGGAATACAAATACCTTGGTATATGGATAAACGAAGGCAATAGATATATGGAAACACAGGAAAAACAATAACAGTAAAGGGGAAGAGAAATGCAGCCTTAATGAAGTGCAGAGTGCTATGGGTATACAATAGGTACGAGGTCCTCTGAGGTATGTGGAAAGGTGTAATGGTTCCAGGACTTACTTTTGAAAATGCGCTTGTTTGATTTAAATCAGGGGTACAATTAGGACTAGATGGGAACCAAAGGTCAGTGGGACGCCTCGCATTGGGCGCTCACGGGAAGACTACACAGCCTGAAATCAGTGAGAAGGAAACTTGGCATAGGACAAACCAAGATGCATGCACTGAAAGATAAGCAGGGTAATATCATCAGCAATCTCCAAGCTATAAAAAAAGTAGCGGAAGAATTCTATACTGACCCAGAGGACTCAGGAGTACTCTATTCGAAACAATAATGAACAGGATACAGAAACTCCTCCTATAACTAAAGATGAGGTCAGAAGGGCCTTGCAAGACATGAAACGGAAAAAAGCGGCAGGAGAAGATGGAATAACAGTCAATTTATTCAAAGATGGAGGAGACATAATGCTAGAAAAACTGGTGGCACTCTATACGAAGTGTCTATCGACTGCAAGGGTCCCAGAAAACTGGAAGAATGCAAACCTTATACTAATCCACAAAAAGGGAGACGTTAAAGAACTGAAATTATAGGCCCATTAGCTTACTCCCAGTATTATATAAAATATTTACCAAAATAATCTTTGATAGAATAAGAGTAACATTGCACTTTAGTCAACCAAGGGAACAGGCTGGCTTCAGGAAGGGATACTCTACAATGGATCACATCCATGTCATTAATCAGGTTATCGAGAAATCTGCAGAGTATAATAAGCCTCTCTATATGGCTTTCATAGATTACGAAAAAGCATTTCATTCAGTAGAGATACCAGCAGACATAGAGGCATTGCATAATCAAGGAGTACAGACCGCTTCCATAACTACCCTGGAAAAATATCTACAGAGATTCCACAGTGTTGTGTATAGGGGGCGCTGTCAATTATATCAGTTGTATATAAGCGATTGCCATCAGAATAAAGTTCAGTTCCGTGGTTCCCCGTCAATGCATAGTCTTGTCTTATCATTCGGCGCTTCGCGTCACTACAATCTGGCGCAGTCGGCGAAGCTAGCGAGCTAGCGACGAACTGCTTTCCCTTATCTGGCTTCGTGCTGTTCCAAGGGGCTTCACCTACGAGATGGCAGCGTACGACTACTGCCATTACCGCCTTTCCTGGAGACTCCTGGAGATGCGACAATTCCATGCGAGCAGTGGCGCGATGATTTCACAAATTTCCTTGAAGCGACGGGGATGGACGCACAACCGCCACTACGGAAAAAGGCCATTCTGCTGCAATGTCTTGGGGTCGAGGGACGCCGTGTTTTTCGCACATTGGGCCCAGGGCCGGCACAAACGTCAGACATGACAAAAGCCGGGCCGGAGACAAGCAAACCAGCAGGAAAAGACAAGACGGAGGCAAGTGAAGGGGATAGTTACACGGAGGCGTTGGGCCTATTGGAGCGGCAGTTCTCAAGCACCGTCAACGTACTGGTTGAGCGACGTCAATTCACGTTACGTCGGCAACTGCCGAATGAGCCAATACGAGAGTACGTCAGTGCTCTCCGACATTTAGCAAAGACGTGCGACTTCGGGCAATTCTTGGAAGCGGCTCTACGAGACAGGGTTGTTGACGGAGTACGGAGCACTGAGTTGCGACAGAAATTGCTCGTGAAGGGGTCACAACTTACGCTCACAGAAGCAGTGGAAATGCTGCAGACGTACGAGCAGGCAGCGGAGGGTGCTGCGGTCTATGACCAAGGGTCGTCACAAACGGACGTAGTGCAGCACGTATCTCAAGGCAGAAGCCCAGACAGCAACGCAGCAATGACGCCGGTGCGCAAGTGTTACCGGTGCGGCTCTACAAGGCACCTAGCTAATTCATAGGAATGCAAAGCACGGGGGAAACGTTGCTGCCAGTGCCACAGGATGGGACATTTCCGAGCGGTCTGTGGCAGGTCGGCGGAGTGGGACGTGCGGACGGTCCTAAACGACGGCGCTAGCGAGGAGGACGTGCTCACTGTGCTGGCGGTCAGACAAGTGGAACGAAGGACTTTGTGGTCGTTGACGTCGTTATTGAGAACGAGCCACTTCAGTTGCTGGTAGATACTGGGTCGTCGGTGTCTACTTTACCAGACCACGTTTATCGAGCCAAGTTCGCCAACAGTTTTCCTTTGACTGCGGCTTCAGCGACGCTGCAGGATTTTTCACAGAAGAAAATTCCAGTCTTGGGATGGTTCACAGCCAGAGTTGTACGCGGGAACAACTCAGCTTGCCTTCAATATACGTTGTTCCCCAAGGCATGGCATTACTAGAACTGGATGGGGTCCACAAGCTACAGTTGCACATCATCGGTTCTACACTGGAGTGTCTGCAAGTCACAGTCCGCCCCCAGTCGCTTCTTCCTGAATTATGTGAGTTTTCCTTTCTTTTCGCTGATAAGTTGGGATTAGCGAAAAACTTTGTACATTCTGTGAAGCGGCGCGCAGATGTAAAACCAGTAGCAGCGAAGGTTCGAGGTTTGCCCCTGACGCTGCGAGAGAAAGTAGCGGCTGAACTAGCAAGATTATTGGATGCAGGCATTATAGAAAAGGTCAGTGCTGCGGAATGGGTGTCTCCTATAGTGGTTCTGCAGAAGAAGGATGGAACTATTCGTCTATGCGTCGATTTGCGCGAGCCGAACAAAGCAGTAGTCATTGATGGATTCCCTTTGCCGCACACAGAGGAACTGTTGCATGCGCTGAGTGGAGCAGCATGGTTCTCGAAACTGGATCTTGCTGCAGCCTACCATCGAGTGGAATTAGCCGAAGAGAGTCACAAATTAACAATGTCTATTACGCACGAAGGCTTATTTAGGTTCCGCAGAGTGTGTTTTGGCCTCGCATCGGCACCAGCCGCGTTTCAGCGAATAATGCAAAAAAATCTTGAAAGGCTGCAAGAGCATGTTGTTTTATATCGACGACATCATAGTCTTTGGAAAGACTAAAAATGAGCACAACCGTAACCTTCGCGAAGTATTGCATTGGATCACTGAGGCGGGGCTGCAGCTAAATCAGAAATGCTTGTTCGCTGTCAAGGAACTCTCCTTTTTGGGTCATCGTGTGAGTGCAAGTGGTCTTGCCCCACTCAAGTAAAAGGTGGATGCTGTGATTAAAGCATAAACACCTGCCGATGTAGTCTCGCTGTAGTCTTTCCTTGGGCTCGTAGGCTATTACTCCCATTTTCTTCCCAATTATGCAGAGGTGGTGGAGCCGCTGCGACAGCTTCTTTGTAAAGGACAGAAGTTCGTGTGGGATCAGAGCACCGAGGAGAGTTTTTGCAGGATCAAGGAGATGCTGTCATCATGCGGGGTGGTGGCTATGTTCAACGAGTCTTTGCCTGTACAAGTGACCACTGACGCCTCGGCATATGGACTGGGAGCTGTGCTACAGCAGATAGTCAACGGAGAAGTGCGTACAGTGGCATTCGCTTCGAGGACACTAACTCCAACAGAATGCAAGTACTCTACCGGGGAACGAGAGGCACTGGCATGTTTATGGGCGTGCGAACATTGGCACATTTATCTGTGGGGCCGCAAGTTTGTCTTACGAACTGATCATCAGGCATTGGTGACACTGCTGTCCACAAATGGGGTTGGAAGACGCCCACTACGTATTGAATGCTGGTGTGCTAGACTTTTGAGATACAACTTCACTGTGCAGTACACAAAGGGGACACCAATGTCGTTGCGGATGCGCTTTCTAGCTTACCTTTGACCTCAGCAGAGGACGAACCGGTGGAGGAAGTAGTTGCTGTGGTTTCCAGCATGATCACTAAGAGTGAGTTGCAAGCAGCAACAGCTGATGATTCATTACTAAATGAGGTGGCGCAGCATGTTACGTCCAGATGGCCGGAAAAGGGCTGTTTAGCTGGAAAATTAAGGTTGTTTTTTCGTATAAAAGAAGAGCTGTCGGTGATAGACGGGCTACTGTTTCGGGCTGAACGGGTCCTTCCCCCATCGACACTCACTTCCAGGCTGGTCATGATGGCACATGAATCGCATCCAGGCATTGTAAGGACCAAACAACTGTTGAGGGAACAGTACTGGTGGCCCGGAATAGACAGTGATGTTGAATCGCTGGTTAGGAATTGTGCTATCTGCAAAGCATCAGATAAATCTGAAAAAACCGTAATGGCCCCATTGGAGCCAGTAAAGTGGCCCGAGAAGCCGTGGGAAAAGCTTGGAATCGACATTGTTGGGCCAATGGAGCGAGCCCCTCCGGAGTGCAGGTTTGCAATCACTATTATTGATTACCACAGCAAGTGGCCCGAGGTGGCATTTGTGTCCACAATCACTGCACAGGCAGTAGTGAAAGTGCTTTTGGAACTTTTTGCGAGAGAAGGGAACCCGAAAAGCATTGTGACTAACAATGGGCGTCAGTTTATGTCGACATGTTTTGAGCAGTTTTTACGAGATTGGGAAATCCAGCATTGCATTACAACATTGTATTACCCGCAGTGCAATGGTCAGATTGAGAGGTTCAACTGCGTTCTCAAGGAATATATTCAGGTTGCGGCATTAGAACGAAGGCCACTGAAGGAGGCAATCTGGAACTACCTGGGTGTCTACAGGGCCACCCCACATGCAACTACAGGAGTGTCACCGGCTTACCTACTGCATGGAAGAAGACCCAGAACAAGATTGGATGTTGTTCGCCACCCAGAAAGGGAATTTTTCGAGGAGCCGTGTGTTGCCATGGAAAAGTTGAAACAGCGCGTTAAGGAGCAGCAACAACGAACAAAGAAGTACACCGATGAAAAATGAGGTGCCAGAGCATCTACCATTGAGCCAGGACATTTCGTTAAAATAAAGCAAGGCGAACCAAAGACAAAACACAAGTTTTCTTTGCCGATCCAGGTGAAGCGACGAGTGGGCACGAATTCGTTTTTGCTGGCAAACGGTACGAAATGGAATGCATCAAAATTAACAGTAATTGGTAAAGTAGGGACAGGACAGGCACAAGCACTAGCTGACGCGGTTACAGCGCAACACAGTGCAGCCTCAGGGTTTTCCTGCGACCTGGATCTTCACATAGGGAAGATGGCGGAGCAAAATACCCCTATTACCGTCGGGAATCAATCTGAAATGGTGCCATCAGAAGACATCCAGGGAAGCACCAACCATTCTGACGGTGCACAGCCCACAGTAACAGAGTTTATACTAGAGATTCCCGATAAGCAGGACAATTCTCGGTCGCAGTTGGCCACAACCACAGCACCACCTCACACCAGGCCGGAACGAACAAGGAGAGTGCCAGCGCAATATTTTAAGTCTACAAGCTTACCTGATTGTAAGAACGTCGTTCGTGTCATGTGACGTGAAGTGAGTGCGCTATAGTGGATTGATTTTATTTCCTTTTTTTTTTTTTATGAGGGGGGAATGTGTTGTGTATAGGGGGTGCTGTCAATTATATCAGTTGTATATAAGCGAGTGCCATCAGAATAAAGTTCAGTTCCGTGGTTCCCCATCAATGCATAGTCTTGTCTTATCATTCGGCGCTTCGCGTCACTACACACAGCCACCTTAATTCTACACAAGAAAAGTAGGAAGATACCTATAAGAAAGGGGTCAGGCAAGGAGACACAATCTCTCCAATGCTATTCACTGCGTGCTTCGAAGAAGTATTCAACCTATTAAACTGCGAAGGTTTAGGAGTAAGGATGGACAACGAATACCTCAGCAACCTTTGGTTTGCCATGGCATTTTTCTATTCAGCAAGACTGCAGACGAGTTGCAACAAATGATTGAGGACCTTAAAAGGGAGAGTGTAAGAGTGGGGTTGAAGATTAATATGCAGAAGACAAAGATAGTGATAAATAACCGGGCAAGGGAACAAGAGTTCAAGATCGCAAGTCAGCCTCTAGAGTCTGTGGAAGAGTACATTTACCTAGGTCAACTAATCACAGGGAACCCTGACCATGAGAAAGAAATTCACAGAAGAATAAAAATGGGTTAGATCGCATACAGCACACATTGTCAGCTCCTGACTGGAAGCTTACCTATATCATTAAAAAGGGAGGTGTACAATCAGTGCATTTTACCGGTGCTGACATATGGGACAGATACTTGGAGAATGACAAAGAAGCTTGAGAACAAGTCAAGTACTGCGCAAAGAGCAATGGAACGATAAATGTTAGGCATAACATTGAGAGACAGAAAAAGAGCCGTTTGGATCAGAAAGCAAACAGGTAAAGACGATATTCTAATTGACATTAAGAGAAAAAAATGACGCTGGGCAGGTGATGTAATGCACAGATTAAGTAACCGTTGGACCAACAGGTTTACAGAAAGAGTACTAAGAGAAGAAGCGCAGTAGAGGACGGCAGAAGACTAGGTGGTGCGATGAAATTAGGAAATTCGTGGGTGCTAGTTAGAATTGGTTGGCGTCGGACAGGGGTTAGTGGAGATCGCAGGGAGAGGCCTTCATCCTGCAGTGGACATAAAAAATTATGATGATTATTTGTCAAACGACTCCGCAACAATCGCAAAAGCGATGCTGCCCATGCCTTTACTATCTACTTCGGTGATTCATCCTGCAACGAATGCAATTCTCCAGAATGTGAAGTACATAATGCGACTTGTTGCTGCTAGCTTAGCATGTAATGCACCTTATTTTTTGGATATTCTTTCGTAATCTGACTGAAAGCGGCACATCGGTGTCATGGAGCTATGCGCAAATTTGTGCTGTTGCCATCCATGGTCGCCACCTTGTGATGGCAATGACCATGGCTAGGCTGGCTTCGAAAGCAGGCTGCTGCAAATACAGTACAGCTGCCAACCAATAAATCGGACACCGATAATTCGGACTTGCTCAGTAATTCAGACAGTTTTGCGGCACCGCCAATGGCCCCATAGACTTAATAAGTAAAGACAATCGATATTTCGGACAGTCGCCAGCTCTACATTTGATTATCCAGACTCCATCCATGGCTGTAGCACATGCCGACTCTGCCACCATTATCTCCTCTGGCAACCTCGACAAGACATCAAGTATGGCCTCAGAAATTGCACACCAGATGGTAATCCTGGAGGCCTTGCCTTGGTTGCAGCACTGCACCTCAGAGATTTAACTGCAAATGCTGAGCTTGGAGGCTTTGACTGAATTGTGAGGCTGCATCAACATCGCGATCATCACATCCATTCCAGCACCACCACGCATGGCCCGCTCTTGTTTGTTGAATTTGCCTTCCGGACAGCGTTCCACCATTCTGTGCTTGTTTCTTTAGTATGCGTTCCAAACAGGGCACTGCTGGCTCCAAGAAGTCTTTCTTGTGAAGTTATCGACTGTTCCCATCAGATGACACCAATGGTGCCCTCACAGTCTGGCTCCAAATGAGTCTTGAGTCGCAGTCCAAATGAGCCCGGTCACAAGGAGCTCAAATACGGACATCATTGATGACCTGCTAGGCTGCAGTGTGCTGATTCCTGCCGCCATTACATTTGAAGGACAATGACGAAACAATTGAGCAAGTTCTCCCACTATCAAACTGCGACTCTAACTTGGATGATGATGATGTGCCATGTACTCTGGAGCCTTCACATGCGGATCTGACTCGAACCTTTGCAGTCTTTGCATCGGTGTGTAGAGACAATACAAAACTGGCCGAAATACAGGTGGACCTGGTTGCATGTAAGTGGAAGTGCGTGCAGCAATGAATCAGCCACTTCTTCATTGCATAGGGACCATAAAACGTAAATAAAGTAATCTTCTTTGGATACATTCGTTTCTTTCGGACATTCCATAGTTCAGACATGTTTACGTTCCCCGTGGAGACCAAATTATCGGTTGTTGACTGTATTGGTTTTGGTTCCCTATTGAACTGCACTGCCCAAGCAATTTTCAACCGAATTTTCTTGAAAAAAAAGGTGCAAGTTAGATCTGCTCGCATAGCTTACAGAACTAACAGCACACAACAACGCTCACAACTCTACAAAAACAGTCTCCACTCGCCGATGCACGACTCATCCACGTCATATCTTCAGCCAGAAGATCTGTTCGTCCCCTCTTCGGTGATGCTGGTAATCTTCAGTTTCTGCTGCACTGCAAGGACAGCCATTGAACGCAGCTCGTGATCAAAGCTTTATTTCACCAGTGCCATGTGCACCATTTGCCAACTACTAAAGGCAAAATGGCAAACCGTAAAGAGGACGACAATTGGCAACCGCGATGGAATGGAGAAGAGAACTTCAACACGCAGGGGTGGGGTTCCCTAGGAGATATTGGAACTCTGAATGGCGGAGAACCTTGAGATGTGGCTTCACGAATGAGCATATCGTGCTGCCTTGAGATGCAGCTTGACAGCATTGTTGGCGCACGCTGCCATGAAGCCACACCTCAAGGCGCAATTCGCATATAACCTGTACCCCAACATTACTGTTCGATTTTCCTTTTTTGTGTGTGGGTTATATGACCAAGACTACTTTAATTAACCCCAATAGGAGATCACACGAACTTACCCAACTCTGATGCAGGAAACCCTTCAGATTTCTTGACTTGGAGTATTTCGAGGAGCTGGGAGGCTGCTTCTGCAACTGTCATGAAGCGTGGTGGCTCATAGATGTCCCGGCCCCTGGGAAGACAGTGGGCAATGCATATGCCTTAGCCATTTATTTTACACACAGCAGATTATGACTGCACTAACACGCTGGCTATGTTATGCAGTGCAGGTTGCCTTGCTAACTAGGGGTGTGCAAATAGCGATTTTTGAGACAAAATCGAACACGAACCAAGCAGTACCAGAAGCAAATTGAATCAAATATTAAATACTTTTCTAATAATGAATAGCCATTATCACAATACAAACGATGTTAAAATCTTAGTAGTACCAGGTGTTTGGTGTGGGTCTCCTCAACACTGCGTTGTATTATGGTATGCGTAACAATGGTCACACCTTGATTTCCGATGTTTTCGACAAGGTCCATTTTGGTTTCCTTCAGCAGTTCATGCCCTGATATCACGCCTTGTACTGTGTTCAGAGTGCGGTGCAGTGTGATTGATACTTTCAGGTCTGCCAGTGTGTCTTGCTTTTGCAGAGTTTCACTCTGATTCTTGCAAAACACTTCGACTAGCACACCTCCAAAGGATAAGAGTGTTGCCTTGTATTCAGCTCCTAGTACTGCGTGTAGGAACTTCTCGATTCCAAAAAACTGACTTGTTTTTCATGAGTTATTTTTTCGTCTAGTGAATGGATAATCAAAAACTTTGGAAAAATGTCTGCACTGGGAGTTTTCTGTTGCAATACTTCAATGTGGCTCCTTTTAAGAGTCCGATCATATTTTTGAGAAGAGAAAGAGAATGCCGAACGATATATTGTGGTCGGGGATTCCAGAAGGTCAGCCACATTTTATCCCCATACACGTAGGAAGGTCAGCTGGACCTACCAGCCTAAGGGCGTGGCAGGTCCGTCAGCCATGACTTGGCCAAGGTCTTGACTGCCACTATTAATCGTTTCTTCCCTCCACCTTTCAACCTTTCAGCATGGTTGCCTACAGCTTCAGTGTGGGAGCTCAAGGTCCGTAGTAGTACCAAACACCAACACCAAGATTTTCAAGGCACTCCTGCAATCCAAAGCCGATGCTTCTCTGCAAAGGCAGCAGCGGAATGCACAGAGTAGCCGCAGCAGATGTTGCACTTCACATTCACTTCCAAAAGTTCCTTTTCCAACCAAATACACCCCACTGGTAGCCCACTGACACCTTGAGTCATCTGGCATCACAGCAATCACAGACGGAGCATGTTAGAATCACAGTAATTTGCAATAGCACCGACACCGTTCTAAGCTGCCAATGGGAGAAATGGCAATCTGCATTTACCAGTGCGATCAACAGAGCGGAGCAGTGGCGCTGGTTCGAGGCTACGTATCTCCTCGCCACTAAAATGGTCTGTATGACACGGGCTTGGCTCCACTCAGCCATGAAGAAACTTAAATGATATTTTTAGTGGTTGAAGAGTAGTACATGCGCAGAGGCACATATGGTGCCCAGTCATCAAAGTTGACGTCAAAGAGGTTCTTTGAAGAGCAACTCATAGCTAGAGAGAGCGCGATAAATTCATTTACAGGAAGGCAGAGAAGTCCGCCTGAGCTATAGCATGCTACTCTATACTCGGGAAATGGGACGAGGAGGAATAGGACTGATGAATGATTATGAGGATATGGAAAGGAGGTGCATATATAACAAGTCCACAACACTGTGGCATCTCTAAAGCCATGTCTCGCCCAGTGGCTTGTAGGAAGGCTGGAGCGGCACTTGTAATCAAGGCTGCGCTGTCTCCATTAGGACAAGGATCCAAAATAAGCTCGCTGATAGTGGCCTCTTATCGACGTTTGCGATGGGAGAGTCCAGATTCAGCCATTCTTGTGCATACATGGGACAAATGCAAAATATGTGATCAAGTTTTTCTGGAACCTGATAGTGCTCACAATTTAGGCTAGTGTCACTGCAACCTATGACGTGTCTATAACCTTTGGTGAATGTGACACCAAGGTGAATCCGGTGAACCATGGTTGTTTGGCCTTTTTTGAGCTTGCGAGGCATACGAAATGTCATTTCTGTGTCCCACTTATGCAATTGCCTGTGTGATCAATGTATTTGGGACCAGTGTTCCTATGTAGAGTTGCATATTACGCAATGAAGCAGGGCATTTGTGTCTGCCCGTGAGAATGCAATGCATACTTCAGAAGCATTATTTAAAGCAGTTTTGGCTTCAGCGTCTGCCTGTTCGTTTCCAATCATGCCACAGTGTGGAGGCATTCGCTTAAAGGTGATATCGCGGTCATTTCTACTTGTGCAGTCTAGATGCTCTACAATTTCTAGAGCCAATAAATAATATGGGCCCCATCTGAGGACACACTCAATTGTTTGAAGAGCTGGCTTAGAATTGCAGATTATCGTCCATGGATGAGGAGGTACTCATAGTTGGTGACCCAATTTGGTGTAAGAGACATTCGTCGAAGAGCGGCACGTACCCAGTGACAGGTAGCTAGTGACCCTAGTTGGCATGAAACAAGTTGACTGAAAAGTAGTGCATACCGAGTGACTCAAATTGTTAATGAGGTTCATTGAAGAGCAGCGCATACCCAGTAGCACATTTCCAGTGATCCAAATTGACATCAAAGAGATTCATTGAAGTGGTGCACATATCTAGCTTCTCAAAACCAACGATTGAGGTGAAAGGTGTTCACTGAGGAGCCGTACGTAAGCAGTGGCACACGCCCAGTAACACAAGTTGGTGTGAAACTGATTAACTCACAAGCTGCCCGTAGCCAATGCCACATACCTGGGACCCAAGTTGGCCCAAGGATTGGTTCTGAACCCACTTCCCTTTTCACAGCAGCCCAATTCTCTATTCTACCATTCCCGGCGACCTGATTTGGTGGGAAAATGGTTAAAGACACAGACAGATGGATAGATAAATAGACAGCTTAAGGAACATGCTTGTGAGGTACACCAAAAATGCTAACCGCATTAAAAGTTTAGAATAACTGGGTTCACTTGAAGAGGAGGCTTCAGTTTGGGACATGCTACAATTTCTCTGTTCAAATATGTTCACAGAACTGCTCAACTGCTGTAAATGAAATTTGCTGGGCTTGAGAAAGTTCAAATCTAGTGGTTCTAGAAAATAGAATTTTAATTCCTGGGCTAAATTATTAGAGAAATTGCAAATATTGGTAAGCTTAAACAAAATTAGAAACACGATGTTTCCAAATTCAACTGTTCACTAAAAATAGATATCTCAGTTTTCCAAACTGCATCTGTTCAAGAATCCAAAACAGCCAAACCTGATATATGTATAGGAATTTGCAGCTTACGTGCAATTGTTACACTGTTTATGAGAGTGTTGCGAAAGTCCTACTCACATATTAGGGGTATAACTCAGAATGGTGTATAATACATTAATTTTGTTCACTTTCGATGTATTATTAGGTGTGGTTTACAGAATTGTGGTATCACTTTTCATTGCTAAATTAACACAGCTGTGAACTCTACAGCTGAGATTTTTTCAATTTTCGAAAATGTTTGTTCGAAGATTGTTGGCCTAAATAAAATATCTTATTATAGACACTAGCTTCTAACTTTCTCTTTTAAATGCAACATACCTCATCAAATTCAGTGCAGCGGTTGCAGAGAAAAATGGTTTCACTGCATTCCCATTAATAAGAGCTTCCAGGCAAAAGCTGTCTTAATATAAGCCTGTTGCTTAAAGGGATACTGAATAAAAATCTGAAAAAATAAGAGAAGCATCAAAATTCGACTCGGAAGACGCTACTGTTCCAATACTCGGTGTTTATTTCACACATTTTTCAACTGATGGCCGTAATTTTGGAGGATTGCGAGCGCCTGGCGGCTACACACCAGTACACCGGGGGCTGCGCACCAACCGCCGTGACGTCATGTGTGCCAGCTTGCAGCAGCAGCAGGCGTTGTTGTAACAAAGCGTTCAAATTGTTTTGAAATTGTTTGCGCTTAAGTTTCTGAACATTGTACAGAAACAGGGTGGCGATTTGCACGTTGTGTCAACAATATTAACATGCCAATGCTGGCAGTCAACCATTGCGAAATAGCGAGTGTATGCATAGAACACCTGTTGCATCTATTCGTCGTCTGCTCCAGTTCCCCTTCTACTTACACCAATGCTGTAGTGCCTCCACTGCACACGCTATATGAAGCTCTCCCATAGTGTTACGTGGAAGTTCCATGACCAGATGGCCGTGCTCCCTCAGGGGTTGCAGAATCAAGCGTCTTTTTCTTCTTTAGATCACTATTGATCTGACCAGATGAAAAGTATCGCACGACCCTGCTACTACGATGCCATAGCGCCCTTTCGCTGACATGCCGCAGCTCTGCAGAAAAACAGGGCTCATTGATAGTCACCATCCTCGAAGTGTTTTGAGCACAGAAAGTCACACTTTGACGGTGCCCGTTTTGGCTAAAATGGGCACGCAGCACAAATCCATATCCTTCGAAGCTTCGGCTCTGCCAGGAAGATATGACACGGCTTGTCTCGCCTGACAATACTTTTCTCCCATCCTAGCGCACAGCCGCATAGAGGCATTCTCCTGTGTAGTGCCAGGTGCTTCATTGATCCCATTACAAAGCAACACACAACACAAATGGCAATACTCAAGACTCTGGCAGAAGCTCAACTTGGAGAAACAAATATGCGGCTACGAGCAACGGCACAGTTGAGACGTTAGCTGCTGTCTTGCGATGTCCACACGGGGGGTGGAGAGAAGCGAGCAATGGCTGACAAGCCGGTATCCGGCACAGACAATGTCACAGACACGCCACCTCCTCTAGTTCACGGCACGGCCACTACATACGGTATTTAGCAAAAAATGCATTACATTCATTATTTTCCACTATGTTCTGCCTTTTTGTGCCTTTTCTGCTAGCTTTCATTTGGGCTAAAAAGCTCAGTGGGAAAATATTTGTTCAGCAACCCTTTAATGAACATATTTTCGTGTCGGATGCAACTTTGTTACAAAGAGGTTCGACTGTATCAAGTCACGGTCACAAGTGTCACGTCACCATTTGCAGTCACCCTATGACACATGACAGGAGGGATGACAGGTGGGCTGCACTCACTTGATAAGGTTCTCTATCGACTTCTCTTTCAACTTGATATCTGCAAGGAAACCACAAAGTGCCAAGCATGCATCACCAGCACGTACACATGTTCCTCACAACATTCATAACGGCTCAAGACCCACTGTTTGATCAGCATTAAAATGGCTCAAGACCCATTGTTTGATCAGGCAAGATTGCAACACCGACACTGCTGACAACCAGCAATCTATCAGAGTGGCAGGACAGGGGCCAAGGCAAAGTAAGTGCAACTGAGACAATTACAAGAGGTGATGCAATCATAAAATCTGTGGGCTTACAGGGCAAGCTTGAGCATCACAGGACAGAGTAACTGAAGATTGCTAGGAGAGGCCTTGGTCCCGCAGCATTCCAAGACTCATAATTTTGTTGGAACTGTTGGGATGCTAATGGGAGCAGTTACTGACTTATTAAGCTCTGGAGCCACCTTTTACTGTTAATAAAATGATCAAACGAAGAAAAAAAAACATGTCGAAACTATTTTGTTGAGATTATTCGGACTCTCTCAGCAAATAAAAATAAAAATATGAGAAAGAACAGAAGACAGAGAAGCAGCAGTTACAAAGCACCTCCCATCTCCTGTTCTTTTCCATTTCACTCATTCTCAGTTGTGCTAATGCCAACAAAATGTTACAGAACGCCAACTTGTTCAAACTGCCACCTAAACCCAAATGCATAGAAAATAATGAGCTTGCACTGTTCATTGCTCTAAATACTGACCTTGCAATTCCACACTGGTGCTCTGATGTGTACTTTTCCTTTGTTGTTACGATTATGTTTTAGCAGTTGAAACTAGTCAACCCCCTTGCATATATGGTATGTATGCACCTGTGACATGTATTTGAAATAAATCTTGTTCAGCAAGCCATCATCAGCCTGCCCTCATTTCCCTCAATCCTTTGTTGTTCCCTGCAGTTTCATTTCACTTTAAATATGATTCCGAAACAGCTCACCCAAACTGCAAGGCAAACAAAAAAGATGGAAGGAATAACAACAGAGCAAAAAATTATTCACTGATGACTACGATACTCCCTAATGCGAAATTTGAGCGCAGCTATAGCTATACGCGTTTTCATTTCACGATATACTGGCTGGTGCAGACAATCTGTCTCGTGCAACACATTGTAAACAAAGCGAAGTTTGGTGCGATTGCCTCGCTAACCGGGAGATCACAACAGGCAGCGCATGGGTGGTGCATGGGCGCGATTCACAACAGCAGCCACAGGTAGACCTCCGCTCATGCAGCACTTTGTTTCCATACAGACGACGCATGCCACTCTAGCGCCATCTCATAGCCATCGTCACCGCAAAGCCCTTCTTGCATGGCACTACGCTTTTCTTCTCGCACTTTTGCCATACCCTCCTCCTCCACCTTCCTCTCCACGCTCTCTTTCCTATCGCTACTTTGGTCTCCCGCTGCGCTCTGTGTTCGCATTCATCTTTCCACGGTGTCTACCAAGTTGACATTTCCAAATTCCCTGAGTTCCTTTGCAAAATTCCCTGAGTGACAGAGAATTTTATGTAGAGACGGGCTGACACCATGTCGCTCGATGCTGGCACTCTCTAGTGAGCATGTTAAAAAATTTTAAGAAACAACTTAATCCAGTTTGAATTGTAAAGAGTAGTGTTTATTTTATTCCAAAAGAAAACAGAGGGAGGGGTTAGTAAAATGAACAGTGAATAAAATAGCTTTGAAACAAATGGTAAAACCCATTGCAAATTGAATTGAACATTCTCAAATACGAATAAAAAGGAGATGCATACTGAAGCAAATATTTTCGAATATGAGCTATTTCTATCAGCTGACAGCAAACTCATTGGTATGAGGCCCGAACTCTGTCACAAGTGAGATTCTCTCTCAACCGCTCGTAAGTCAACCTCAACTGTCCTGACATACTCTCAGCCCGTGCACAACGCCTCAGTGTTGCTTTTCACTGCTTTAAAGAGTTTATTTTGGTTTGGATGAGAGACACCTACATCTCAGCGTCAGCCAACAGTTTGTTTTTTTGAGCTCAACCTCCTTCACAGAAGGGACGGCATGCTTTCTTTCTCGTTCGTGCCTCAATGCGTAGGTCCTCCTTCCTCCTTCCATTGTGCGCTCGCCACACAAAACATTTGAAGCATCCTCTTGGACAGTTGTACAGTCAACGTCCAATTTTTCAGACTCCCAAGGGACCGCGAAAACGTCCGAAAATCGGGCAGTTCTAAAAGATGAATGCATGTCTTTTATTTATTTATTTATTTATTTAAAAATGCTTTACAGGCCTCAAAGTGAGGCATTCAGTAAGGGGGACAGTACATAGAAAATACATAGAATAAATGAAATCTATAAAACCGTAGCAGTTTACACACTACAACCGTAAGCGTAACCTAGGTGAAAAAGAATTACTTATTTCACGATTCACTAGTAAAAAAAAAACAATATAATAACAAGGAATGAATCACAGAGTATTTTCAATGAAGTCATGTAAGTAACAAGACCAGAGTGTTAAACAGTATTAATTTTTTGGCGGCGGTGGTGGCTTTGATTATAGTCGCCAACTGTTTATTCGGACCTCACGGGGACTGCGGAAATGTCCGAATAAACAGGTGTCCAAAAAAGCAGATTAAAAAAAAAGAACTAAATCCTTTATTTCCACGCACTTATTTGGGTTTGGCAGTAGGCTTCAAGAAATCATGAGTGCGCCGTTGCACAGTGTTCCGTTTACACGCAATCAGATAAGCCTGAATCTCGGAGGGTCGTACGGTCACTATAGGTGGCTGAAAGCACAGTCACTGCTTGTACACGCTTCGCATGCGATGGCAGCGTAGCACATGGTGCGTCATCTTTTGACTCGGAGTCATCGTCCTGCGGTGCAGCAGAAACCTGACGAATGATCTCGCCGTTGTTGAGTTCTGCGCATGTCAGTACAGCAGTGTCAGCACCTGTGAAACTGTCAAATGAGATGGTGTCCGGAATCTCAATGCAACCACTGCGCAGGTCTCGGCAGAACAATTTCGCCGTCAGTAGGGAGCACATCGGACAGCGACAAATCCTAGGCCTCCCGGCACCCGCATGCCGGCATTCCCCGGTGCAGTCTGCGCGGGCACTGTCAGCGCCATTAGACACTTGACGTGTTGTTTCCGCATGCCGCGTTGGATCATCCCAACCTTAACACGTCACACAAAGCAAACACCATCACGCCGTAACGCTGACACCAGTCACACAAACGAAAAATGTGGCCTACTCGCAGTGTCGTGCATGAAGAAACCCAAATCAGCTGCTGGATTGTCTTGACATGGCTCACTAAGCTGAGACCGGAACTGCTGTGGCCATGAACCAGGCAGAAACGATGATGACGAGCGGGGATGTGCAGTAGTGCCACTTCGTGGGGTGGCAAGGAGGCTCCGTTCAAAACAAAAATGGCGTCCAGCAAGTCAAACCATGCACCGGTCAGAGTCGGTGCATCGATCGAGTTGGCTCGATCAATCGAGTTGGCTTAAGGAGTGCCCGAAAAATCCGACGAGAGGTTGCAAGGTGTCCGAACTTTCGGCAGTTGTTATACATTATGGTCTATGGGGAGAATGACGGAGCCGCGAAGCAGACTGAACAATCGAGCATGTCCGAATTTTTGGAGTGCGAAAAATCAGTCGGAGACTGTAATTTTAAATAAGCTAAAAAGCGCAAAAACGAACCGAAACCTGACCAAGCAGCCGAGCGAACCTCTCCGTATGACGTCACGAGTGTCTCCACAGGGAAAGGCACGCAAGGCATGCCGGTCTCGCCCACTGGCAGTGAAAAGCAGACACTCGCGCCATACCATTGGGTGACAATATGTCAGCTACACCAGCTCTTCAGACCTGTCAAATATTCTGACGAATTCAATAGTCACGAATCGCCGTTCACATTATGACCTGCCACTACGAGAGCCTGCGCCCATGCACTACACGTCATGCTGCAACATCTAGAACAAGGGTACTCCTAATTATTGATTTTATACATGCTGCTTGCTATTTTAGGTGTGCTATTTTAGGTGTTTTATCCCTTCTCGTGGAAGCACTTCGCATGTTCACTATAAGATGTGGAGCACGACTTTCCACGTTTGTATCTCACAAGAACGCCGCTGACAGTCCAAAGCACCGAACGATGCATTTGTTTACATCGGCAGGTACAGCGACCAGTCCTCGTTCGCTTGAGGTATAATGCTATAGCTGCTCATTGGTGACATCAATTAATGTCAGAACATATCAAAACAGGTAGATTTTGTGCATGTAGGCACCGTTGCATCACTCTGAATCGCACTAATATGAGCGACCACACATCTTCGAAAACAATGATCGGGAGATCGACCATAGCACAGGAGTGTTGCTGTGCTGCCTACTTATCCTTCTTCGTATTCTCTTCATACACACAATATGTTCTGTAATGTGGACATAGATGACGACTTTGCGAGAACGCGTATTTTCTTGCGAAAACGCCGATACCAGTATAGACAGACACCATTGGCAGCTGAACTACAGTAAAACCTTGTTAATTCGAACTTGGTTTATTCAAAATCCTGCGTAATACGAAGGTTTTCGGCGGTCCCAACAGTTTGCATGCAAATTTTGCCAGCCAGCGTGCCCATATCCGGATAATACGTCAGTTTAAAACATGGCCTCCGTGATTTTTTCTGTGCCTCCGTGATCCGCGGCGGTAACAGTGAATTGCGGCGCACTATAAGCAGACTGGAGGACGCAGCCAACGGTGCGGCTAACTACCGTGCCAAGCAGTCATGCATCGATGACTACCGTATTTACACGATTGTAAGTCCACCACTTTTTTAAAATTTGAAAATCTGAAGTGGGGGGGTCGACTTACCATCGAAACCAAAACATGGCACTGCCAAAAAAGCGAGACCAACGGGAGCTACAACGTACTAGTTAGAATTTTATGTTTGCTCCATGGCCCTACCCGTAGCTTTTCACTATTGCGCGTGTTTGTTCGCTTTTCGGAAGGGTTTTTCAACATTTTTGTGAGTTTTACAGTGCACACAACACTCATGAGGGAGTGTCGATAGTTGATGGAAGCGCCGCTGTTCTATTCGCGGCGGCACCCTCAGAATGGCGGCGCTTGCGGGGAGTATCGATAGTTCATGAAAGAGCACTGTTCGCGAGTTTCTCTTTGCCTGTTGTTATGCCTGTTTCGCTTAACTTTCTTTATAGTTTGACGAAAGGCATTGGGGTTTGACGTGTTCCACTTGACTGCCGGCTACGTGCTACTTCTATGCTTCCTCAGTCGTCATGAGTGCTCCAGGCCCACTAATCATTCGGCCCTCGCTCACAGCAGTGTTCAAGAGGGCTGCCATCCTTTACGCCGAAGAAACAAATCACTGCACAGCGGGCCGCAAGTTCGATGTTTGTGAACAGGCGGTGCGAGAGTGGCGACTGCAGCGAAGCGAAATTTTCACCTGTGACCGCAAGTGAGGAATTTCCCACATGCCGAAGTCTGGACGCTTTCCGGAGCTGTAGGCTAAGCTTGCGGCGTACGTCGCTGAAATGCACAATCGGTCCCTGCCAGTGAAGTGCGACATGGTCATGAAACAAGCCCGGATCTTCGCCTTTTAAGGACCTGCTCCGCCGTGAGTACGAGTGGTTGGCGGCAGAAGACCACGAAATTACGCCAACCGGACCTATCAAAAGAGCCTCCCTGACGGCTGCATGTGGTTGGGTGCTTTCGGCGTGGGCTGCTGTTCCACAAGATGTCATGGTGCGGTCGTTTGCCAAATGTGAAATTTCGCGGGACGACGATGCGCTGTGGGACCGTAGCAACGATGAGGATGGCAGCACTAGTGAAGATGAGTAATCCAGTGACCACGTCAGCTACTAATAAATTTTCGTTATCGAATGCACCCTCAAGTATGCTCTCTTTTTTTTTTTTTTCCCTGTCACGCGATATGGGGGTGTCGACTTACATTCAAGTTGCCTTACAATAGTGTAAATACGGTACTTCAAGTGACTGTTTTTCGGGCGAAATAAAGGTGCGGTGTTGATACAGCCACATTTCATCCGTTTATTTCTCGTTTTTCGTCCATTTTTGATAATTCGAAAACCCGGTTAATTCGATGATTTTTCGCGGTCTGACGGACTTCGAATTAACGAGGTTCTACTGTATATGATTGTTTACGCTGCTGTATCGAAGAGGCCTACTCTTGCGGCCCATTTGGGATACGAGGCAAGCAATGCACCTCGGAAACTAAATAATGAGTCTGCATGACAATACATAAAAACACACCCACGTTCGTTGTCGCATTTAATTTAGGCAAGTGCCAGTGAGTGTGGCGGACAGCTTTCCGTCAAAAACGGCAACGTATCAATGTCGATACTGCTCCATGTCATCGCTTCTCGCTTTTTGTGTGTACACTGTACGAAATAAGGAATGGTTTATTTCAAATCTGTATGGTCAAAACTGAACTGCAGGAGTAGTTTTCTTCATCCTGATGGCTTAATTAGTTTCAGGTCAGTCGCTCAGACCCGCCAGCAGCTGACGCATGAACTACGCGACTGCTACATACAGGCTTAACCTCGGCTGAGTGCGATCGGTATCGACTCAAACTGTGTGTGCGGATGGCGAGGGCTGAAGTTCGTGCAGCCTACGTCTACAAGGAACACAACTTCTCGCGACAGCAACTTCTCACGCCATGCACCAGCTCACGACCATTGATTCCTCGACACTCTCATCACTGTCATCTGCATAATCCCAGCATGCTCTACCTGCAACACTCCTGATGTCATATACAATGTGGCTTGTAACTGAGGAGGAGGCATGGTAGGCTGTTCGAGGCAATTAATTAAATTCATTTGCAAAAAAATCTGTGCAACTCTCAAACCTGCTTTGTTGAGGACACGACGTAAGTGTTCAGAGGAATGTACCCAGTGAATTTCATCGACAGCCGTTGACATAGAAAAATCGCTGGAGTTGCCCTTCAAAACACCAGGCAAGAGGAAAACAACAAAACGCGTCTCGGGCTGCCGGAGCACCACCAGCTCGACGCACTTCGGCATCTTGTGCCGCAACGATTCGCGTGACGCTTCACATAACGTTGATGTCAACAATAATTGAGGCTGTCAAATTTTTTTACTTACTTCGGATCGTATCTTTTCTCGGTTTTCCCCAAAATGTAAAACAAGGTTCTACTGTATATGGTTGTTTTCCATAGCCCTATGTATAAGTTGACACTCTTAAGTCGATTTATAGTTATAACTGATATATTGTTATATGTGGTATCACTATAAGTTGACTGCACTGTAGATCCAGCGTATTTTACGGTATCGGCTGTGCTAAGGTCTTGTTGGGCAGGTTGGGCATTGAGAGAGGACACTGCTATTGAAATAATGTTCATCCTCTTTTTAATCAACATTAATGAAACTTTCCAGTCTTACTTGAAATCAGCACAAAAGTCCTAATATGTAATTAGTTTTGTTGTAGCTCAATTAGTTTCCACCATAGTTACCATATCACTTCCATTGCTTAAGGCCACAATGGAAAATAAGTGGCACAATATAAAATTATTTGTAAGCCATGTTTAGATAGCATAAAGACTAAGCAATGAAAGAAAGCAAGCACATTTTTTTATCTGACCCTTAATAGATATTTTACAGCCCACTGAATATACGGCCACAAAATATAGCAACCATGTAGCAGAAATTGTAGCAACATAATTAATTTCCACAGTAAAAGAACAAGAATTTGCTTGCTATACTACATAGAGTAGTTTGAAGTTTATTTCTTTCTTCATTACAGAAAGAGGAAACAAGAGCTAAAGGCCATTTGGCCTGACAGGGGCTCTTGCTCCTAAGCACGTTCGGCTTACATGATGATCCAATGTAAGAAAAAAGCAAATATAACAAGAAACAAGCAAGTATGATGTAGAAAATACAAATAAACAAGATAATGTGTACATTATACAAGGACTATGTGAAAAAGACATTTATGCTTCAATTTTTGTTTACGCATTCACATTACAGCACAGATTAAGGAATACATATATAGCGCATAAAAAATTTTAGTGCAATAGCATTTTATGTATAAATAATTTGATTGTGTATGAAAAGGTTTTTTATACATTGCTTAAAATTAGGCGCACAGAAATCAATTTTTTGCTCAACAATGTTTAGTAGCCTTGGTATTTGATAGTTTATATCCTGACGTCTGTATTTAGTATGCGTGAATGGCATTTTCTTGATTTGATAACGTAATGGGTATAGAGGAGAAGTGGGTATGCTGACAACATGTACCCTGTGTTTTTTTATATGTAAGAGTAATCTATAATAAAATACTTGATTTGCTCAGATCAGTAAATGTTTGCCGAAGAGATTGTGTTTGGGTAAGTCACACGGCCTGCCATGGTAGTTTTAAAAAATTCAGACTACTCGTTTTTGCAAGCTTAACCCTTTCACTGTCACGGACGTACCGGTACGTCATCGCGCTTCCCCCCCACGGTGTCACTGACGTACCGGTACGTTCTCTATCGTGCGTTCAAAATTTCGCGCCTGAGCGCAACGCTGGCGCTCCTGAATTGGCCACGCCATCTGTTGACTCTTTCTACAAGTTCGTATATTCTCCCTGACCTGTGTTAACCCATGTATTGAAGAGTACGGTGCGACTGCTACTCCCCACTTTCTCTTTGCTAAGTGGCGCGGTGGCTCCGCGTTCGCTGGATCATGCGTCGTACGCGTGTGGTTATGGGTTCAAGGGTTGTTCTGCCATCTCCGCTGGTTTGAAGGTTTTTATTTTTCTTCTGTTGGTGTGTCTGCTAGGGCGCGTCAAGTTCAGAGGCACGCGCCGTTGCCTCTCCGAAAAGAGTGACTCGATTGCTGCTTTCGCTCTCTCGCCGAACCCTCGCTTCCGACTTGCAGCAGTAAACGTAAAGCCCTTCGAACTTTGTTTAGCCTTTTTCCATCTCCCTCTGTCTTCTTGATCACGCAACGTCCCATTTCTCTCCGTTGTGCGGGCGACTGAAAGCGCAGCCTCCCAGCGCGCGGTTACTTTCGGATGGCTGAGCGCGCGGGACCTTCGTCTGCTCATTGGTGCGGTGGCTCAATTCCGATTTAGAATACGAGCCGAGCTCGGATTCGCACTCGGACAGAGTCGCATGCGAGGAAGAGGGTTCCGCATCGTCAGATTCGGATGTTGAACGGATTTTATAGTCAGGCTGATGATGATGATGATGTTTACTAAAAGCAGCTGCAGAACACTGAAATGTGCATATAGCATTGACTACATTATTTGTATACCAATCATAATCAAAAATAAATTGCTATGTTCGTTCCCTGTTATGCTCGTTCCTTGAAACCAAGCCGACACTGGGGGTGCGTCACGGCCAGAAGGGTCTGACAGCGAAAGGGTTAATAACTTATCATTATCAGTACACCATTATGCTCCGTTCTGCAAAAAAAACTTTAGTTCTATCTGTTCTGTTCTTGATGTTGAGATATCGAGGCCTGAATATTAAACGGAGCCTAAAATTTGTGTTATGAGAAAAGTACAAAAAAGAAACAGCATTGAATATGAGCGGACATGGCATCCAGAATAACCATTATTGATACTCACTCTAGACGCACGAAACTTTCAGGACACATCCAAGCTTGTGTGCTGCTTATAAATGTGCAATTAGATTTTTTCTGAGGTCAATAAAAAAAAGTAGTTACAATTCTTCTTGTGTTAATATTTTGGATGTGATTTGCAAGAAATATATCGCAACAACATAGCTAAAATGAATCAGGTATGTTCCTGGATGCTCAAATACTGCAAGTTCGCACTTGGATGTTTGTATCTGTACTTTAGCAAAAGTTATACAATTCTAAAAGTTGCAGATTAGCTTTAAAAATGTGTATTCGTGTTGGTGATTTCTAAAGGATTTCAAAATATTTAAGGGTCATAAGACACTAGGTCACAGTTTTTGTGCACTCTCTGACTCGCCTGCATTCAGGGAAAAAAAGAATGACGAGAATTGATTGAGTAGAAAGAACACAGTGCTGATCCCAAAATTTGGGACATTAAAATATCTATACTTGAGAACAAAAAGAAAGAACTAAAAAAAACTGGGAAAATATAAATTTGAAGCTTCAAAACCGGGAAATAATAATTACAATATAATTAAAAATGCAAAATTCTTCTGCTGACGTAGACATTAGGCGCACGTTAGGCTCCTAACAGAATCTGGCATGCAGTAACACGAACTCACGTGCGCGCGAGATGCACAGGAATAGGCATCGGCACATCTTCTGCGGTCTCTAAAGTAAACGTTCACGTGAGGACATAAGGCAACGGCTAGCATTGCTGCTGCGTTATTGCTGATGCGGTATGAGATTGATCTCTGATACGATCTTTTCAGCTCGGGATCTTGTCGGCTCGGGATCTTGTCGGCTCGACCTTGGGATAACCGCCTTCTCTTTCTTGCAGTAGAAAGCAGAGACGGCTTTGTGCTTCGCTTTTCGTGGACGCGTGTTCGGTTTCAAATTTTTTCTTTTAGAGGGGGTCGATATGCCGCTTACGTTCGCAATACGATAAACAAAGAAACGGCATATCGGCGGTTTTCAAAGCGACCCACTGCCAGGCCTAGTAGACAAGCTCGTCTGCTAGGCCTAGTTGCCATAGCAACAGCCAATCAGAAGGCGCCTCTCAGCACCTTGGCGCACTGAGCTTATAGGAGGGACGCGTGCATCGCGAGGTTCGTTAGACTGGCCCCAGACTGTTTCACATATGCACTTTTTCTATGCGGCCATTGTCGGCGAGGGTGCAGGGAACTGAAAGGCAGAACTTTGAGCTTTTAAATGATATTGAGATGGCAGCACTCAGCGGCGGAAAAGGCGAGAAATAGCTCTGTGAACTATGGTGTTTCTGCGCGATATTTGGGTCGTTTCTCGTCGTCCGTACTGACAAAATAATTTTTTTTTTTTAAACTTAGGGTGCGTTGTTGGGCAAATCGTTTTGATACAGTGTAGATTAGGCATTACAGATGCCAAAACAAGTACTTCCTAAAGATATTTTTTTTGTGGTTTTTGGTTTTTAGGACCTGTGTCCCCCCCTTAAGACAGCATCGCTGCAAGAGGTAAGAGTTTGGATTTTTTGTGCAGTTTCGTTTGAGGCCTATACCTTCTTTCAAGAGCAGCAAGTGTGATGAAGACGACTGAACGCTGTCACCGATGGATTTTGTTTACTTAAAAAATTCAGACTTGATGGATATTCCGGACTTTATAATGCACCGTCAGGGTTCCCATAGAGCTAATGCATCTTCGAAACAGATTTTTCGGACAAATTTAGGCGCTAATGTTCGATTTTCCGGACTAAATCGCCCATTCCAAGCCACGCTAACCGATCTTGGGGGCCGCCACATAGGGTTTTCTACTGGCTTGGCTTTCAGTGGCCCACTCTATGGCTTCCAAGATTAGGGCATGCTTTTAATAATAGAGTTTCTCACTACATTACCTAGAGGGAAATCTGGCGCTGCTGCGCTGTGGTATGCATGGGAATGCCGGTATATTGTGACTTCGGATTGGCATCGTTCTCGAAGAGACAGGACACCTTGAGACGCGCTTGGCAAGTATTGTTCCGTCTGCCACAATGATTCATTTTCTACTAAAACAGCATGTGAAAAGCTGTTTTAGCTATTATTACGCGAAAACATGTTTTGTTTAACTATGAGAACTTGTTATGGCGTGTACGACTAAATGTTACGTAAAAATTGGAGGACGCTTAAGCTTCGCCTTCAAGAGTGGAACACGACAGCGTTCCTGTCGACCCGCCAAGGGTTGTAAGACAATGCGCTAAGGCGCAGCGATCACTTACGAGGTGCCCCGCATCGGACTTTGCACCCACCAATCAAGCAGTGAGCGTCGAGCAACGCAGCGTCCGGCGCGGCAACGAAACGTGCGCCTGAGCAAGCGGAACGAACCAAAGAACTCGGTGTCTCGGAGGGGGAAACCATGTACGCCAGCCAAACGTCGTGATCGGCACAGGCAGAGAGATAGTCAGATAGTGATCTAAAGAAAGGGAGGACGCTTGATTCTGTAACCCGTGAGGGGAACGGTGAAGCATCGTCAGAGGAGAGGGAGTCCAGGCCGCGACGCGCCTCCCACCAGTCCCCGCGCAGCCCCAATGCGCGTGTGGCGCGCCACCTGTCAGGGTAGCGCCGTACACTGAGAGGAGGGGGTCTTCTGTGTTTGCCGCAAGATGGCTCTGTGTGTGCGGAAAGCGCAGAAGAAATGTAGCGGAAACGCACTTCGCTACTCGTGTAATTACGACTTATGTAAGTTACATGTTCATAATTACCGATATACACCGCAGTATAACTTTCTATGGCTCGTTTCTAAGGCAACACCGCATTCACTAGAGGCGCTTTTGTACCGCTTTGAAGCATCGAACTCGTGGCTGAGTGGTAGCGTCTCTGTCTCACACTCCGGAGACCCTGGTTCGATTCCCACCCAGCCCATCTTCCAAGTTGTTTTTTATTCATGAAGTGCCTCCCGGGATTTATCGCTCACGGCCAACGCCGCGGACGCCGACGACACCGGCTTTTCTGTGACACAAGCTCCTTAACGCTGTCGCGTTAAAACGTATCAGCGAGCCGCTAAAGTTGGAGGTCAGATGACAAGGTTCGCGCTCGCTTTGAAACAGTTGGTCGTCTGTTCTTGCTTTTCTTCGCTTGGCCATGCATTGTGGGTGAGTAAAGATGTAATATGCGTAAATGGAAACATTTTATGAAGATTTTGCTTTGAGAACGCGTTATTTGTGTAGCCATATCCACGTTTTAGACAGACCTCTTACAACACCAGCCAACACGAGCCTCGCAGACACATATACCGTCATTCCCATGACGGCATGGTGCCCCCTTAAGAAACTCCCATAGACGGTGGCGCCAGATTTCCCTCTAGGAGTTATAGTGAGAAAGTCTATGCTTTTAATAGAGAGCATGCGACATCCTCTCGTCTCAGAGGCCATGCCCTCTCTTCCTTGGCTGACAAAACGCTCCAGGGGATGGCACTTTGTTTCTTTATCTTTTCGGTCAGCACTATCCTCATAATCACTTAATGTGGGATCCATTGATTATTTTCTTTTTTTTCACTTTTGGTTGCTATTTTGCACCTAGTGTGTCTCAGAGCAGGTGTGTCTCAGAGACGTCACATCTTTGTGTGTGTTGTGTGGCTTCACATTTGTGTGATTGGTACCACCTCGTGTGCATTCACTTGAGCCAAGTGGCGCGAAGAAGCGTGGCTCGTTTCTCCTGTCTCCGTGGCGATCTCCAGCAATGCAACGGGGATCGCCAATGCGTTGACGCCCTTGTCAGACAGTATACGGAGGCAACGTCACTTTCGTGCAAATCCAAGCAAATCTGATTGCCTTTGAGCGTAGTATGAGGCAAGGCATTATTAGAGATTTTTTTTAACCTGCTTTAAGCCTTATTAATCTTATTTTTGGGGATGAAAGTTTTTCGGACTTTTCGATATTTAGGACTATTTTTCGATCCCCGCGAGGTCGGGAAAATTGGTCGGCGAATGTAACAGTGTTCATAGTTAGCAGCTAGTGGTTGCGTGATTCTGCATAGCAACTCAAGCGCAGTTTAAGGCTTCAGCGAGTAGCCATTAGGCTGTCTCATGTTAGGTACGCAACCTGTCAAACATCCCCCAAAGAAAGTGCTGGTCTTACACATGCAAATACAGTAACTGTTTAGGAATGGTGCACAGGGGGTTATGAGGGATGCTGCAGTCGAGGGCTCCATAGTGATTTCCTCCACCTGGCACTTGTTTAGCGTGCACCTAAATTATGAACGCACAAGTGTGCTTCCATGTCACCCCTCATTGAAATGCAGCCACTTCAGATGGGAATCAAACCCATGACCTCGTGCCCTAAACAGCCAATAAACAATGACCACAATACTGCACAGCAGTGTACTGTGGTATGCAGTTCTGAACAGGCAGAACTCTCCTTACCAAGCAGACAGAGTGTGTGGAGACCCCGCTTGCGGTTGGCTGCGATCTTGTCGTAGTAGCTGTGCGGCCGCCACGTGTCGGTCCACATGACAATGGACACCGTCTCACCAAAGTTGTACAGCTGGATGGAAGGAAAAGGTTTGTCATATTGTAACGTGGTCGTGACGTCAAAGAACACAGTAGCAATACTGTGAAACACAAAACTAACTTTTATTGGGCGAACCTGTGCCCATAAAAGAGGCTACACTTATAGCACAACCACAGCGGCGAACACGGTCGGCGATCGTCAAAAATCTGATCAGCGGGTCAAGCGCGTCGGCTTTTATACAGCAGTCGTCGAATGTTCCAGATTGACCGATGGGACCCGCGTGTCTTCCAAAAAGTTCTACACTATTCGCGTCGCGCATACATGCAATCAGATTACACAAGTTGCAGTGAAAGACAGTGGACGGAACCATCGATAACATTCCAGAAACTTCTTTTACATGCAGGCGCGTCCTGCGCTGCGCGATAACATTTGTTAGGCAGCCAAATGTGGTCGCCCGATAAAGATAAGTACACGTGTCATTACCCCCTCTTAAAAAGCATCAACCTGATGCTGCAAACAAACGAAAGTAATAAAAAAGAAGCACTCGTAGCAAAGAAAACAACAATATAAGGAAGTTCGTCAGCGTCCATAAAAGGGTTTAAGGCGCACAACGTGGACCACGTCAGATCGTGCGCGGCGCCGCTGTGAATGCGAAATGTCGTCTGGCACGACCTCATAGTCCAGTGCGCCAATACGTCGGATGACCTTGTAGGGTCCGAAATAGCGTCGCAGTAGTTTCTCACTGAGTCCTCGTCGGCGTATCGGAGTCCATATCCAAACACGATCGCCGGGCTGGTACTCGACGAAGCGTCGTCGGAGGTTGTAGTGTCGGCTGTCGGTCCTCTGCTGGTTCTTGATCCGCAGGCGGGCGAGCTGTCTGGCTTCTTCGGCGCGCTGGAGATAGGTAGCGACGTCAAGGTTCTCCTCGTGAGTGACGTGCAGCAGCATGGCGTCGAGCATCATCGTCGGGTTCCTGCCGTAGACCAGCTTGAACGGCGTGATCTGTGTTGTTTCTTGCACCGCCGTGTTGTAAGCAAATGTTACGTACGGCAGGACGGCATCCCAGGCCTTGTGTTCGACGTCGTCGTACATCGCTAGCATGTCGGCGAGAGTCTTATTCAGCCGCTCCGTAAGACCATTCGTCTGCAGATGGTAGGCCGTTCTCCTCCTGTGCCTTGTCTAACTGTATTTCAGAATCGCTTGGGTGAGCTCCGCTGTAAAGGCCGTTCCTCTGTTGGTGATGAGGACGTCTGGGGCGCCATGTCGCAGCAGGATGTTTTCGACAAAGAATTTCGCCACTTCGGCTGCGCTACCTTTCAGCAGTGCTTTAGTTTCAGCAAAGCGGGTGACGTAGTCCGTCGCCACGACGATCCACTTATTTCCGGTTGTTGACGTCGGAAAGGGTCCCAGCAAGTCCATCCCGATCTGCTGGAATGGTCGGAGAGGAGGCTCGATTGGCTGTAGTAATCCGGCTGGCCTTGTCGGCGGTGTCTTGCGTCGCTGACAGTCTCGGCATGTTCTGACATAACGGGAGACGTTGGCGGTCAGGCGTGGCCAATAATACTTTTCTTGTATCCTCGATAGTATCCGGGAAAATCCGAGGTGTCCAGCGATCGGAACGTCATGTAGGGCGTGCAATACTTCTGGACGAAGTCCTGACGGGACAACAAGAAGGTAGTTGCGCAGACTGGTGAGAAGTTCTTCTTCACGAGTAGAATGTTTTGAAGCGTGAAGGAAGATAATCCACGTTTAAATGTCCTGGGGAAAACGTCTGTGTGCCCTTCCAAATATTCGACGAGGCCTTTTAGCTCCGGGTCTGCCCGCTGCTGTTCAGCGAAGTCTTCCGCGCTTATCATTCCAAGGAAGGCGTCGTCATTCTCATCGTCTTGCGGCGGCGGGTCAATGGGGGCGCGTGATAGGCAATCGGCATCGAAGTGTTTTCATCCGGACTTGTAGGTTACAGTGATGTCGTATTTTTGTAGTCTGAGGCTCCACCGCGCCAGTCGTCCTCAAGGATCCTTTATATTCGCTAGCCAACACAACGCGTGATGGTCACTGACTTTGAATGGCCTGCCATAAAGATAAGGGCGAAATTTAGCTGTAGCCCAAACGATGGCGAGGCATTCCTCTTCGGTCGCAGAATAGTTGCCTTCCGCTTTTGACAGCAACCGGCTAGCGTAAGCTATCACCTGTTCGACTCCGTTTCTCCTCTGGACTAGAATGGCACTGAGGCCTAGGCTACTGGCGTCAGTATGGATTTCTGTATCGGCGTACTCGTCGAAGTGCGCAAGCACCGGCGGCGACTGCATGCGTCGTTTGAGTTCTTCAAATGTGTCGGCCTGCGGCATTTCCCACTTGAACTCAAGATCACATTTAGTTAGACGTGTCAACGGCTCGGCGATGCGTGAAAAGTCCTTGACAAAGCGCCTGTAGTAGGCACACATGCCAAGGAATCTACGCACTGCCTTCTTGTTGATGGGTTGCGGGAACTGTGCGATTGCAGATGTCTTTTGCGGGTCTGGACGGACACCAGATTTGCTGATTACGTGGCCTAGGAACAGAAGCTCATCGTAAGCGAGCGGCATTTTTCCGGCTTCAGAGTAAGCCCTGACGACTTGATGGCCTCTAGCACTGTCGCAAGCCGCTTGAAGTGATCGTCGAAATTTCCGGCGAAGACGACGATGTCCTCCAAGTAAACGAGACAGGTCTGCCACTCCAATCTTGCTAACACCCTGTCCATGACACGCTGGAACGTTGCAGGCGCCAAGCACAGTCCGAATGGCATAACCTTGAACTCGTAGAGGCCATCTGGGGTGACGAAGGACGTCTTTTCGCTATCTCTTTCGTCGACTTTTATTTGCCAATAGCCAGACTTGAGGTCCATCGACGAGAAGTATTTAGCATTGCAGAGCCGATCCAATGCGTCATCTATTCGTGGGAGGGGGTATACGTCCTTCTTCGTGATCTTGTTCACACGACGATAATTGACGCAGAAACGTAGGGTTCTGTCCTTTTTCTTTACCAGGACAACAGGGGATGCCCACGGGCTTTTCGACGGCTGGATGATGTCGTCGCGCAGCATTTCGTCGACTTGTTCTCTTATAGCTGCACGTTCTCGCGGCGAAACTCGGTAAAGGCTCTGGCAGAGTGGTCGAGCGCACTCCTCGGTGATTATGCAATGCTTGGCGACTGGTGTTTGTCGAATCATCGATGATGTCGAAAAGCAGCCTTTGTATCGTCGGAGCAGACTTCTGAGCTGCTGTTGCTTAATCACAGGGAGACTTGGATTAATGTCGTAGTCTGGTTCGGGAACCATCGTCGTCGGGGTAGATGCGGCGGAATCCGAGAGGACAAACGCATTACTAGTTTCCAGAATTTCCTCGATGTACGCGATCGTCGTGCCCTTGTTGATGTGCTTGAACTCCTGGCTGAAGTTTGTCAGCAACACTTCAGTTTTCCCTCCATGTAGTCGAGCGATCCCTCTTGCAACGCAAATTTCACGGTCTAGCAGTAGACGTTGGTCGCCTTCAATGACGCCTTCTACGTCAGCGGGTGTTTCGGTGCCGACCGAAATAACAATGCTGGAGCGAGGCGGGATGCTCACTTGATCTTCGAGCACACTCAAAGCGTGGTGACTACGAGGGCTCTCCGGCAGTATTGCTTTATCTTCCGACAGCGTTATTGACTTCGACTTCAGGACGATGATTGTGCCGTGTTGGTTCAGGAAGTCCATACAGAGAATGACGTCTCGTGAACACTGTTGGAGGATAACGAAGGTGGCAGGGTAAGTCCTGTCATGAATGGTTATTCTTGCCGTGCAGATTCCAGTCGGCGTGATGAGGTGTCCTCCAGCCGTTCGAATTTGAGGGCCTTCCCATGCAGTTTTAACTTTCTTCAACTGGGCGGCGATGTGTCCAGTCATTACGGAGTAATCGGCCCCTGTGTCCACTAACGCGGTAACTGCGTGGCCGTCGAGAAGCACGTCGAGGTCAGTGGTTCTTTGTCTGGCGTTGCAGTTAGGTCCCGGCGTCGGATCACGGCTGCGTCGTGTTGAACTGAAGCTGGAACATTGTGTCGTCAGGTCGTCTTTGGTCGTCGTATTCTTTGCTTCCAGACTTCGTCGGGACGGCGGCGTGTCGTTATGTCGTCGAGGTAGTTTCTTCGGCGTCTTCGGCGGCGGCGGATGATCTTCGCCAGTTCTACGAACAGCAACCGCACCTCCATTGGTTGCTGCTTTTAGTTTTCCGGATATGGGCTCGCTGACCGGCCCCGGGCTGGGCCAGTGTATGTTCGGCGCTGCGGTGACAGGTAGCGGCCTGGTGATGGCGAGCGCGACGGCCGTCGAGAGCTTCACTGAGTAGCGGCGAGGTAGTCGGCGATATCGCGGGGGCGTTCACCTTGCTGCGGGCGCAGAGCGTTGACGGCGAAACCTCGCAGTCCCATCTCTCGGTACGGACATCATCAGTAGACGTGACCCGCTTCTCTGCAGTAGTAGCAGAGCGGGCGGTGGTCAGTAGCGCGCCAAACGTCTGTCTTCCTCGGGTAGCTGCGCTGGGCGACGGGTGGGCGTGCTGGCGGCGGTGGCGGCGGTGGCGGCGGTGGTCGACGGAATTGCGGCGTTACAGGGCCCTGGCGCGGTCACGGAGGAGGACCTTGACGGCGTGCGACGACGGCGTAGGTCATCGCTTCTGGCTGGGGTTGCGGTAATTGAGGTTGCACCTCCGGAATTCCAAGCGACTGCTGAACCCCATCTTTGACGATGTCAGCGATCGAGGCCACTTGAGGCTGCGATGATGGGAACAGCTTCTGTAGCTCCCCCGCACGACAGCTCGGATAGACTCGCGTAGGTCGTCGGTGGCCAGTGACTGAACTCCGGCGTAGTTTGTCGAGTTCATGCGGCGGTCGAATTGCCGGTTTCGCATCTCGAGTGTCTTCTCGATGCTGGTGGCCTCGCGAAGAAACCCATCGACGGTCTTCGGTGGGCTTCGTACCATTCCGGCAAAAAGTTCCTCCTTCACACCACGCATGAGTAGGCGGACTTTCTTCTCCTCGGGCATTTCAGGGTCGGCGTGGCGGAAGAGACGGCTCATTTCCTCCATGAAGATCGCGGTTGTCTCATTAGGTAGCTGCACCCAAGTTTCTAATAGCGCTTGGGCTCGTTCTCAGCACATGACGCTTGCGAATGTCTGCAGGAAGCCACTACGAAAAAGTTCCCAGTCATTAAGGTGGCTTCTCGGTTCTCGAACCACGTCCTGGCCGCGTCTTCCAATGCGAAGAAGACATGTCGCAGTTTTTCGACGCTGTTCCAGTTGTTAAACGCAGCAACTCTCTCATACGTCTCAAGCCAGCTTTCCGGGTCCTCGAAAGTTGAACCGCGGAAAGTCGGAGGCTCCCTGGGCTGCTGCAGCACGACGGGGGACGCTGGGGCTGCCATTGGGGTGGACTTGGTGGCGATCTTCCTTGTCGTCTCAGGCAAAAGTCCATGCTCCGGGGGCAGTCCTTGCAGCCTGCGGCTACCTCGCTGGTTCTTGGCGACGTTGGTGTCTTCCGCATGAGGGATTGGGTCACGGCTTTGTGGGGGCGTCAGGTACATGAACGCAAAGCACCTCCACCAGATGTCACGTGGTCGTGACGTCAAAGAACACAGTAGCAATTCTGTGAAACACAAAACTAACTTTTATTGGGCGAACCTGTGCCCACAAAAGAGGCTACACTTATAGCACAACCACAGCGGCGAACACGGTCGGCGATCGTCAAAAATCTGATCAGCGGGTCAAGCGCGTCGGCTTTTATACAGCAGTCGTCGAATGTTCCAGATTAACCGATGGGACCCGCGTGTCTTCCACAAAGTTCTACACTATTCGCGTCGCGCATACATGCAATCAGATTACGCAAGTTGCGGTGAAAACAGTGGACGGAACCATCGATAACATTCCAGAAACTTCTTTTACATGCAGGCGCGTCCTGCGCTGCGCGATAACATTTGTTAGGCGGCCAAACGTGGTACGTGGTCGCCCGATAAAGATAAGCACACGTGTCAATATCATCATCACGATCATCGTTCTACTTATGGCCACCGCACAACAAAAGCCACTTCTACTGATCTCAAATTACCCCGCAGTGCGTGAGCTAGCTACATGATCTAGCTGTAAATTTCCTAACCCTGACACACGTTGATAATCCTCTGCCAGCTGCTACTGCCAACACGTGAAATAAAGAAATTGTAGAATCACCATGGACACACTTGGAGAGAGAAAGGGAAATACAACAGGCATATTTTAAAACGTATTCCCTGAGCACAAGTCTTTTGTGGGACACGCACATATGCAAGTTATAAATGGTGATTAACTTTATATACTCAGCACATAAGCAGCAGCAGCCACAGCAGCAGCAAATTGAATAGCACAACCTTAGCTTTTAGATAACAGTGACCTTTTCATCAACTTTGCTGTTGCCTGCTCCAGGAACAAGTCAGAATAAGCTTGCTTGAAGCAGGTACCCCTTTGATGTACTTTTACAATGACATGTCTTCCAAGGGCATGGTCGAAGACCAAAAAGCATTCTTTTTTTTTTCCTTTCTTGAGCTGCTTGCTATTTTAGGTGTTTTACCCCTTCTCACGGAAATACTTCGCATGTTCACTATAATATGTGGAGCACGACTTTCCAAGTTTGTATCTTGCAAGAACACCGCTGACAGTACGAAGCACCGAACAGTGCATTTGTTTACATCGGCAGGTACAGCTACCAGTCCTCGTTCACTTGAGGTATAATGCTATAGCCGCTCATTGGTGGCATCAATTAATGTCAGAACATATCAAAACAGGTAGATTTTGTGCCTGTAGGCACCGTTGCATCACTCTGAATCGCACTGATATGAGCGACCACACATCTTCGAAAATAGCGAGTGGGAGATCGAACGTAGTACAGGAGCATTGTTATGCTGCCTACTTATCATTCTTTGTATTCCCTTCATGCACACAATATGTTATGTAAAGTGGACATAGATCAGGACTTTGTGATGAGTAGTTTTCTTGTGAAAAAAACGCTCATGCCAGTATAGACAGCTGCTGCTGTATCGAGGGGCCTACGCTTGCTGCCCATTTGGGGGATCCGAGGCAAACAGTGCACCTCAGAAGCTAAATAATGAGCTAAATAACCCATGTTCGTAGTCGCATTTAATTTAGGGAAGTGCCAGGAGTGCGGCGGGCAGCTTTCCATTGAAAACGGCAACGTACCGATGTCGATACTTTTCTGTATCGGATGGAGCAACAACGCAAGGATGGAGCAACGACGCAAAGGATGGAGAAACAACGCAAGCAGTGGCAGGCGGTCCGACCACGAGTCGACTGACTCCGAAGTCGTCACATCTGCAGATCACTTTCAAGATATGGCGCGCGCGGCTGCACAAACTATGCAGTTACTATCAGAGTACAAGCCACCCTCCCCCAACTTCCATCCCCCGCTGCTTCCCGCTTTCCTCCCTTGTGCACGATTCAGCCCATCATTGCAGGCTTTTGCTCGTACACACAGCATACAGCATGCAAGGACAATGTTATCACCCTTGGACTTTATACGGAACATCACGGCAACTTTGACGGCAGAAATGCACCTGGAGTGTCCATATCATTGCTTGCGCATGACCCGCGTTCACAAATTGAAATGTCACTGTATATTTTTTGATCACTTACAGAATGAAAAGGTGCATGTTATACACCGGTGCGACTTATATACATTACTTTTTTGGAAATACTGCCGTTCTGATGGGGGGGGGGGGGGGGTGAGATTTACTCAAAGGTGTGAGTTATAGATCGGAAAATACGATAACGGTCTGCCCAACCACACTTGTTCCTTTTAATCTCAACAATGCTATAATCTATTCAGGTCTTCTCACTAATCTGCACCACTGTCTTTCTCTTTCTTCACATTACAAGTACCAATTTCTGTTCCGCTAGTAATTTCCCAGTCCGTAGCTCCTCCTCGTGTTATACTAAAGGTTTTCTTGCTGCAAGTAAATACTAGTTCAATATTAGAATAACGGCCACAGTTTAATAAAATGCACTAAATTCTACCTTTGACGATGCCATTTTCTTTCTGACAAGGCCATTCTCCATGATTCCCTTTAAGAGGAAGCTTTAGCTCGGGCCCAACTCCGACGCGGGCTATTCAAATACATGTAAAACGCAAAAACGTTTTTATGAGATAACCCCTGGATCGATTTTGATGAAATTTGTTGCATTTGAAAGAGAAAGTTAAATTCTAGTGACTGTTGGAAGCGGAATTTCGATTTAGGGCTTGCATTTTCTTAAAACGATTTTCAAATATTTGACAGTTTGAAAAAAATAGAAGCACGAAGTTTACAAATTCATAGCTCTGCATCAAGAACTTATATCGCAGTTCTGTAAACGGCATCCATTAGATCATTCAAAGCGGACAAATTCAGTAAGTCATTTTACATCTTACGTGAATTTGTTACTTTGGTTACAACGGTTTTGCAAAAGTTGTATTTCCCTATGATTAAATTCTTTTATATTCATGTGTAACATATCCATTTTGTCCGCTTTAGATGTACTTTTAGATGCCATTCACAGAATTGTAGTATCGTTTTTAGTGGTTGAGTTACAGAGTTGTAAACTTGATAGTTTCGTTTTTTGAAAATTTTCGATTCTTGGCAATTTTTAATAAAAAATTGACGACCTAACTCAAAAATTCGAAACCAACAGTCACTAGATTTTAAGTTTGTCTTTTAAATACAACAAACCTCGTCAAATTCGGTGCAGTGGTTGCCGAGAAAAATGAATTCTCCTTTTACATGTATTTAGATAGGAGCACTCGAGCTAAAGCTTCCTCTTAAGGGGGGACACAGGACTTGGAGACCAAAAAATCATGAAAAAATTTGTTTTTTTTTAAAGTGGTATTTGCATAATATACATACACTGCCACATGTTCTGAACAAGTTTCCCACGTCATGGATCAATATTTTAGCCGCAATATCAATTTATGTAACCGCGGCAAGCTATATTTTGACAGAAAGAAGCACAAAAAGGGGGCTTTTTTCATGCCACGCCGCTGCTGAACGACGTATGCTGTTGCGGACATCTTGGCCACGTTGGAAAGAACTACTTCTCTTCTTCAATTTCCCGCCACATTTTCATTGGTCCCCCTATTCACTTATTAGAAATACTGCACCAAAAGAAAGTCCCAGCGTGTGACCCCATTCGCCCAATCAGTGCACGTGACTAAATAAAGTCCTGCGATTAGCTCGCCACGCGTGAAAAACAGTAAAATGGTCAACCCCTTCACAGTGAACATTCTCGCCGCTCGTGCGATGATTAGTACTGGAAATCGACAAACAGCGATGAACGAAGTTTTTGCTGCAATGAATATCTCGCACCGTGGCCTTAAAACGTGGCAAGGCTATCTCAAGCAGAAGCTGGTGCCGGCGTCGCCGTCTGCTGCCCAAAAGCTGAGGGCCGCGTGTGCGCTATCAGTGAAGTCATTGTATAATGACTTGAAACTTGCGAACTCCGGGAATATAGCGGTATCCTACGATGGCTTGTGGATGACGCGCAGCTATTAGTCACACGTCAGAGTCGGCACAGTCATCGAACTGTTCTCAAGCAACTTCTGGGCTGGGTGTGTACGCGACCCGAAACCTGGTGACCCGGACTACCAAGATTGGAAGGCAAGCCATGTGCGCCAAAAAAATACAGAAAGAAAAGCAGGGGGAGATGGACGTTGAAGCGGCGCTTATACTGTTCCAGAGGTCACTTCAGCAGCACAAACTGAAGTACACAGTCCTCAGTCCTCTCAGATGGTGATAGTCGCGAATTTCTCAAAGCCAAAGTGTATGGCTTTGAGAAATTCGAGAAGGAAGATTGCGTGAATCACGTCTAAAAGAAGGATGGGGACTGCTTTGCGCACTCTCATTGCCAAACACAAGTGCTCTGCTTCTGAAACAGTTAGTTAAATGTTAGTTAAATGGGGTTTAATGGCACAAAAGCGGCTGAGGCTATGCTGCGCCAAACACGAGGTGTTTTAAAATACATTTTATGAAGGAAAAGGCTTTGTTAATCTATATTTTATGTAAAAAGCCAGTGTCATCTAGAAATTTACGGACGTCACGTAATGGTACTAGTGGATCATCACCTAAAATTAGAGCAGGGTGTAAAGGTATGTGTAGTTGATATAATTTGTGGAAAAATGTTCGTCTGTGCGTTTCAGTCTCCGTACATGTGAGTAATATGTGCATAACTGTTAGTGGCTGTTGACATTTCTCGCATGTTGGTGTGTCTTCTTTCGTAAGTAATTGTGTGTGAGGTGTGTGTGCCCAATGCGTAGTCGGCATAAAACTACTTCAATGAACCGCTCCTGATGATAGCATGACTTCCACTCGCCAACTATGGGTTTCGTGAGATGTAGTTTGTTGTCAGCACAACGGTCCCATTCGCGTTGCCATTTCGTCGTTAAGGCTTTTGTAATCGCGCAGATGCTATCTTTGTATGGAAGTGTTGTGTTTGTTATATCTTTGTTCGCTGCCATCGATGCACATCTATCGGCTGCTTCGTTCCCCGGTATCCCAACATGACTTGGTACCCAGCAGAAGCGGATTGATCTCCCATATTTATTAAGCGCGACCATGTTTAGTATATCCCCTAACAGGAGTTCACACTCAGATTTCAGATTTAGAGCCTTCAGTGTACTTAAGGAATTAGTGTATATGACTGTGTTTTTGTGCCTGCCAGTGATAATCTTTTTAACTACTACCCATACAGCATAAACTTCAGCAGTGAAAACCGAAGCATGTTTTGGTAGACAAATACTTGTTTCCCAATTGTCTGTTACGGCCCCTACACCCACGTGTTTTGTTTTGGAGCCATCCGTGTAGTATTCCATGTGATTTTGATATTTGTATTGAAGTGCACGGAATTCTTGTATAATGTGTTCGTGTGGGATGTCTCTTTTCTTTAGATGTGTTAACGTGCAATCACATAAGTGTGTGAAATCGTACCACGGGGCCAACCGTTGTGGTTTCTTGGCAACCTTGAGGACTTCGTGGGGAATGTCATAGTCCCGACAGTATTGCTCATACCGCAGGACAAGTGGCCTAATCACGTTCGGTTTATTTGTGTAGTGTAAGCGTGAGTTGCATTGTGTGAGGATGTTGTAGCATATGTGTTGCGGTGATGACTGAATTTTGAGTACGTAGGAAAAAGTGAGTAATGCTCTGCGCTGCTGTAAGGAGGGTTCATTACATTCGACGTATAAACTTTGAATAGGTGAAGTTCTGTAGGCACCACTTGCCAGTCGCATTCCAAGGTTACGTACTGGATCAAGTCGTTGGATGTAGGACAGTCTGGCTGAGCCGTAAACCACGGAACCGTAGTCTAAAAGGCTACGCACAAGAGACCGGTAAATACGTAAAAGACAGGTTTGGTCGGAGCCCCAGTGCTTATGAGATAAAACTTTGAGGATATTCAATGCTTTATTTCCTTTAATCTTTAGTGTTTTAATGTGGGGTAGGAAGTTTAGTTTGGTGTCAAAGGTTACTCCTAAAAACTTATGGTCTGTTTCACTGGCAGTATGACGTCATTCAATTTTAGGTCTGGATCGCTGTGTAGCCCTCGCTTCTGAGAGAACAAAACAGTAACTGTTTTCTGTGTGGAGAAACGGAAACCATTTTTGTTAGCCCATTGTGTAAGTTTATTTATTGTGAGTTGAAGCTGCCTTTCACAGGTTAGCAAATTTGAGGCACGGCAAGCCACTTGGAGATCGTCTACGTATAAAGAGTGCATAAGAGACGACGGTATGATCTTATTAACTGAGTTCATTTTTACTATAAAGAGTGTCGTGCTGACAACACAGCCTTGTGGAACACCATTTTCCTGTTTGAATGTATGTGATAGTACGGAGCCCAGACATACCTGAAATGTTCTGTTAGACATGAAATCAGCTAGGCAGTTCAGCATTTTACCCCGTATGCCGAGGTCAGCGAGGTCTCTTAAAATTCCATATCTCCATGTGGTATCATAGGCTTTTTCTAAATCGAAGAAAATTGCAAGACAGTGCTGTTCGTGTAGAAATGCACATCGAATTTCATGTTCTAGACGGACAAGATGGTCAGTGGTTGAACAACCCTTTTTATATCCACACTGATGGGGGTCAATAATGTTTCTTGATTCTAAAATAAATGACAGCCTTATATTGATGATGCTTTCATATGATTTTGCCAAACAGCTTGTGAGGGCCATAGGTCTGTAGTTACTTGCGGATGTGGGGGATTTATCGGCGTTTAGAAATGGAACTACTATTGCCTTTTTCCATTCTTCCGGCATTATGCCAGATTCCCAGATTAAGTTAAAAAATTTAAGCAGAGCGTTTACAGATGCTTGAGATAAATGAGCCAGCATGGCGTAGTGAATATGGTCGTGACCTGGCGCTGTGTTTTTCCCTGCTGAAAGAACTTTGTTTATTTCTTGTTGTGTGAGGGGGGAATTGTACGGTTCATTTGATGCGCCAGTAGTGAGCAGCTTCTGTTTTTCAGCAGACTGTTTGTATTGTAAAAACTCCTTTGTATAATTCCCTGAACTGGATACATCGCGGAAATGTTCTCCAAGTATATCTGCCTGTTCTTGTATTGTTGTTTGTGTGCCTGGACTTGTAAGTAACGGTATTGTGTAAGATGAATACTGTCCTCTAAATTTCCTCACCTGGTCCCACATTCGTTTCGATGTTACCGTACTATTAATTGAAGAGATGTATTTTTGCCATGAAGATTTTTCAGCATTTCTTCGAATGAATCGTGCTTTCGCTCGTTTGAAGTTTAACAGGTTGCTATAGGTGGGGTATCTCCGTAGGATTCCCCAGGCCTTATTTTGTTCTTTTTTAGCATCGGTACACTCCTTCGTCCACCAGGGGTTTAGCTTTTTGTGCACTATACCCGATGACAGGGGTATCGCCTTTTCTGCCGCTGTGATTATGACTTCAGTGATTTTTTTATTAAGTTCATCAATATACTAAGCTCTGGCGAAAAGACATTTTCCAGTTTCGCGTTCTCCATAAAAACCTGCCAGTCAGCAAGCTGTAATTTCCATCGGCGTGGTCTAGTTACTAAAGTTTGTGGTGATGGTAGGAGTTAGATGAGTGCGGGTAAGTGGTCGCTACCATATGACGTGTCGAGGGCTTCCCATTTAAAATCAGTAAAAAGAGAGGGTGAACAAAAAGCTAAATCTAAACAAGTAAATGTGCGGGAAGTCGGTGAGAAATGAGTTGGCGCACCTGAGTTTAAAAGACAGATATCATTTTATAGAATAAAATCTTCAACGAGTTGTCCTCTTTGGTCAGTCTTGACGCTGCCCCAAAGAGTACCATGAGCATTAAAATGTCCTACCAGGACAAATGGCTCCGGCAACTGATCTGTTAGTTTTTCTAAGTCTTGAATAGTAAAATGTGTGTGGGGTGGAATATATAGTGAGCAAATGGTGATGGTTTTGTAGGATAGAATGGTGACAGCTACGGCCTCTAAAGATGTATTTAATTGGACATTTCGGGTGGGAGTGCCGCCCTGTACGACTATAGCCACTGAATAAAGGGAAAATCAGACATCCACCCGTTCGTAGCAATTGCTACAAAGGAAACCCGCAGAACTACTACGTCAAACTCTTGCCTTTGCTTCGTGTTGTTGACAAATTCGACTTCGCCCTGCCATCTGCTGGCCGCCTGGTCAGCTCAGATGGTAGAGCGGCTGCCCCGGAAAGGCAGTGGTCCCGGGTTCGAGTCCCGGACCAGGACGAATTTTTCTTCAACTATGAGGCTTTTCTTTCGAGGAAACCGTATGGGTTTCCTTTGTAGCAATTGCTACGAACGGGTGGATGTCTGATTTTCCCTTTGTTCATTACTTCTCTCCACCATGCGGGTTTCCGCAGAACTACTACGTCAGACTATAGCCACTCCTCCCGACAAACGACTGGAGCATTCGCGGTCCCTTCGGACAACGGTGAAGCCTCTAAGGAATTGACTGTGTTTAGGGCCTAAGTTTGTTTCTTGTAGGCAAAATGCGACTGGCGAAAACTTATTTGTTATGTCTTTAATGTCACCCAAATTGTGAATAAGTCCTCTACAATTCCAATGTATGATAAAAGCCATAGTGGCACAAGTGAGAATGTTAATTTATATATGTGTAGTAAGCAACTGTAGGTGACATTTATTATCGGAAATGTACTATTGGAATAACGGTAACCGTTCAGGTTACCGGTCCCTTTGTTCGCGTAGTTATTGTGATCTTGTCTTTCTTAGTGCGCTCCAAAGAGCGCTGATCTTTTGGCGTCGATGACGCCGGAGTTTTTTTGTCGACCTCCATAGCCTTCTCCAAGGCGCTGGATGATCGAGAACCAGGCGCTGAGACGCGCGTCTCAGGCCTGGGTGTTTGATTTAGCCTGGGGCCCTGTGGAACCGGGGTCTGCAGGCCGGTCTGTGATGATGATGATGGAGCAGCACTGGCTGCTGCCACCAAGGGGACGGATGGAGTTACTACTGGGCCACTGTCTGCGGTCCCTGTAGACTCCTGAAACCACTGCGGTGCTGTCCCCTGTCGCACCGCACTGGCGTAGGTTGTTTGAGGTAAGTGTGCTAGTTTCTTTCTTGCTTCATAGAAGGAAATCTTCTCTTTCACCGTAAGTGCAATTATCTCTTTTTTTTTCTTCCAGCAAGGACAAGATCGTGAATATGCTGGATGATCTCCTTTGCAGTTTGTGCAGTGCGGAGCAGCATTGCAGTTCTCTGACTGATGGTCATTGGCGCTACACTTTGCACATGTTGATTTACCCCTTTACTGCACCTTGTTGCATTTACGCAACATTCTGATGAACGGCATTAAAAACCGAAGCAAAGTCAGTTTGGAGCTTCCTGTACACGTTGTTGCATATCCGCAACATTGGTCTGTAAAACGCGGCACCTTGGGCTGAAATCTGTGCTAATTCTTTGCATCTTCTACCGAAACAAACGTGGCGGAGGCTGCGCGCGCCCACGAGCAGTGATATAGGTAAGTTTTACAAATTGTAAATGTATTTCTCCATAAGACAAAGCACAAAAGAAATTGTTACGCTATGCTCCACATCCTTCTGACTCTGTAGGTTCAAAAAAACATTGTAATTTCGGAATAGTTTGTTCCTGGCGACAGAACGTTGCTATGTTGCACAAATGCAACAACGTGTACATGGTTTATTTTCTTCGGAATAGTGAAATGGCTCCGAAACGCTGGTTTGGCCTAGCAATTCCTCCTGATAGTGATAGCAGTGACTATTCAATTAGTCACGACAGCCACGAGTGTAAGTCCGTTTCGATTCAATATGTGGACAAGATGTTCTCTGGTCAAATTTCCTTTTTTCTTTTCAAAAGTACGCTGTGCCTCCGCACGTTGCCGTGTCATGTCATCATGGGCACAGCTTTACGTCTGTGCTTCGATGTTCTATATTTTTACAATAACCCGAAAACACTGCATTGTTTCCTGGCTGGACGGGAATCTGCATGACGTACTGCACGAAGTGTGAGAACCACCTGTGCTGCACAAGCATGTACAAGTGCTTCTTTTTGTTCCACACTAAATCATAGGTGCACCAATGATTGTCTCATGCAAATAAGCATCTGAGTATGAATCGCACTAAATCTATCTTTTACTTTCAACTTCTTCTTCATTTGCACATTGTTGCAAATATGCAACATACCCTTTTTCTGCAAATTGAAACAACATACATTCGCTAAAGTAAGTTTCCATGGGAGTACAGGTACTATTATGCTTCCCTACAACTCCATGAATAATATTTTGAGGAAACAAAAAAGTGTGCAGTAAAGGGTTACCTCTGCATGATTGCGATGTATGTCCGAACCTCTGGCACTTGAAACACCGCCTCGGGTTTGGGATATATGGTCTTACGTTGATCTTCAGATAGCCTGCTTCAAGTGTAGTAGGAACAATACTGGTACCAAAGGTAAGTATAACATGTTTGGTCGGGATTTGTTCGTTATTTCTTCGGAGAGTTATTCTTTGAACCTTGATTACATTCTGTTCTTGGAAACCTTCCAGGAGTTCTTCATCGCTCAGGTTTAAGAAATCTTCTTCTGATATTACGCCCCTGCTTGTGTTAAGCGAACGGTGTGCTGAGATTATGACTTTAATGTCACCGACACTGGCGAGATCAGCGAGCTTTTCTACTTGGTCTTTGGTTTTGAGTTCAAGGAGGAGGTCCCCACTTGACATCTTTGAAACCTTGTATTGCTTTCCAATTTTTTCTGCTATGCATTTTGCTGCTAGGAATGGGGATATTTTTCTCATTGGCAGAGGTCCTTCACTGTGGATCACATGGTAACGTGGGAATGTTTCTACACTGGGTTTTAAAGTGAAATCAAAAATTGCTTCGGTGCGCCCTCTTTTGTTAGGACGATTTGGAAGGGGGGAGGGGAATGCATTTGCCATGTCATTCTTAGAATATTCAGCGGCGATGGTAGCCACCCACCACCGAGCCCAACAAGGGGACGCTACGAGGTTAGGAATATACCTGTATACGTCAGCTATACAACGCTGCTATAACCTAATATATGTACCCAAGGTTGGGTAGATACACATGGTTAACCCTTGCTGCCTGGAAAATGAGAAGTAAAATGAAGTGAGTAGAAAACAGGAAAGATTCAAAGTGGGAGAAAAAGACGAAGAGTGGAGAAGGGGACAGGAAGAGGCAACTACCGATTTCCCCCGGGTGGGTCAGTCCGGGGGTGCCGTCTACATGAAGCCGAGGCCAAAGGGATGTGTTGCCTCCGCCGAGGGGCCTTAAAGGTCCTGACACTCATCATCGGCTCAATCCCCAGGATCCCCTTTTCCCCGGACACGGCTAAGCCGCGCACGGTTAGACGCGGGAGGGTCCGACCCTCGTGTGCTCGGTTACGTGGTGTCGCAACACACCAAACGCCTGCTTACGCAGACGCCCCTGCGGGGGCTTCTGAAACACTTTGTGGCAAAGGAAAATTGATGGGTGACCCAATCACCAAACTCATTGCCTACTATGGATGGGCATTAAAATCCAACAAAGGGGATGTGAAGGCTATGCAGAAGACTGGGATGGCAACATACACCATCACATCACATCGAGGTTTCAAACCACAGTCTTTGCCCATCTGGTCCACACTCTTTGTGCCGTCAGAATGCCACACAAGCAAAAAATGAGCCCATCCCAAAGGATCGATATAATTTGCCTCTCCACGTTTGTCAAGCCCTTCTACCAATGTACGAGCGCCTCTCAGAAGAAAAACTGCTTCAAAGGTGCAGCGCCGCATGACCCAAAACGATAATGAATGCTTACTTTGCAAGATTTGGGCATTGGCACCTAAGGAAAAGCATGCCTCGTTTTTTGCTGTTGTAGCTGCTGTGGCGGAGGCAGTAATGAAATTTAATTCACGGAACGAGAGAGGTTCATCCGCCATATTCCAGGAGCTTCATTTGAACCCGAGGCTACCGAACAGCATGAGAATGGCAGAGAAAGAACCGGCGAGCAGCAGCATCAACCCCAAGTGTTCATCTGTAGAAAATATGCGACAAGCCTTCAAAAAACCCCATTTGGCTAGCTGTACACAGACAGATTACATCCCTGGTGGCTACTGACCATTTAGATATGTGGAGATATCAATAATATTTGTTATATTTGAATAAAAACAAGCTTGTCCATTTTTTTGCATTTTCTCAAAACCTTAATTTTTTAATACAGTATTTGCATCCTTCAGGGAGCAATTTCGCAGTAATCGGGGCACCTAGAATTGTAATTTTTGTTGCAGTACTGAGCTACATGAATGATGCACACAATGGTAGGACCAGATTTTTGTATCTCAGTTTCAATATTTGTTTATTGTCCGTACATTAGACAGCCCCTTTGAACCCATTTTGAACAGAAAGCTTTGATGTGCTGTATAATTGTTAATAATTGTTATACCAAAAAAAACTATTCCTACCATTGTGAAGCTTATAGTTCCTAGTATACAGCAATGTACCGTAAAGCAAGATTTTGATGAGTAGATATTGCTCCATTGTTCCTAGAAAAAATATTAATTAATTTTAGTTAACTTTAGAACTAATTGTCATATTTTAAAAACAATTGCATATTTGAAATCAGCATAAGAAACTGAGCAAAACTGTGCAGTTTTATTAAATGTGGTAAAGGGGGTCTTAACGAAGGTCAGAATACCCACTTCCCCCCTTAAACATATTAAAAAGTGGCTTCTGCACAAGAGGCTTTATATGCTACGGTTGCATTCTGCAATTTTCTCCAGTTGTAATCTAAGAAATGGTTTTCAAACATGAGGCCTTACAGGATTGTGTTGTTGTAACCAGGTGCGATGCCGCTGCATACTACACACATGATGAATGATGTCACAGATGTAATAGCAGATGTCACAGATGCTTAACAAGAACATGCACATTTTATCCATATTTCCCCCACCACTTAATAAAGCGTTAAATCATAATCAAGGGCTGAACTTATCAATAAAAATTCTTACTAATAGTTTTGCCAAGAATAAGCTTGTTTTGCCATGCTAGATTTTTGTGTTTAGTGCATAAAAATACAAAAAGCTATGTCCATAAACACATATTGGTCCTCGCAAGGCAAAAAAAAATGGGAGAGTGCCCTTAGAGGTTACCTTTTTTTACCTGATTTGTGAATGACTGTAGTGCCGTCAGCCAGACTATAACACATTGATTTCTTTCTAATAAGATTGCGCTATGTTCACATTCACGGGTAGCCTGCTTTTTTTTTCTGAGATACAAACATGACCAGAACGTTATTGGCATCAGTAAGTGGCTGCTGTGATGTAGTTAGCTCATGTGGAACATGACTGGATATGTTCTTCCTCATTTCGTTTCTCTCTTCCCTTTTTTGCAAGAGAGAGAAAGATATAGGATGACTGCTGAATTGTAAAGCAACACTATGAATACTGCCTGCTGTTCCCTCTGAAACGCATGCCCACGCACAACCATTCTTCGAGTCTGTGCTGTGCATGGCAGAAACAATGGACAAACTGTGAAACGAAAGAGCTGTGTGGCAACCAAGTGACTAGCACATGCAGCTGTCAACTGCACGTTGCCACTAGTGCTGCCACCCTGTCGGATTATCCGCTAGATCTACTCGATTCTGTGTCCTTTTAATGGGAAAAGTAGGCATTTGGAGACTTTTTAGTGAAATATAAGCTAAACTTTAGCAGATTGCGCATTTCTAGCAAATTTGAGCATATTGACACATGTACTTGTTTGTCTTTATCGGGCAACACATTTCACCGCCTAACAAATGTTATCGTACAGCACAGGACGCGCCTGCATGTATCAGAAGTTTCTGGAATGTTATTGATGCTTCCATCCGCTGTCTGTGACCGAACCTTGTGTAATCTGATCGCATGTGTGCGCGACGCGAATAATGCAGAACTTTGTAGAAGGCACGCGGGTCCCAGTGATTACTCTGGAACATTCGGCGACTGATGTATAAAAGCGGACGCGCTTGGCCCGCTGATCAGACTTTCGACGATCGCCGACTGTGTTCGCCGCTGTCGCCGTTCTTTGAGTGTAGCCTGTTTTTGAGGGCACAAGTTCGCCCAATAAAACGCTAGTTTCGTTTTTCTCAGTTTGGCTGCTTCCTTCACAGTCACTACCACGTGACATCTGGTGGAGGTGCTTGTGCGTTCATGTACCGAACGCCCCCGCAAAGCCGCGATCCAAGCCTGAAGCATGAGGACAAAACCGACATCGCCCAAGACCAGCGTGCCAGCCGCAGACTGCAAGGACTGCCCCCAGAGCACGGACTTCTACCTGAGACGACAAAGAAGATCGTTGCCAAGACAACCCCAATGGCTTCTCCAGCATCCCCCGTTATCCTGCAACAACCTCGGGACCCACTGACCTTCCACGGAGTTGCTACTGAAGACCCGGAATCCTGGCTGGAGACCTATGAACGAATTGCGACTTTCAACAACTGGGACTCCGACGAAAAGCTGCGGCATGTATACTTCACCTTAGAAGACGCCGCCAGAACGTGGTTTCAGAACCGGGAGTCGACCATGACAACATGGGACCTGTTCCGTAGCGGCTTCCTGCGCACCATTACGAGCATTGTGCGCAAGAAAAGGGCCAAAGCCATGCTGGATGCCCGAGTGCAGCTACCTAACGAGAACATTGCCATATTCACGGAAGAAATGAACCGTCTGTTCCGCCACGTCGACCCGGATACGCCCGAGGAGAAGATAGTCCGCCTTCTAATGCGTGGTGTGAAGGAAGAACTTTTTGGCGCAATGATACGAAACCCACCGAAGACCGTAGAAGAGTTTCTTCGCGAGGCCACCAGCATTGAGAAGACACTCGAAATGCGGAACCGGCAATTCAACTGCCGCACGAACTCTACCAACTACACAGGAATTCAATCTCTGGCCACCGATGATCTGCGCGAGACTATCAGAGCAATCGTATGGGAAAAGCCGCAGAAGTTGTACCCTAGGTCGCAGCCTCAAGTAGCCTCAATTGTCAAAGGTGAGCTTGAGCGATCCCTTGGAGTTCCTGAGGTGCAACCAGAATCACCGCAGCCCCAGCTGGAAGCGATGACATACGCCGCCGTCAGCCGCCACCAAGGCCCCCCTGCACGACCGCGCCAGGGACTTTAACGCCACAATTCTGTCGTCCCCAGCCGCCGCCGCCAGCATGCCCGCCCATCGCCCAGCGCCGCTACGCGACAAAGACGGACATTTGGCGCCCTCTGGACCACCACCCACTCTGCTACCAATACGGAGAAGCGGGTCACGTCTACCGCCAATGCCCATACCAGGAAAATGGGACTGCAGGGGTTTGCCGTTAACGCGCCACAACCATAGCTTGGCGAACGACCTCGCGATATCGCCAACTACCTCGCCGCCACTCAGTGGAGCGCTCGACGACCGTCGCTTTCGCCGTCACCAGGCCGCTACCTGTTGCCACAGCGCCCACCATATACTGGCCCAGCCCGGGGCCGGTCTGCGAGCCCATATCTGGAAAACTAAAAGCACCAATCGATGGAAGTGCGGTTGCTGTTCGTCGAACTGACGAAGATCCTCCGCCGACGCCGAAGACACCGAAGAGACGATCTCGACGACATAATAACGACACGCCGCCGTCCCGACGAAGTCAGGAAGCCAAGACTACACCAACGAAAGATGACTTGACGACGCAACGTACCAGCTTCAGTTCAACACGACGCAGCCGTGATCCGACGCCAAGACCTAACTGCAACGCCAGGCAAGGAACCAACGACCTCGACGTGCTTCTCGACGGCCACGCAGTTACCGCCTTAGTGGACACAGGGGCCGATTACACCGTAATGAGTGGACACATTGCCGCCCAGTTGAAGAAAGTTAAAACTGCATGGGAAGGCCCTCAAATTCGGACCGCTGGAGGACACCTGATCCCGCCGACTGGAATCTGCACAACAAGAATTACCGTTCATGACCGGACTTACCCTGCCACCTTCGTTATCCTCCAACAGTGTTCACGAGACATCATTCTCGGCATGGACTTCCTGAACAAAACACGGCGCAATCATCGACATGAAGTCGAAGTCGATAATGCTGTCGGAAGATTGAGTGATACCGCCAGAGAGCTCTTGTAGTCATCACGCTTTGAGTGTGCTCAAACATCAAGTGAGCATCCCGCCGCGCTTCAGCATTGTTATTTCCGTCGGCACCGCAACACCCGCTGACGTAGAAGGCGTCATCAAGGGCGACCAACATCTACTGCTCGACCGTGAAATTTGCGTCGCAAGAGGGATCGCTCGACTCCGTAGATGGGAAAGCGGAGGTTATGCTAACCAACTTCAGCCAAGAATTCAAGCACATCAACAAGGGCACGACAATTGCGTACATCGAGGAAATTGTGGAAACCAGCAATGCCTTTGTCCTCTCGGATTCTACAGCATCTACCCCGATGAGCATAGTCCCCAAACCAGACTTCGACGTAAATCCAAGTCTTCCTATGAGTAAGCAGCAACAGATCAGAAGTCTTCTCCGACGATACAAAGACTGCTTTTCGACATCATCGAGGATTCGACAAACACCAGTCGCCAAGCATCGCATAATCACCGAGGAGTGCGCTCGACCACTCCGCCAGAGCCCTTACCGAGTTTCACCGCGAGAACGTGCAGCTATAAGAGAACAAGTCGACGAAATGCTGCACGACGACATCATCCAGCCGTCGAAAAGCCCGTGGGCATCTCCTGTTGTCGTGGTGAAGAAAAAGGACGGAACCTTATGTTTCTGCGTTGATTATCGTCGTCTGAACAAGATCACGAAGAAGGACGTATACCCCCTCCCACGGATAGAAGACGCATTGGACCGGCTCTGCAACGCTAAATACTTCTCGTCGATGGACCTCAAGTCTGGCTATTGGCAAATAGAAGTCGACGAAAGAGATCGCAAAAAGACCGCCTTCATCACCCCAAACGGCCTCTACGAGTTCAAGGTCATGCCATTTGGACTGTGCTTGACGCCTGCAACGTTCCAGCGTGTGATGGACACGGTTTTAGCAGGACTGAAGTGGCAGACCTGTCTTGTTTACTTGTATGACGTCGTCATCTTCGCCGGAAATTTCGACGATCACCTTAGGCGGCTTGCGACAGTACTAGAGGCCGTCAAGTCATCAGGGCTCACTCTGAAGCCAGAAAAGTGCCGCATCGCTTACGATGAGCTTCTGTTTCTAGGCCACGTCATCAGCAAATCTGGAGTCCGCCCCGACCTGCAGAAGACAGCTGCCATCGCAAAGTTGCCGCAGCCCATCGACAAGAAGGCAGTGCGTCGATTCCTTGGCATGTGTGCCTACTACAGGCGCTTTGTCAAGGACTTTTCACGCATCGCTGAGCCGCTGACACAGCTAACTAAATGTGACGTCGAGTTCAAGTGGGAAACGCCGCAGGCCGACGCATTTCTAGAACTCAAACGACGCATGCAGTCGCCGCCTGTACTTGCGCACTTCGACGAGCATGCCGATACTGAAATCCACACTGACGCCAGTGGCCTAGGCCTCAGTGCCGTCCTAGTGCAGAGAAAAGACGGACATGAACACGTGATAGTTTACGCTAGCCGGTCGTGGTCAAAAGCGGAAGGCAATTATTCTACAACCGAAAAGGAATGCCTCGCCATCATTTGGGCTACAGCGAAATTTCGCCCTTACCTATATGGCAGGCCATTCAAAGTCGTCAGCGACCATCATGCCTTGTGTTGGCTAGCGAATTTAAAGGATCCTTCAGGACGGCTGGCGCGGTGGAGCCTAAGACTGCAAGAATATGATATCACTGTAACCTATAAGCCCGGACGAAAACACTCTGATGCGGATTGCCTATCACGCGCTCCCACTGACTCGCCGCCGCAAGATGACGAAGATGACGTTGCCTTCCTTGACATTTTAAGCACGGAAGACTTCGCTGAACAGCAGCGAGCAGACCCGGAGTTGAAAAACCTCATCGAGTATTTGGAAGGGCACACCGACGCTGTCCTTAGGGCATTTAAGCGAGGATTGTCTTCGTTCTCGCTTCAAAACAACCTACTCGTAAAGAAGAACTTCTCACCAGTGCGTGCCAACTACCTTCTTGTTGTCCAGTCAGGAGTGCGTCCAGAAGTACTGCACGCCCTACATGACAATCCGACCACTGGACACCTCAAATTTTCCCGGACACTATCGAGGATACAGGAAAGGTATTATTGGCTGCGCCTGAGCGCCGACGTCGCCCGTTATGTCAGAACATGCCGAGACTGTCAGCGACGCAAGACACCATCGACAAGGCCAGCAGGATTACTACAGCCGATCAAACCTCCTCGCCGACCATTCCAGCAGATCGGGATGGATTTGTTGGGGCCGTTTCCGACGTCAACATCCGGGAATATGTGGACCGTTATAGCGATGGACTATCACACCCGCTTCGCTGAAACTAAAGCTCTATTGAAAGGCAGCGCAGCCCAAGTGGCGAAATTTTTTGTCGCGGACATCCTGCTGCGACATGGTGCCCCAAGAGTCCTCATCACCGACAGAGGAACGGCTTTTACAGCACAGCTCACCCAAGCCATTCTGCAATACAGCCAGACAAGGCACAGGAGGACAACTGCCTACCAACCGCAGACGAATGGTCTCATGGAGTGCCTGAATAAGACCCTCGCCGACATGCTAGCAATGTACGTCGACGTCGAGCACAAGATGTGGGACGCGGTCCTGCCGTATGTAACCTTCGCTTACAACACGATGATGCAAGAAACAACACAGATCACGCCGTTCAAGTTGGTTTACGCCAGGAACCCGACGACGACACTCGGCACCATGCTGCCGCACGTCACTGACGAAGAGAATGTCGACGTCGCTACCTATCTCCAGCGCGCCGAAGAAGCCGGACAGCTCGTCCGCCTACGGATCAAGAATCAGCAGCGTACCAACAGCCAACACTACAACCTCCAACAACGCTACGTCGAGTACCAGCCCGGTGACCGTGTTTGGGTTTGGACTCCGACACGCCGACGAGGACTCAGTGAGAAACTATTGTGACGCTATTTCAGACCCTACAAGGTCATCCGACATATTGGCGCACTAGACTATGAGGTCGTGCCAGACGGCATTCCGCATTCACAGCGGCGCCGCGCACGATCTGAAGTGGTCCACGTGGTGCGTCTTAAGCCCTTTTACGCACGCTGACGAACTTCCTTAGTTTGTTGTTTCTTTGCTACGGGTGTTTTGTTTATTACTTTCGTTTGTTTGCAGCATCGGGTCGATGCTTTCTAAGAGGGGGGTATCGACACATGTACTTGTTTGTCTTTATCAGGCGACACGTTTCACCACCTAGCAAATGTTATCATACAGCGCAGGACACGCCTGCATGTATTGGAAGTTTCTTGAATGTTATCGATGCTTCCATCCACTGTCTGTGACCGAACCTTGTGCAATCTGATCGCATGTGTGCGCGACGCGAATAATGTAGAACTTTGTAGAAGGCACGCGGGTCCCAGCGATTACTCTGGAACATTCGACGACTGATGTATAAAAGCGGACGCGCTTAACCCGCTGATCAGATTTTCGACGATCGCCGACTGTGTTCGCCGTTCTTTGAGTATAGCCTGTTTTTGAGGGAACAAGTTCGCCCAATAAAGCGCTTGTTTCGTCTTTCTCAGTTTGGCTGCTTTCTTCACAGTCACTACCACGTGACAACATGATACTGGATTATTAGCGAACTTGAAAAAATGTGGAATCGCGGGTGGTGGTGCACCTCTCGTTAAAAAGTTTTGATTTGGCCGATAAGCGTGAGCAGCTTATCTGAAACTAAACTTGGTCACGCCTCACCTTATACAAGAATTTGTGTCACAGAAAGCAAATAAACGAGCATCACGACTGTAGTGAGTGCATCAAGGACACAGAAGTTCTGGTGCGAAATAAATGGGTGAAAACCTATTCTAGCAGACTTCATTGCCTCAATGCTGTACTGTAGCCAAACTAGAAAGCTGAAGCTGAACAATAGTTCAACCACATGAATTCGTTTAAGACAAAGCTCCGAAGAAGCTTGCCCCCAGCACAGTTGCATATTATGGTCATCAGAGCTGGGCTGAAAACACACAAAAAAGGGGTGTTTTGACTACAAGCTTCCAGAGAGAGTTATCCGTCTCACTGACTGCACTCATGACACTGTAGCGGTGCAACTGTCGCTTCCAGAGTCGGTGAAGAAGATGCCTCAGGTGGTATCGGTCGTTCCCAAGATCCTGCAGCATCATGGGTGGTTGGCCTAAATAAACTGCGGCTACAGTGGCTACCTCTTCACATTGCCTCCCACAAATTGAGTGACTTGGCCTCCCACAATGCCTACAAAAAGCGAGTGAGTCGTTAAATTCAACCGATGCTGCAAGCCAATCAGAACATCCGATCTGCCAAGTGGGAGACCAGGGCCCACATACTGACGACAACGAACTAGCAATCATGTTTTGACAGTTCCACGCATATATGCCCGCGCCAAAAAAGCAGGAGCACGGTGGTCATAGAGGAAAGATAAATACAGGAAAGAAAGTTACCACACCACTTTGCATATTTCTGCAAGAATGTGACATGTCCTACTCAGTGCTGATGTCCAACATGAGTTCAGCCACCATTTGAATTATATAGTTGTTCAGGCAGGGCAGCTGTTGCTCTCATTTGTAATTATTTACACTTACTTTCATTAAACTTGCAATGTGTTAACTCTCATGACTGGTGGATTTTCTTGCTATTTAGTATTTATTTTCTTTTACTGAAGGTTTTTTAACAAATATGTATGATAGCAAATAATTTGGAGGTTTAGGCAGAAAAATTTCAGGATATTGACGAATTTTAGGACCCTTTCTGGAAGAATTTTTGGCAACCAAGGCGGCAACCCTGGGTGCCAGAGAGTCACAAAGTTCAATTTGGAGTGGCAGCAGTAGATAAAATATGTTTTTCTTCACCATACCATAGAGAGACGCATTGGTAAAGAGCGCACACTCCTGTAGGGCCCTGCAGCCCAGTTACGGCACTGCCGCCAGCACCCTGAGCGGCTGCTCAGACCGCTAATTTTGTCTTCTAAGATTTTAGAACTGTGGTTTAGCTCTGTTTTAGTTTCGGTTTCGATAACAATGCTTTAGATTCTGGTTTACCTTTGGCTGCAGAAATGTTCAATACATCGTCTCTAGCGGGGTGCAAGAGCTTTAATATTTCATTTTGAAATATTAAATGCAAATGTGCAAATGTGCATAATGAACACGCGGATCACCAACACTTTACTGGAAAAGCCGCCAATCTTTTCAAAGAACCTGCAAGGCTGAATCATCTCACGCAGACTGGAAAAATGATGCAATCAGGGCTCTCTATATTGCAATTCTTTCACCATTTCTTAGCCGCCTTTCTCAATTGCACACATAGGAAGCAGTGGTGCCATACAAAAAAGTATTTTTTTCTTGTTTACATATAGATTTGGACAGAAAAAATACTGGCTGACACACTTGATAAATACATAAACTAAAAGAAGAATGTTTGAGCAATGACAAGCAATGCGTCAATTAAAAGTAGCACTTGCGAACCGGGCCAGGCGCATGCAGCAAGGTGAAGATCATTCACAAAACGATCCCAAATATGCATTACACTGCTCGAACCATGCCAAATGAAACGTTTGTGTGATGGTACGGGTAAGCCACATACAACAAGTTCTCTGCTTTAAACCGATGGTCTTGCGAGTGAATTTTGGAAAATTACACATGGGAAGTGATGCAAAAATTATTCTGGAAAAGATTAGGTACAAAAACAAATGGGTGGCTGCATGGTAAACGGGTGCCACAGCTCAGATGCTATGGTACACACCCAAAATATGCTCACCCAGCATAACAAACGTCCTGCTAACAATGTGCTTAATGCAAGAAATGGCAAAATTATCTCTGCAGAGAAAAGGAAACCCCTCACCACACGAGCAAGGCGACACATGGAATAAAAGCCCAGCAGGGTGGGCACAACCAACGGTACATGACCGGCGCAGCATCAACGTCTCTCTGGAAACGGGATGCGTGGATGTAACCCCGTAGATGTATGATAACCAATCTACCTTTGAGGTAAAGTGGAAGCGCAAATTGCTAAGCCGCCTGGTGGGTGGTCATACCCTTACTTGCTCAGCTGCGAAACGGCTTGAGTGTCTGCTCTTTTTGTGGGTACGTTCCTCGATGGCCATACGATGAGGCACTCCCACGCAGCAACACTGGTAAACTCTGTACAGCCATGAATATTTGTTTACCAATGTTTGAGTGCTTCTCCTAGCACCGAAATAACTGGATGCCATCAACTAGCGACAGGATTACCACAATCAGTTAAAATATTATCTGGCAAATGGAAACAAACTAGCAACCTGGCAGTGCTGATATAGAATAGACAACAGCCATTGTAAGAACACAATTATGCTTCTTGATGTTAGAGTTGTGGTTTCAGTATGCACTTTTGAGCTATGCCCTCAAAAATATTAGCGTATATCGAAATTGAACGATACAGCAGTCTGGCAACCCTGATGAGTGATCAAGTGAAGCATATTCTACATGGTCAATGCGTGCAATAAGAGCATTGGTTCACTTTTGCATCCGTCTCGGCAGTCAGGCAAAAGAAGAGTTTCCCGTATTCATATTGGGCCCCCCTATTCTCAGTTACAATGATAAATGAATAGCGGGACAGCCATGCTATGGCCCCTTAACCCTTTCGCTGTAGGACCTTTCTGGCCGTGACGCACCCCCAGTGTCGGCTTGGTTTCAGGGAACGAGCATAACAGGGAATGAACATAGCAATTTATTTTTGCTTATGATAGTCAATGGAATATGCACATTTCAGTGTTCTGCAGCTGTTCTTAGTAAACATCATCATCATCATGTGCCTGACTATGACATCCGTTCAACATCCGAATCTGATGATGCGGAACTCGCCTCTTCCTCAGATGAGACGCTGTCCGAATCCAAGCTCGGCTCGTACTCTGAATCGGAAGAGCCACCGCTTCAATGAGCAAGCGAAGGTCCCGCACGCTCAGCCATCCGAAAGTAACCACACGAAGGGAGGATGCGCTTTCAGTCGCCCGCAAAACGGAGAGAAATGGGGCATTGTGTGATCAAGAAGACAGAGGGAGATGGAAAAAGGCTAAAACAAAGTTTGAGGGGCTTTACGTTTACTGCTGCAAGCCGGAAGCGAGGGTGCGGCGAGAGAGCGAAAGCAGCAATCGAGTCACTCTTTTCGGAGAGGCAACGGCATGTGCGCCTGAACTTGACGCACCGTAGCAGACACACCAACAGAAGAAAAATAAGAACCTTCAACCCAGCGGAGATGGCAGAATAACCCTTGAACCCATAACCACACGCGCGCGACGCATGATCCAGCGAACGCGGAGTGACCGTGCCACTCAGCAAAGAGAGAAGGGGGAGTGGCAGTCGCACCGTACTCTTCAATACACGTACCAACACAGTACGGGGCGAAAATACGAACTTGTAGAAAGATTCAACAGATGGCGCAGCCAGTCGAGGAGCGCCAGCTTTGCGCTCAAGTGCGAAATTTTGAACGCACGATAGAGAATGTACTGGTACGTCAGTGACACTGTGGGGGGAAAGCATGAAGATGTACCGGTACGTCCGTGACAGCGAAAGAGTTAAGGAACACAAATTAGTGGGTTATGTCTTTGCTAAAAGCAATTTAGTTCAGCAAGGTACTATTTCAAGAGCCAGTGGTACGTACAAGGAGCACTTTGCTGAAATGTGAAGAGCCAGCTATGTGTACCACAAGAGGGTTTCTCACCTGAAGGCCACAGCAGCCGACTGCAGTCAAGATGGAGGCATTGTGCACGACCTGAGTCTGGACACCCAGCTCGTGAGCACGGAGCATCAGGTCAGAGTGGGTCGTAGCGCTGTGTGTCGCATTTGAACCAAGAGTCAATTCAAACATTGAAGAGACATTAATCAAGAGTAGTGTACTAGGTTGAGCTACACAGTCAAACACACTTATAGCAATACCAGTTTTAGCAATATATCGAATGTAACACTTGCACCCATGACACCGTGAATGTTTTTGTGCGTTCTATGGTAACACAAACCCCTTACAATGTTTCCATGCCACATTATGGCTTATAACAATTAAATCTGGCTACTGGGTGTCTGCACCTAAAGGCAAAAAAAAAAGAAAGCAAGCCATCGCACCCGCATTGTTTGCCATGCACACCACTCGGCACCCCTTCTCTGCATCACCAGCCTTGTGCGCATCTCCTTTCTACACCTCCGAAACACGAGTCTGAGGGGTGAGAGGAGCACGAGGCTCGAGGTGCGGTGAAGGTGTGCCGGGTGGTGTGCGTGGCAAACAATGTGGGTGCGATGGCTCACCCTTATTTTTTATTTTTTAAGCATCTTGCATTCTTTTTCCTTTCAGCGCAGACACCCAGTAGCCAGGTTTAGGGGAACATTGTAGCAGATGGTTTACCTTACCGTAGAACACACAAAATTTCATGGTTCCACCAACCAGTTATAAGTGGGGTCACGCGGCTGTGCTTCTTTTCGTCAAATTAAAATGCTTGTCGGCAGGCCCCTCTTTGTTTTTGTTTGTTTGCACAAGCTGGCTACAACAATTAGCAGTTATAGCAATGGAATTTTTTTAGCACTTGAACATGTTATAAGTGGATTATATGTTATAGTTGATAAAAGAATAGAATGAAAAATGTTTCCAATCAAAATAAACCACCCTCAGCAACTTCTGGAACTACCAACAATGAAAACATCAATAGAAGGCCTTCGCAGTAAAAATAGAGTATGTATGCTGTAATTACACACACTTACACCCGTCATCGCCTGCCACAGTACAAGCACCGACATGCCCTATAACTGTACAGACTGGCCTTCTGATCTAGTTCGGACATGTCTGTGGCAATTTGAGCCCTCGGGGGCTGTAAACAGCATGCACTCACTTTTTTAGAATGGCCCAATTTTTCAGTTGTTTTTGCAACCGCTAGAGAGCCCGAAAAGTCAGACAGCGAGTATACCAGCTATTGCAGCGATACAGCTGGCTTAACATAATCTGTTTGAAAGATACCAAGACTACGTTCTCGTGTACACTGATGGCACAGAGAAAGCTCATGATCAGCATTTGCTACTCCAAAGCTGCACGAAAAACATGCCTGCCAATTAAGTCATCTTTCGTCATCAAGGACATCAAAGCTTGTAGCCCCATCTTACCAGCTGTCGGCTTCAAACTGTCAAAGATGCTAAGAAAGCGGGTCGTCGTCGCTGATACCTCGATGGCTCTGACGTATATTGAAAATACTACTCTAGGACAAATACTAGATGCGCGTCTGGCCTACGGTCTCCTAAAAAGACCTTGCTTAGGATACCGGGTTAACAAGCAACATTCCAGTAGGTTCCAATTCAATGCGAGATTAAAGGAAATGAAATGGTGGGTGCTTTGGCAGGAACAGCTCACGGCAATTTTGGAAGCCCAGTCGGACACATGGAGAATTTTACAAGGTCTCATGAATGAACTGCGTGTGCTAAACTGTTTCGCAGCGCCCAAAGCCATCAATCTTATAATGCAGTACCAGCTAGACACTCAGGCTCTGCAACACCCTCTTAGACTGTCTCCTCCTCAGAAATGCTTGCACCAAGGACGTCCTATATTGAATTACGTCCTCTCCATGATCGTGTGGCTACGACGACATATACCCCCTGCTATTTGACTGTCCCCGGCAAAGTAAGACGTGATGCTGTCGTGCAAAACCTCAGAATAGAAAAAGCGAAAGGAAAGAACAGATTGATACATGGGCCCCACACTCACAACTGTTTGCTTTGATAGAAACTGTGCTACATACACACGTACAATGCAAACACGCAATAACAAGGGGTGGCAAAGCGTAGAACACACTATCAAAGGAAAGAACTTATCACATTTCAGCATCATATAAAGAAAATGAGGTTTGGCTGACACAGTCTTGACCAATAATTAGAATGTGAGAAGCTTCTAACAATTCCCACACAGTTTTATCTTTGCTTTTCCTAGGATCATCACACCAGAAAAATACAGTTCACAGATGCAAGATCGTTAATGTCGTGAAAGCTCTGTGTTCAGACCCTGCTTTAAACTTTAAAAAAAGATCACTCTAGCAAGCTTCGAGTTATTCCTGAACTAAAACACCTGAAATACAACAAAATACTTCGAAATCAGTGTGATCACATTGATGGACCAGAGTCAAGGTTTCCATGTGAAAGTGGAAAAAACAATAACCGACTGACTTTCCTTGCACTTCTCTTGAAACAATCAACTATCTCCCAGCAGAGGAATGAAAATACAATTTTGAAAGCATATTAACCAATCTGAACTGGTTCAGTGTAGTTCTTTAACATCTGTCTAAGCTCACAGGCATTACAGGCTTTTTTTGATGGAGAGCATGAATTGTCCCTATCTATAATGAGATTTCCCCATGCTTGCTTCTGTAATACAGCAAGCTTTAGTTCTGATGTTTAAAGAAATTTGACTAGTAGCCACTGTGTTTACTCCACGATGGCAAGTGTAAAGTGGGAGTTTCTAAATGTTAAAATCAACCACACAGAGCTCCTCGGGCAATGTTAGCTGGATGTCAAAGAGTAACATTGTGTTCAGATGTTTATGGCAGCAATGTTTAGCAATTAAAAAGGCTCTAACATGTCAAGAAAGTATTGCATGACCCATTTACCTTACCTGTGCATGAGAACTCATGCCCACAATGTTGGAATTCACGCAAAGCATGTCGGCGCTACAAAAAAGAAAAGTTCGTGCCTTTACATGTTCTTGAAGAAGAATGCATAGACTCTGCAGAACCAAATAATTGACTGCACTAACAGCCTGACTGCAACATACTGTTTCAAATGACCGGAGATATACGACTTGGAGATTGGTCTTTGACTGAGCACCACCGTGCATTACACAGTAAAAGTTGTTACTTCGTGCGTCTGCAAACGTGCAAAATTATCTTGCAAGTGGTTCTTCAGGTCATGGGTGACGTGGTTAACTTTTGAGCTCCTTGCCAGTCAGATGCATTAGTCAGGAACAAACCCTCGAAAGTTGTGCACCCTTGGAAATAGAATATGCAGGAGGCATTTTGACAGCCATAGCTTCTCTTGTGGGGACTACTGCGGCTTGCTGGTGCACTGCAGGTGCGGGATGCTCAGAGGCAAGCATTGAGTCAGCCTCCAGCCTGATATCGTAAACCTCGAAGGCCTTTGAATTGTTTAATAATCTACTGAATTATCCCTTGGTGATGTAGCGCATTTCATAAATTTTTAAAAAATCAAGATATTGCACCAAGTAACACAAGAACATACCCAAGTGGATCACCAACGACAAGAAAGGCCACATCATCTTGCACAGCAGCGTCAAGCATTTCGGCTGTAAGTGAACAATGGAAGAGTTGTTTTCACTGTCTATAAGCATGAAACAGAGACAAAGAAAAGAAAAACAGCTAGGAAGCTGCACACGTTGCCTGTAGCAGTTATGAGGGAGCACACCTTGTTTAGCTTTCTCTATGAAATTATGGCTATTCATTTATACACAGCTTTCCCATGTAAATTAGAAGCAATGTCTACAACTGCATGAAATTAGGCTGCCCTTGAATATATGCAGCCCTTTGTTTATGCAATGATATGCAATTGCCATACACTAAAAATTTCTGAAACGTTGAGAAATGTGATTGTGCTCCTTTCTGGCTTGTTAGTATATACATATACAGGGTGTCCCAGCTAAGTTTAGCTAGAGTTTAAAAATATGCAGATGCCACGTAGCTGGACAGAACCAAAGTAATGTTGTTTGCCGTTGCTTGGAGATAATCAGATTATTTTCTTAATGGTACTTAATTACATAATTAGTCCTAATATAATTATTTAACTTCTCAAATATAATTAGATGAAAGTCTAAATGAGAAAATCGTAGAGCAACATGACAAGCTCCCGATACAGCTTTCTGTTGCTCAATACGTGCTACATAAAAGTGTTTTCCCAAGTGTGAAAGAAGCCCGCGAATACACGCACAGTGCCTCAAGTGGCCAGCGGCGTGGCAATTTTGCATGCATTTGTGGGCTTCTTTCACGCTCGGAAAAACACTTTTACGTAGCATTTATTGAGAAACAGAAAGCCATAGTGGGAGTTTTTCATGTTATTCGACAATTTTCTCATCGATACTTTTCATTTAATCGTTATACTTTAGAAACTGATTAATTAATTAAGGCTAGTTATCTAATTAGGCGGTGTCTATGCACCACCACAAGGCTGCTCCCCTAAGTTTTAGTGACATGAATAGTGTCTCCTGCTTGAGCCGCACTGCACTTGGTGCAAATTTTGAAATGGTCAACTAAAAGGTACTGGAAGTGATTATTCGAGGGGTTTTTGAGGAATCGAGGTACTGTATCATCAATGAGATGACAGCTACCTAAAGAAGTAAGAATAGTGACATACTAAAATTTTGTGTCAGTTTCCCTCTTATCAAGAACATGAGATCAGGCTATACTGGTAAATTGCTGTTTCAAAAGTCTCCGCACACTCCTCACATGGAAGAGTGCCATTTATGAATCACTGTAGTCTGTGACACCACTGTGATGTCACAGATTTCGTGCCATTTGCCTTCTTGTTGTTGCAGGAAATGCTGCCAAAATTGCCAGGTCCAGTATGGGCCTGAGTTGCCACAATCTGAAAGGCCAGACCAAACACACAACAAAGTCTTTCGTGCCATCTAGCTGAGGGAGTACCGACTCTGAGTGAACTGAGAGGTGTCCCTGAAAGCGAAGGTGGGTGTCAATTCCTCAAGCTTGAATATCCTCCTTCCTTAGTAAATACATTGACAAATTGTTTCTGATGTGTTGCAATGCTTTGGAGAGTTTTTGAACGGTTAACAAAATTTGGAAAACAAACCAATAGGTTTCTCATAGGAAACAATAAGAAAATGTGTCCCGTAGACTGGAACATCTCCCAGAACAAACCCATCCATGGAATGAATCAAGTTCATTATGCAAGGCACTACGGTATACTAGTAACTAATGTTGCAAAGTGTCAACATTCGAAGTAACGATGTCCAGAATATTTTTCCAAAACTTAACTGGCCAGCCTTATTAATTTAAGTGGTAAAAAAATATGAAGTATGCTCATATTCCAAACTTCTTACTTTTTCCTTTTCAGCGTGTTTTAGTACCATTTATGTAAACACAAATTGGCAGCTCAAATGAAGTGGAATGTGCCTGCTGCAATCAAATAGGCTTGAAACATAATAGGAGCACTCTTATCATTCCTCAGCTTTAATATTATTGCATATAAAAGTACATCCAGGTAACAACAAATTTATTTCTGCAAAAGAATTGAGAGCTTGGTGAGCTAGTACATTTTCTACTAGTACATTTTCTAATGTGGTACATTCCACCACAGCAGCATCTCAAATTTAGTGAAGGGACAAATGTCTGAACCGATGTGGGGACTATGTGGAAACAGTGTAAGGTACGTAGAATAGTACGTTTATTTGCAATTACCTGTATGTACCTTATTTTGGCTAATAAAAAATAGGGGCAAATACTTTCTGATTCACCCTCGTACGAATTACTCACACCATAGAAATTTACAATTAGTCTGTCCAAAAGCGGTTACAGCTTGCGGGAGCTGGTGCATGCCCATCTTAGCGAATGTTCTTCATGCACACAGAAAACCTCTAACATCCAAGTCCTTCTGGGACGCTTCAGTCGCATCCGAAAAGCCCTAACCATTGGCTTCAAAAGGACTACACTGGTTTGGCATCCCATTATACTTATGCGATGTTGACAGGGTACTTTGATATTATTTCGGCCCACCATAACACCTGGCGCACTACTGTGCTGCAGATTTTATTACTAAAAATAATGTAGGGATGTCAATCATCTATATATGTTCGGATTCAACAATCTAAACAATTCATAAGGCTTAATCTTAAGACATAGTTGGTGATCTGTCTGACATACACATGCCAGAAAATATTTTGTGAGAATTACGAGCTCTACCAGGAACACCTTTTCCAAAATGCTCATAGATGTCAGAAGCTTTAAATAGCGTTTTTTTTTTTTTCCAAAGAAACAAACTGCTGCTGGCTTTAATTTCCAATAGGAATATTTGACGACACGATAAATGAAAGAGTACTTGCACAACCCACAAGACGTGTAACCGACACCTAAGAATAAGTTCAAACATTGCACGCACCACATCCTTGCTCCACAAGTTCGCGGTCAGCGACTATGAGTTGTTTTCCATAAAATTCTTCCTGGAACAAAGTGATTCGTGAGCACAATGGTCAGAAAATATCTGCAATTTAATTACAACAGCACTTACACCCACCAAATTAAACCTCAACTCTAAATTCTTGAGATTGGTGGACACGACGTTCTACGACACTTGATGCCAAAACTGGAATAGTTTTAAAGATGGTAGTAATTACGGTGAATACGCGTTCGCGGTGAACAAAAATGATATCGAAGGGTAATGTAACGTCAACAACCCACTCGCATAACAACCTGTTTTCAGACAGATCCCATCTGAATGGTACCGCAGGCAGTGTAATACTGCCGTTTGCGCTCTCTCATATATCGTAATTACCATCCTTAATGAACAAATTGTGACACTACACGTCCGCCTTCATCATTACTTAGAACCTGGAAGTCAAACACAAACGTGTCTCCCAACTCAATACATTGCAAGCAACCATTGTCACTATCCGCGCGTAGTAAGAACACTGGCGTAGTACTTCACACACTAGAATGCGAACCATGAAGGCAGCCTTCGCCACTGATTAATTCACTGAAAGTCGCTTGAAGAAGCGACATTTTACACGAGAACAAACTCACTAGATGCGCCAAGCCGACTGACAGCACCGATGTGTACGATTCGAGGTACACCTTCGAACATTTTTTTACTATCTCTAAACCTTTGATAGTTATGTCTCGAACATCTCCGAGGCCGAGGCCGACGATGTAAAGCATCTTTTGCTGCAGTTTAAGGCCACCCCATAAAATAGACTAACGACGATAGCTAGAGCTTGGATTGGATTGGATCACTGCAGCGTTCTGCTTTGCCAAGGTTCTAACACTTCAACGTGCATCTACGCAAACATAAATATAGGTTTTTAAAATATTGTATTATTGTATAGGCCGTGTCTGCTGTGCCCGGGGCACAGCAGACGAAAGGTGCCGAAATGTCTACGTTCACCTATGACGTCACGTCCGCTATAACCCATGATGTCACATCCGCTCATTTCCATGGCGTCTGTCTTACGGAGCCGGCTGCGCTGCGAAGCGGTTCGTATTCCGTGCCCACTTAGAGCGTGAGTAATTCATCTTTCCACGCTATATGCGTGTAATAAAGGATTGGGGCTGTGAGCTGTTTGATGCGTTACCATTAGGTACCTTGTGCGCATATTTTGCCTCATGGCCGCGTCAAATTGCAGCCGGCATGTGGAATGGGCCGTGGCATGTTATATGGAACTGCTCATGTGAGTGGTATTGCCTCCGTCAGGATCGTCAGTGCGTGCACAGAACCATTCAGTAGTCTGATTCAGGGGAGGGTGCGCGTAAGAACGAGGACGTAAGAAAACACTGGCATGACGAGCTGTTCCGTCAGATCGCGTTACATCGCGCTTTTTTTCTAAGACCATCTCGCTCGAGCGAGAGGATCTTAGAACAGCGTTATTATTACTGCTTTTTTACAGCTTTGCTGCGGCTCATTTAATGATCACCTGCATTCTTTTAATAATACAAATGGCATCGCTCCGCGGAAGAGCGTCTCTTGAAGTTTCCAAACAAGAGCCAATGCCGCCGTGCCTGCTGCATACACGCTTACCTTTCCTAACGCAGCTAAGACGCGGCACTAGCTCTGCTACTGCGTGATACAGGGTCACTGTGATAATAAAATTAAAAAGAACAAACGAAATTAATGCAGAAAATGTCAAACGTTGCCAAGCGTGATAAACGGACCTGCCTCGCTAGATGAGTTGAAGAAATCGGCGTCCTGAAGTCAGCTTCGCCGCAGTATACTAGTGTTACGCGGTGTAGCATGTCAGAACTGAAGAGTGACCGCTTTTACCGACATATGTGTTCCTTAATAATGTACTTGTGGACCTGCCGTCTCCTATTACATTACGCGCGCCGAGGCGCCTAAGTGTACTGGCCGGCCTTCAGCGCTATTTCGGACGTGGCTGTGATGCTTTGAACCATTGGTTTGTCGACCTCGTAAGCCAGTTAATGTTTACACGCTCATTTTTTTCTTAACTGTTGATTTCTTCCATAATAGCTACGTAATTTCGTAGTTTCCTGTTCAACTGCTTTGGTCATATGCGAGTCAAGGTGTTCTCTTTAGCCGAGCGCAGTTTTCGCAAGCGAAACGACGCTTTTGCATCAGCATATAGTGCCGTCGCCCTTTTACAACGCAGTCAAACAATGTCATTTTGTATGTCACTGGGAAACCGCCGAACGCAGGGAACTCACTCGCATGCGGGGAACTGCATAACTAGCCACTGGATTAGCGTTCCTCTTATGAAGCTGCTTTGCATCAAAGGCCAGGTACCCTTGCTATGATTCACCGCAAAACATGTATGTCTAACTGCTTAACATATTTGTATTGCGGTGAAGCTAACCTTACGGAACCGAATTTCGCAACGCTTTTTAGACTCCTGCATCTCTACCAGCCACTACCAAACGCTTGTCGGTACGTTTCTTGGCAAAGGTCCAGCTAAATCTCCCCTGTTGGAAGTGGAGGGGGGGGGGGGGGGGCTCACGTATATGAAAACTGCCAAGGAAAGCAGTTGCCCTGATGAAGGCATGCTCCCCTGTCGAAACATTTGCACCAGCCTGTTCGACCACCGTTATCACCGCAACATCTTTGTGTGTTGCGGTGAAGCATGCCGATATTGGGAAAGATTTACGTGAATCTCGAATGTATGGTTTCTGTCAGCGACGAACCTAATGTTCTACTCTCAACAAAGCAGATTTTCGCAGCATGATGTCTTGAGAACTTTTGTTGGCTAAAGCCATACATGCCAGGTTAGCTCTTGTCACAATAATACGCTTTACCGCAATACACAAGAGGCCTCGCTGCAGGACACGCCCGCCGTAGTTAGCCAAAACCTTACGTGACCGTTCACTGCAAAACACCTCCTGTATTGCGGTGGATCGTAATAAAGCACATTTGTCAGTTTAGAATGTAAAGACCCTTGCCCTTCGCTTTTGTAATATTATGACTCAGTTTAATGAGAACATGTATTCACTGCTAAAAACATCCACATTAAAGTAGAGATATGAACACTGATGGCAGCCTGTGTTATGTTTTATCCCTTTACTTTTTTGTATACCTGTCACGCTGCCATTATTAAATTTTCCTGTACTTTGTAAGGTGCTGACGTACATAACATTACATCACAAGGAGCCACTGTGTAATTACTGTTCAAGGACCAGTGTGATGGCTTTTCTCAAGAAAGGTTTATGTTGTTGGGAAGGTTTTTTTTTTTTTAGAGAGGTAGCTTTCTGAGAAGAAATCAGATTTCAGGAAATAGACCTCAATGGCACAGTAATCTTGGCTGCCTTTTGCTCAAACGTGCCCTAGACATAATTGAGTAAGTTGCACTTTCAACTGGACAGCAGCCTTAGCTTGGGAGACCAGTGATATGGCATATTTTATCAAACTAGGTGACACATAGCATTACCAGTCCAAATAGAGACCTGTTTAAATGTCTGTCACCTTTAACACCTAGATTTTCGGCCATGAATTCAGAAAAATCTGCAGCACATTTAGAACCTAGATTTTAAATGCTGTATAAGTTGGTTTCTTGTTCACTGCAGCTGTGCTCGGCGTCTGTCCAAACGGGAGAGCACTTCTGCACAGCTTATTAGGGAACATTCTTATTTACATACCTTCTTTTTATTTATCTCGCCTACAATAACAATCAAATGTTTATAGCACATGAATGTGCTGTGCATGAATCTTAACTTACAATGCCATGTTCAACAGCACAGTGCATGTAGCTTGTGTTGGTTCATTCAAGCTAAGCATTGCTACAGCCTTTAACTGTAGGTATCATGGTATGAGAGCAGAGAAATGGATATGCAAAGACAGTTGGGCACATTGAGACAACATCTTTGTTGTGTGTGAAAAGATGACAGATACACAATATGGGGAGAACGCATGCACTTTCATATTTTCTCACGCACAAAAAAAGCCGGAGGAATAAGGTTTTTTCACTGTGGCATAGAAACTATATGTTTGCTCTCAAAGGTAATTCTGATTCATTGGATATGTTCCTGTGCTGTGTTTATTTTCTTGAGTGTGCTTTAGTTTTTGCACGTTAATGTTTCAAACTCGTTTTTATTTTCACAGACTGAACATCCCACGTCTTGGTTTGACTTCCTGGTACAGGATACTTGCACTTAGCATGGAGTGATGAAGCAGAGCAGTGTACTTTTATTAAATGTGCAGATTTTAGCAGTATAACAGCCGTTCATTAAAAAAACGTGTGCTGAAAATAAAGTGATCTTACCCACATTCCTCGTTGTCTATTTATTTATTTATTAATACTGTCAACCCTCATAGAGGGTAATAACAGAGAGGACAATACAATTACATAAATCAAATATGGACAATGTCAATGTACGTAAAGTTGCTTAACACTTGTCAATTCACACTGAATAAGATGTTCACTTGAATGCTGTTCAGCACACTTCTGACATTTGTCAAAATACATACAATGAATATCAAGTCGCACATATCACTTGGCACTTCAAAACTAATTCGAAAACTCCCATAAATATGCTTCAGCAGCATCTTCAAAGTCGGTGACATCTTTTAGGCTAACAATAGCGTTTGGCAATTGGTTCCACATTTCTATCGCATCCAGGAAAAATTAGTATCGATATGTATCACTGTTGGTACAGTCCGGCTTTATGACGTAGTCGTGGTTAGTTTGCGGGTATCTTTTGCCTGGAGCATGTAGATATTTGAGCTTATCAATCTAAAGTTGATCCTGCATTATTTGATAAAGCACCTTCAGCCTATATTTTTTCCTACGTAACTCAAGAAGATAGAAGTTGCAGCGCTGTAACATAAGCGTGACCGATTCCTTCCTTTGGTATTTCAAACAAATAAAATGTGCCGCCAGACTCTGTATCCTTTCTAACTTCCTCTTGAGCGTCACTTGATGGGGACTCCAAACAACGGCTGAATATTCTAGTATCATCTTAATGAAGGCGGTGCATGCAATAAGTTTTACATTACGCGATGCATGTTACAGTTTATTTTCTCAGAAAATATAACTTTTGATAGGCAGTCATGCAGACGTTATATATATGTTGGTTCCATGTCAATTTTGCTTGTATTCCTGTATTCTCATCAGCAAAACCACTTATATGGGGAACTGATCATGATAAGTGCTCATGAGCATTTTAGAGAACAGCCTTGAACCCTACTCATGCACTGGTAAAATGTATAGATGCAGTGAAATTGAAACAGAAAGCAAAATAGCAAACATGATGCAGTATTTGTCAGACAATTATGTCAGCAATTCTTGCATAAAACAATTTACTTAGAGCATACTAGCATTACAAAGTGCCCATCTTTCTTGTTAGGCATACATTACCACAAGCTCTTTAAATGTGGTCACAAGAGAGATGCTGGCTTTAATAAGGAACTATAGAGGTTAAAGGCAGCCATGAAAATGTATTAATAAATAATGCAATGCATAGCATTTACTCAGTTCAGAGAGCTTCCAAAGTTGCCATAAGGCCTTAATAGCTGTGGATGAGGGAACAGTTGTAGTCCAATTGGAGTATGAGAAATGAACATTAAGATTGAAACAAGTAACAACTCGTAATGCAATTAAAAAATCTTGCTATAACTTTCAAAAGACAGTGAAATGAAATTAGTGTGACAATATTCTTTTCCTTTTACTTCATTTAGGTTCAACATACTTATTTTAGTAACACAAAAAAGCAGAGGCGTGAAGCACACAAGAAAGATGCTAGTCTGTTTTTATATTCTGCCTTCTCTAAATTCAAAGTTCAGTAAAGTTAACTTAAAAAGCTACGGTGAAGCCATTGCTTCAGCCTGTATGGTGCATAACAGCAGCAATCGCCAGCCTAACTGCTTGGGTTTACAGTGCCTTATTTGTATTGTATACCTTTTAAGTGCTGAGCTATTGGAAGATTGATTAAGGTGACCAACATGCTGAACCAGTAGTTTACTGAGTAAGATACATGGAGATAGGACAGATAAGATAGGACAGAGCACAGGGGATGTATTCTGTGTCCACCTAGTGGAAATATCCATTTCATCCGCTGCTGAAGTTCTGATTGGCTGGGCTGGGGTATGCATGAGAAGGAGACATGCTCCCCCAGCTAATTTAGAAGAAGAGGATAAGGAAATGTCCACAAGATGAATACTTACAAAGCTATTTAATAAAGTACTTCTGTAACCAACATGCCTGCTATGCCATCCTTGCTTTCAATGTCTGTCTTAGTAAAATTGTGAAAGAACCAGGTTTGTGCATAAAAAGTCTTCCTGAGGGTGTGGGCCTTGAAGCCCCTAGTGGTAATCACAGGAAACGGGGGTGGATCCAGAGTAGCACCAAAGGGCAAGCCTTCATCGAAACAAATATGGAGGGAATTGACTGCAGGCTCAAACTTGTCAGCTCACAAGTTTGCCAAGACCAAGTGATGTCAGAAGTTGATGAAGCCTACATGGTTAATGTATAACCGCTTAGGCCAAAATTATTTAGATACTTTTTATGAGGACTACGTATTTACTGGAAATCTCAAAATAATTATGTTAGTGCAGAATACCTTCCACTAGTTGTGACGTCCTTGAAAGAATGAAAATGTTTGAGTTGTACTTGTGTGGTGCATGAAGTGATTTAAAAAAAAAAAGAAAACTCAGCAATGGAAACAAAATGCAAAGAGTAGTATTCGAAATAAATTGCCACCTCTTTAGGGCTAGATGAATTCAAATAATAATAATAATAAGCAAATGAAGATCGGGCATACAAGATAGATGCTTCGGCTCCCACTTGAAAGCCTTGTTCGCAAAGATTGTGAACAAAGCTCCAGTTGAACCAGTTCTTATTTTTCATTTTTATGGTTAGCATCTAATTTTTAACTACTTACCGTGCCTCTTTTGACCGAACCAGACAGGCTGCCGTCAAACTCTTCACTACTTCAATGCAAATAATTGGAGGTTAGCAAATACATTTTTCTAATAGGAATAGTAGGTAACGAATAGTCAAACACTGATGCATACAATTACAGCAGGCATATTTATCTTGGAATTAAGCACCATGTTTATATTGTCTAGTAAAAAAAGGACAGCTATCAAGGAAGATTAGGATTATTTTTAAGCAAAAGCAATTATACCTCATATACTTGAAGCAGATGTAGTGCTTCTCAAGAATCACGTCCGAACTGCACACACTAAAACATTAAGCTGGGATATTCAAAAAGACAAGTACATGTTTTGCTCGCCAAGTGACTTTTAATGTGCTCAATTATGTAAAGTGTGCTATTATATGATTAATGTAATTTGCTAATGTAAAGAAAGAACAAGCCAAGATCTCTTGCTTCATATATATGCGCTGAATCAAGAAAGTAATTAAGGAAGAAGAACACCAGAATTAAACACAAATATTTGTGTGCTTTCTGGCATAAAATAATTCTCATGTAAGCCACATAACATGCTTTCCAAAGCATCCCCTACCTTAACTTACAGCTGCATCACATGAAGGCACTTTCTAAGAACACAAATGCTTCATGATCATTCACTGTGTTAGTGACTCCCACTGAAGTAGACTGAGAACATATTTGGGCATTACATTCAATAGCTGATGTAAAGTGAAAAGACTGCTGCTTGTAGGTATGAATGAACCAAGTGAATAAGAAATATAAGTTCTCAAACTTCTAGTAGTAAGTGTGGCAGCACTTAAGAAGAACATATTGCAACTAAAAATTGCAACACATGATGAAATAACTTAAATAGCTAGGGAGAGTTTAATAGACCAATAAACAGGAAACTGCAAATTCGCAACATTTCTGAATACTTTTCTTCACATGTACTCACCTCATAAGTGTGACTTCCCTTAATGCTCGAGCCTCTGCCTTAATTTCATAATTCCCCATTCTCGCTGCTTCGCTCATGCTGATTGACATCTAGCACAAAGGTTGGAAAAAGTAGCTGAGCATGTGCATGTGTTGTGAGGCAAGCTCCCCACATCTGGTAGCCGCATGCCAATTTCTCAGAGTAGATGAAAGGGAAGCCTTGAGGGTAAACCATAAAGAAGACGGATACCTTGGTTCAATGATAACTGAAAACACCAACATGGAAAATTTGGACAGCCCACAGAATCAGCAGAATTGACATAGTTTGGAAAAACTGAAAAGATGCATTATGATATTAATGTTACACAAGTTCCAGTCAAGTTGAAGATTTTCACTGTCTAATAAACTTATAAGACAATACATGACCAGCAATACTGTATGGAACCTAAACAATTTTAATAAAGTCACCTAGCAGTCAGGATGGAGAAGTGACTGAATTGAGGATGCTAAAATGGATGAGGTGGAGACAGATTGTGAAGACAGGTCTTAAAAAATTAACATTCAACACACACTTAAGTTGGCAAAGATTGGACTCAATGTTCAAGAAGTAATTGACTAAGATAATTGATTGGTATACATACATGAGAGAGCAGCAACAATACAGCAGAGATAACTGTCATGCAAGAGGAAAGGACGTCAGTCTAAAAATTAACATTTGATCAGAAGAATAGTTATGCATGGGCTCAGGCTCATGTACAATTCTGTATGGTACACATAATGTCAGAGCTGCATCGCATAAGGAACTGTGGCCTTACATGCCTCGATTATGAAATGATGTGGGCCAAGAGTGGAAAGAGGATAGCATCAAGAGGGGGCCTCCTCCAAAAGGAGAACGGTAGGGAAACGGGGCGAGAGAGATTTTCTACGCAACAGATACAGAGTTATATGAGTCATAGTCATAGAAACCATGACCCAAGGAGCTGAACAACAAGGTATATAAATTCAAATCTCTATACAGTTAAGCCTCAGTATAACGAAATTATCGATATAACGAAGTATTTAACTTTTCATAACCTCTTCTCCATGGAACACCATGCATTTAGAGCCTCAATATAAAGAAGTGTGTTTGTGTGCAATTTCAGTATAACGAAATTTCGCTTCTGCCGCAGAGGAGTGCCAAGACAACCAATGGTAACTTCTGCTGACGCCGATAGTCAAATGATTGAATTACAAGCGGCTGCTTGCAAACGCACCTCTTAAACTGCGTGCAGCGCGACAAGAACAACAGCTTGGAGCCGCATCATGTTCCGTATAAATTAAGTCTAAGTGCGATCAGATCCTATCGCGCCCCACGCACTTGTGTTTTAGGTGCGAGTGAAAGAGTGCGAGGGTGAGACAAGAAAGATGATGGCTTCGTAAGTGCGGCCTTCCCACGCGAGCAATGGCAAAGTGGGGAAGGAAAACGAGCTCGTGGTAACGCGATCAAGCGCGCGCGCGGGGGCGGAGTGGGGGAAGGGGGTAAGTTGGCGCGCCTCTCGGCCATGACTGCGCGTGGCTGTAAGCGCGGCTGAGCGCATATGCAGCCGCACACCCTGCTCTAGAGGTAATCTGCTGCATGTGGAAAGAGCGGGCATGCCAAGACGGCGTGGCATCATGTAAGCTGTTTTCCAGCACGTTTAGTATTGAAGGTTGCGCAATTTCGAGTTTTGATGACCCGTTGGAACGAGAAGCAAACGAAGCATTCGCTCCCAGCTGCTGGCGCTTTTCATGATAGCGTCGTCGCAGTGCGACCGGGCGACGCTTTGGGGGCGGAGTGCGCGCGAAAGCATATGGCGTCACTTGATTCGTACGTACCGCTGATGTGAAGATATCAACGTGGCATGAAACCGTATCATTCATCGCTGACTCCTATATTCGTCAAAATAAAATGTTTTCTCATTCAAACTTGCTTTTTTTTTATTGCCCAATAATTCGGAAAATTGCATGGCCCCTTTCCGTGCAACAAAAATCGATCGGCGACTGTACTCATTTGTATAACAGATCGAATTTCAATACAAGGAAATTTTTATATAACGAAGCGAATTGCCGATTTTACCTACTTTGTTATATCAAAGTTTAAGTGTATAACGAAATTTCCTGTTCTCTACACGGGGGCGGCAATGTGGGCTTGTTCGTTATCATCATGGAACAGCATGTAGTGTAGCGCAGCAAAAAACAAGAACACAAGAAGAAATGAAACACAGACACAAGCGCCTAATTATGTCTGTGTTTTGCTTTTTCTTGTGTCCTTGTTTTCGTTGCATTACACTACATGACATTCAATACTTTCACTGTCACATTCATGAGCACTGAAAACCTAGAATCAACTAATATCTTGCCTGATTTGCCATAATTAAAAAAAATGTGGGTATAGTAGGTCTAATTGAGTTCTAGTGATTTTAGTATCACTGACATATAGCTTTTAAGAATGTTTAATCGTTTCTTCTGTTAAGGCAGATTACATGCTCAACTGCTACAATAAGTGTGAATGTAGGCAAAAATGACATTTTTGGTTCTTGCATCAATTTTATGGCATGTTGCGTGATCTAATCAAGTGGTATCACTTTGATGAAGTTCTCGATTTAACAAAATAAAACCTCACATCCCAATAAAATTTATTAACTAGACTTACTGTACTTTATAACCAAAGTACTGTATAACTATAAGCAGCTACAGCCGAGCAGAATTGAAATGAAATTGCTTTAGTCGAAACACGCCGAGCGTTGCTGCTAAAGTACGTGCCACATGCATTGGGCAACGGCGGGAACCGCAGTACCACACGCAGTTATTCAAAGCAGCACATAAAAGTGCCGCGGACTCAAATTGGTTAGTAAATGCATTCGGAACCAGTCTTTCGATTACTCAATTGATATATCAGCCACACACTCGCATAGCACGGCCACATGGCAAACGCGGCCATGCGGACGCTTCACTATGCACGGATCGGCTGGTTGCAATATTGGGGCACTCTATAGGTGCATGTTTAAAGCACAGCGTTTTTTGCCTATCGCGTGATCGTTGCGGGTGCTCCATGGCTGAGTGTATTGCATGGTACAGAATTGGCCCCAGTACCAAAAGTACACAGGTAGGGTGGTCCGTGTAGACGAAGCGTGAACGCGAGCTCAACATAACCACGTAGTCATTATTCTGTAGCGATTATTTATGCGAAAGCGTCAAATGGCCCATTGAGCAAAAAAGCCGGCGTCTGTCGTCTCAGCGAAACAGCACCTCAAATCCCATTGGCTGCGACCACGTCACGAGCGCACCTCGACGAAACAGAGCGGGTGAAAGGGTACACCTGCTGTCGCTATAGTGCACCAGGTGTTGCGTGAGGGGAGAGGGCGTCGCCGCGACGCCACGTCATCCTTGCTCTCGCAAGCCGCCGCCCGGTCCGTATCTCCCCCCTCCACTGGGCTTAACTGCAGCGTGTGCCTGCCGGCCTTGGTGGCCACTGCTGTTTCCTGGTCTCTGGTCATGCAGCACGTCGGTGGCATGCGGTGTTGGCACCGCAGGCTGCTGCTGCTTGCTAGCTCGGGCCCAATGTAGCTGTAGGGTGCAACACTTGCAGCGTAAAACTCGAAAAACTGCTCAGCGGCGTTCAATGGGGCATTAATGCTTTCGCAATCACCACTCAGATAAGACATGCTTAGCTGTCCTCATATGTTTTCCTTAGTTGCCAAGTGGACGCATCATTGTTCACCATTCACAGTCACAGTCATTCACATTCACAGTCATCATTGCATTGTCATTTCAAATTAGTTGTAATATCACGCCGTCAGATGCTGCCGCCTTCACGCTGTGTAGTAAATACGCAGTCATTGCCATGCATGCACTCATCATCCCAAAGTCGTTATGCCTCAATCGTGATGACTCTAGAATTGTCATCCCATCATCGATCATGCCATCGTTGTCACCGCATCAGCGTCATACTGTTGTCGGCATTCGACAGATGCATTACACAGATTAGCATTACCTTTTCAGCTTCTAGAACAGAATGCATGTGGTGATCAAAAATAACGTACAGCGCAAAGGACAAGGACAGCGATAGACGACATACGTGGTGATCTACCGCAGTAATATCATGAGAGACACTTGGGCAGAACAATTGCTGGCCTCAATTGCCAAGCCTCCCTGTAACATCATTTATTTCAATCTCCATAATAATCCTAAATTGTGTCACAAAACTTCTGCAACAAATGTCAACATGGTTTCCATAAGACCTTGTCTCTCATGAAAAACACAACTATATTGTCATGTTCACTAACTTGATCTCCTCCATTAAACTTAGTTCTTGCATTGAATGGATGCTTTTAATTAGCGTTTTAAATTCTGCTACTTTGTGCCACTGCCTCCTTCTCCTAAATAAGCTAACTTAATATTGATCCACATGCAATTAATAAAATTCACTGAATGCTTTCTTCATGACTAAACACAATTTGTATGTTAACAACTCCAATTCACAAATCTGTCTTTTGTCACTTCTGGCATGCCACAATGCTGAGTGTTTAGGCCCTTGATTTTTCTCATTTTAGATCTCGCACTGAACTTAACGTAGAAAACTAAACTTTCTGTTGATGACTGTGTGTTTTGTCGTGAAACAACCAAACTCTGGCAGCTCCGTTTCTGTTCAAACAGACTAAACAAATGGCCCACTGAGTAAAAAAGGCAGCGCCTGTCGTCTCAGCGAAATGGAACCTCAAATCCCATTGGTTGTGACCACATTGCAAGCGTGCCTCTACGGAGCAGAGCGGGTGAAAGGGTACATCTGCCGTCGCTCTAGCGCGCCAGGTGTTGCATGAGGGGAGAGGGCACCGCCGCAATGCCACGTCATCCTTGCTCTCGCAAGCCGGCGCCCAGTCCATATCAACCCCCCCCCCCCCCCCCCACTGGGCTTAGCTGCTGCACGTGCCCAGTGGGGCAATGTCTCCACTAATGTCTCTCCGGAGTGCCATCACTAGTTAAAAACCTAACATCAGTACCCTAGCAAAAAAAACTGATAGAAATTTCTATAGTCTCTTAGGAATATGTATAGGTTGTACGGGTCCTTCTAAGAGTGATATATATTCCCACCTGACCCATAGAACTCCTTACCAGACTGGCAGGCAGCAGATAGATCTCACTGTGCTGCCTACAAGACCAAATAGCATGATGTACGTATCAGTCTTTTAAACCCAGATAGAGATCATCATACGACATACAGAAATCTGATTGAGGCACTGATAAAGCATGTTAGAAATAGCACACATGCCAGTGCCCACACGCCTGAAGAGACGTTTTTAAAATGAACTGAATATACAACCCTGAATGCATTGCCTGCCACGTGAACAAATTAACAAACACAGTTGCGATATTGGAGTATCAAATAAAAATGAAGTGTGTAAACTGTGCAATTATCAAAACTTTTTACAGCTTGTATGCAGATCTATTATCCTAAACAAGTTTCAGCATAAATTAAAGCACACGTTTTCAAAGCACAGCAGCGTTACTTAGCCTGTGAAACTACATTGGGGAAGTTGCATGAGAAAAGTATCAGTCCATCTTTGTAGCAGGTGTGCTCCAGTTCTTTTAATACAAAATTACATTTACAAATTTTGCGAGACGGATGTGCAACATTTAATGCATATCCAAAACAGTATTACTGTCATCATCATCATCATCATATTTATGTCCACTGCAGGACGAAAGCCTCTCCCTGCAATCTCTAATTACCCCTGTCCTGCACCAACCGATTCCAACTAGCACCCGCAGATTTCCTAATTTTGGCGCACCACCTAGTCTTCTGCCATCCTCTACTGCACTTCCCTTCTCTTGGTACCCATTCTGTCACCCTAATAGTCCAACGGTTATCTAATCTGCGCATTACGTGACCTGCCCAGCGCCATTTTTTTCTCTTAATGTTTATTAGAATATCATCTATACCCATTTGCTCTCTTGTCCAAACTGCTCTCTTTCTGTCTATTAAAGTTATACTTAGCATTCTTCGTTCCATCCCTCTTTGCACGGCCCTTAACTTGTTCTCAAGCTTCTTTGTCAGTCTCCAAGTCTCAGCGCCATATGTCAGCACCCATAACATGCACTGATTGTATACTTTCCTTTTCAATGATAATGGTAAGCTCCCAGTCAGGAGCTCGCAATGTCTGCCGTATGCGATCCAGCCCATTTTTATTCTTCTGTGAATTTCCTTCTCATGGTCAGGTTTTCCTGTGATTAGTTGACCTGGGTAGACGTACACCTTCACAGACTCTAGAGGCTGACTAGCGATCTTGAACTCTTGTTCCTTTGCCCGGTTATTTATCATTATCTTTGTCTTCTGCATATTAATCTTCAGCCCCACTCTTACACTCTCCCTGTTAATGTCCTCAATCATTTGTTGTAACTCGTCCGCAGTGTTCCTGAATAGAACAATGTCATCGGCAAACCGAATGTTGCTGAGGTGTTCGCCGTCGATCCCTACTCCTAAACCTTCCCAGTTTAATAGCTTGAATACTTCTTCCAAGCATGCAGTGAATAGCACTGCAGAGATTGTGTCTACTTGTCTGACTCCTTTCTTCATAGGTATCTTCCCACTCTTGTAATAAAGTTTATTTACAAAAGCAAAACAAAGCACTTTCAAGACTGTGGATACTAACTGTAGCTCTAACATGACCGGCTGAGTTTGTGAATGCCATAAGTTAGACACTACCAACGTGATTTCATTAAAGCTACTTTCTGGGCTAGTTTGTGCATACTTGATTTGAAAATTATAACAACGCTAATGCATCCATCCACAAAGGAACAAGGACAAGACACAAACAACATGACTACAAACATGACTAGGGTTTATTTTACACTTCACTATCTAAAGAATAAGCAAGCAACTTTAGCCACATTTAAACAAACACATAAGAGGAAGAACACAGACTGAAGTACCAACTTCACCATGCCCATTTGTGCTCACAGATGCTGTATAGAACACCAGGTCTACTTGGCATATGCTTTTATAATATTACAACTTCATATGAAGCTATTTTCTCTAGACTATGCATTTTTGCATTCACCCCAAAAGTGTTGTGATATGTGACAGAACACAAGTGAGCTTGTGCAAAAAGAACAAACTGGCATGGCACACTGACAGGAAGCAAGGAAACAGGACAAGCATCGCTATTGGTACAAGATCTACAGCAATGTATCAGAACATGACAATACAGCAATATTATTTAAGCAAAAGTGAGTACAGATCTGAGAGCTTATTCAAGTAAGAACATGGATTTACCATTTTTAAAACCACATAATCATAACAAAAACAGCTAAACATCAGTGCAAATATTGCAAAATCAGAAGACACAATTCTTCACTGGGTGCTAGTTCAACCACCGCGCGTCGAAATGTGTAAAAGTAGTTTAACCTGTGTAGCCTTCAGCATGCGAAAGCAAAGAAGACTATCAGAACAGGCTTCATATATAGTGTTTGGAGTCTTTGATTCAAACCGTAATACACTGTTAAAATAAAATTTCAGAGTTTGCTTGTTTCATTCAGAAAAAAGATAGTGTCTTAGTCATGCTGCCACAGTTAACGGATAAACTTGCACCAGCTACATTGAGTCAAAGGAGTAAATAAAGTGAGGCAGACAGATGCATGGTGTGAAAATGATGCTGTTGTATCAAGTAGCACAACTGCTCACTTAACATTCAGCTGCTTTCCATGCCTCTGCATACAGACTGAGAATCTTTACCTCTTCACCATCTGCTAGTGAAGCACTATTTGTTCACTGTGATCACCCACTCAAGGCAGTCACGTGGTTAAGTAGGGCCCTTCGCTACATGCAAGGACACCGACCCGAAACTGTGCATAAGTCCTGTAAAATATTGTCATTTTTTGGCTACTGCAGCTGTTCATCAGCAGCTGCATCACTACTGCCAACATGCAGACCATGCGATTCCCCAAGCACTTAATCAAGAAGAGTACAATAATGAAGAGTGGCAAATTGGGCTAGCTGGTTCAATTAGGAAAACAAGAAGCTAACACAAGAAAAAATAAACACTCTAGAATTTTGATGGCTCTGCATGGCTTGGTTAATATATTCAAACATCAAAAAGCTGATTATTACAGAATGCCATAAAGTGTGGTGCACTGTTACCAACTGTTTTTTTTTTAAGCTATAACCTGTTATTACCAGACATTCATGTACCATGGCTGAAGACATACTGTTCATCGTTGCCATGCCTTGAGCATGGGAATTAGTGTCTTTCATAAAGGTTTCGTATTGTCCATTCAAAAATATTGTTGTCTATTTCTATAAACACATAAAGATGTATAACTTCGCTGGGTGTTAAGTAAACTAGTGGCTCCTCTCTTCTGACACAGACTGAAAGGTGCTTTGCATGGAAAATTTCAACAGGAAATAGTTCCTTGCATTTCAGAATTATACAAGAATTCGCTCCAGTAAGAATTCTACAAATGAGAGAAAACGCACCTGAGAAGCTGACAAATGCACTGTTTTTAGTCTTTATAGTTCAAGTGTACTGGAGAGAGTGGAATGTTTGTTGGTTGATGACCATTCGCTAATATTCAGTGACACTTGTTGAGTCACAGCCACAGTTGTGGACTACAGCCTGTTTTTCACTTTCATCCAAGTTCAGGCATAGCTTTCCAGTGCCTAACAAAACTGTCTGCTGACCAGCTCTCCTCTCCTGTACACCAAAAAAACTCACTTTTTCTGGTGAAAGATTTAAACTAGCTTTAGCTGCCTGTAACTTTCGAGCAAGTACATAACATTCCAATATTTATAAAGGAACATCATTAGCTCCGCTGACCAATTTCACAAGAAGTTCATTTCCGCCTTCAAATACAAATGAAGAATACGACCAATGAGGTCCTAGTTTAGCCGCACTTTTAGGAAGATGCAGGATTTGGTGTACATTGTATGTCATTGCACCCAATCCAAACAAAGACTGTGCTCTCACAACAAACTCCAAGAGAAGATCAGATGATCGCATTATGGTCATCTGAAGTGACGGTGTCTAGTAGAAGTATATAGACATGCACCCTCCACAAGCAAACTGGAATGTCTGACATACTTATCTGGCAAAAAGCCATGAAGACATGGTAATGAATAATGAAGAACCCACCACTTCCATTCACTAGCTTTCCAGATTGTGAAGTCTAATAATCCTTGTGGTGTACGTGTGAACCAATTCGGTGGCTTGATTGCCAATAACCTCCTGTTTAAAGAGGCAAACTTTGTTGTGAACCAATCTAAACATCTTTTCTCTTTTAAATGTGATCACATTTTTATTCTTTTTAAGCTGTTTGTATGGTGTATATTTGTTCCAACAATCTTTCCTTTCTGAATCCTGGGCTTCATATTTGATTTATATGTATTGTCTTTTCTGATAATATAAATGAATTATTTCTGACTCATTTTTTGGGCAAATGAGGAAGCTTGCTTCTCCTTGAAGCACATTACACCTATACAACACACATAGATACTGATAGACTATAGATCTGGCAAACTAATATGAATACACTATTACACTAATAAAAAGAATACACTAGTAGACTTGTACAAGCAGAATAGCACAGATACGTCCGGAATAGAACTAAAAGTAATTTTATCAGTGTATCAGTTGTATCGTTTCATAATGCAATAGAAAAAAACTGATATAATTTTTATTAGGTTGCCCTATCAGATTTTTTGCTAGTGATCTTTCAGTGTAAATGCATATCAACTTTTTGACTAATGCTAATAACTGAACACATGGCTTTTTTTGGTGCAAGTTTTCTTGGACTCCTGCTTCGCTTAAACTTATACCGTATAGTATGCTTGCAAGATCAAAACTGGAGTATGCTTCATCAATCCGGGATACACCGACAAAAAACACAACTCCCATATTTAGTTGAAGTCATACAAAACCAACCTGTACATTTTATTGTAGCTGCTTATTCCCATACCGCAAGCATATCAACAATTAAAGCTTGCCTTGATTGGCCAGGCTTGTCAACAAAAAAACTTACCCATTTATTTCACAAATTCTCAATTGAAACATATGTTATTACCGCCTTGTATCTCATTGAGAATGAACTACAACCTCAAGGTACAGGTGCCAACTTGCCAAACCAATCTTTACTATTCCTGTAAAAGGCAGCCTCAGAACACACACACGCATGCACATATAAATCAATGAGCTACAAGGAGGTAATAAAAACATGTTTCAATTGAGAATTTGTGAAATAAACAGGTAAGTTTTCTTGTTGCCTAGCCAATCAAGGCAACTTTTAATTGTTGATATGCTTGCGGTGTGGGAATAAGCAGCTACAATAAAATGTACAGGTTGGTTTTGTATGGCTTCAACTAAATATGAGAGTTGTGTTTTTTGTAGGTATATCCCGGATTGATGAAGCATACTCCAGTTTTGATCTTACAAGCATATTATACAGTATAAGTTTAAGGGAAGCAGGAGTCCCAAGAAAACTTGCAGCACAAAAAGCCATGTGTTCAGTTATTAGCATTACTCAAAAAGTTGATATGCATTTGCATTGAAAGATTATTAGTAATATCAATACCTATGTACAAGGTGCTTAACACAGAGTGTTTAATTTTGTAGGTAAATGTGTTAAAAGGACTAGTCATGATGTGAAAATCTCTTCATTTTACTTTTACCACCCCACCTTACCACCATTTTACCTTTACACACACACACACACACACACACACACACACACACACACACACACACACACACACACACACACGCACACACACACACGCACACTGTTATATATATATATATATATATATATATATATATATATATATATATATATATATATATATATATATATATATATATATATATATATATATATACCATGGCACCCATTCCGTAACTTTAACGCTCCATACGATAGAAAATTGGGCAAGTTGTTGAAGCTTCATGGCAGCTACTGCATGACAGATGCCGACAAAAGTAATAGAATGGGACAGGATACAGCACTATCAAATGAAGCTTATCGAAAGAAAACAACCAATATATAACACACATCACGTGACCAACACCCGGCCCCCTAGCATATGCAGATACATACCAAAACAACCTTCACATCACCGAATGCACATGTTTTGACGGCAACACACATGTCACGGCTGATTAATAAATGTAAAAAAACAATTACTAAGGCACAATGCAACTCAGTGGCTTTACTTAAGATCTAACCCGGCAACCTCGCTGCCTTGCAGCGAGATGGATGGCTGGATAACACATAGTGAGCCTTTCTTTCTAATGTGATAAGCCTCCATTAATTCATGTGAGAGCTTTTCACAGTGTGTGAACAGCAGAATAGTACTTTCAAAAACTGGATGACGCCCAATGCTGCAACAATGCACAGAAAGGTGTGGATGCGCAAAAACCCTTAAAAAAACTATGGTACTTCCTTAGTCGAATGTTTAAGCACCTTCCAGTCTGACTGATATATATTTTGTAGGCTTCAAGAAAAAGGAATCGAATAAACAACATTTCGTGTGCAAGAGACAAACTGTGTGCTATATTTCACTTTGCAGTCCTCCCTGCTCATACACCCGTTGTGAAGAATGTTCTTGTTTATTGCTTCACATATTCCCTTCAGCTTATCTTTAAATGAAAACCCAACCCTCTCCTGGAACTTAGAAGCCACCTTTTTCTGCCTGTGCGACAATTAATAGAGGGGATAATGGCAACTTTGTTCCGCTCTTGCTCCTTAAGCTTCTTCCACCCTGGTCGCACCTTAAGTTTCTTAATTAACGTGCTTCAAGATAAAAAAACCACTGAAACTGAATAACCTGCCTCATTAAGCCTTGTCACCAGATTCCTTACACTTTCAAGGATAAGGTGAGGATAGCTCTTGGTTGGGGCATCTCTAATTGCGTGAGTACTTAATAAGTTTATAATAATGAGTACTTAATAAGTAATAATGTACTTAATAAGTTTTCAATGGCTAGACCTATAATCAAGAAGGAGCTTAGAAGTTCTCGACTGATATCCCCAGCATACGTGATCCCACATAAAATTAAGCCTGACATAAGAAGTTGCAGCACATTTTTTTCTGGAACTTCTAAAGTGAAATTGAAACCTTGCTATTGTTCTCTAAATAGCTTCAGTACTTCGATGACAGCTCTGCGAAAGTTATCGTTTGCTCATGAAAAACAAATAATCATCCATGTATCTGAAAATTTTAAGAGCAAGCCCACTCAGGTTTGGATTATTTTCTGGTCAACATAAATTAAAATATTACTGATTAAATAAACTGATTCAACTTCGTGACAGCTCAACATTTTATGTCAGCTATATTGGTATAAATTTCATTAAAATTTATGTCAGTGGCTGACACACCCTCCTCCGGCAAAGTGCTTTCCAACATGACAACACAATGCCCTTTTTTGTCTCCAAAAAACCTCCAAGTTTCTGCCCCCTACGTTAGCTCAGGTAGAAGGCAATGATTCTATGCTTGATTGTACAAAATTATATATATATATATATATATATATATATATATATATATATATATATATATATATATATATATATATATATAAAGCTTTGTATTCACCATCCAGGGCCAGGGAACAAGAGAAGCCAGACACCACTGACCAATTTCTGACTAAAAGAATTAATTTTTGACCTTATACATCTTGTTTTTACTGTACATGTCCCTCGCCTCCATCCAGGTTCCCAACATTTATATCTAAAAAGCTTGTCTATCACCACATACAGGGTCTGTCCTGAAAGTAATGTCAGTAAATTTATTGTGATGTGACCGTATGTCATAGTGGTCTAACTGGTTGAAACTAGTAGTGACGGAATCCAGCTAAGCAGCGGTCCGTCAGTCAGTGTGCTCCGAACATCGGAGAGTGTCGGACGGGCCTGTCCGTGAGAGCTGCTTTTTATTCTTGTGCAAGTGAAAATGCAGTGCTCATTAGAACAAAGATTTGCGATCAAGTTTTGTGTGAAACTTGGCAATACCGCTGCGGAAACTGTTACTATCCACAAGACTGCTTATAAAGAAACTGCCTGGTCAGATCGGCAAGTGTTTCGGTGGCACAAGGCCTTTTGGAAGGCTGGGAAGAGGGCGACGACAAGGACTGCGCTGGATGGCCATCCACGACCACTACGACTGACAATGTGACACGAGCGAGGGAACTGTTGAACTCAGACCAACGATTAAGTGTTCATTTAATGGCCAACGTGCTAAACGTTTCGAAAACTCAAGTTCATGAAATTGTTACAAACGATATCGGCATGCGGAAGGCGTGCACAAAAATGGTTCCAAAAGTGCTCACTGACAACTAAAAGTCACGTCGCGTTGAAACATGCCAAGAAAATCTCAACATGTGCAAATGTGAGTGAAAATTTTTGGACAACGTCTTTACAGAAGACGACACTCCAGTATTTGAATATGACCTGGAGACCAAAAGGCAATCATCTGAGTGGCACACACACTCGTCCCCTCCCCAGAAGAAAGCCAGGATGAGCAAATCAGAAATCAAGATCATGCTCATTGTTTTTTTTTTTTTTTTGACATCCACGGACTGGTTCATCATGAGTTTGAAGAACCTGGAACCACTGTGAACTCCAAATATTATGTGGATGTCCTCGAAAGACTGAAACGCAGGGTTCAACATATCCGGCCGGACATTGCACACAACTGGAAGTTGCACCACAATAATGTGCTGGCCCACAGTGCCTTCATCGTCACCAACTACCTGGTTAATGCAGTGGGGCCAACGATCCCCCAGCCCTCGTACAGCCTGGGCTTGGCTCCCACCCGACTTTTTTCTGTTTCCATGCCTCAAAACACCCCTGAAAGGCAATCATTTTGGGACAGCGGACGTGATTAAAGCAGCTAGCACCACAGCATTAAAGGCCAATCCGGAGGAGGACTACCACAACGCATTCAAGAGGTGGAAGTCTCGCTGGAGCCGATGTATTGACGCAAAAGGAGAGTATTTTGAAGATTTTAAAACTTTTTGTAACAACAAATTCAATAAATGATTTTTAATCGCCTTACTGACATTACTATCAGGACAGACCCTGTACATGCACCTTGAAGGTATGTATGTGGAAAGCATTTCAACCTCTGCTTGCTTTTCTGGCATGGAATAAAACGGCCTTTTGTCTCTAAACCACTTACTTTTAAACTATTCCGTTTGGTTCATTTTTCTAACTTCTGCAGAGTTGCATTCACAACTTTCATAGTTAACCGGCTCCGTTTTCATTCTTGCTTCCTAAAATATGCCCTCCCGTCATGCATAATTTGGAAGGCCTTCTGTTAGCAACGGGTATTGTATTTCAAGACTATCAGTGCAATGTTCCACGAAGGAAACTATTGTTGGAGTAAATTATTGTTCAACTTGATATCATGATACTGCTGCATGGTTGTTATTTAGCTCTGCAAGAGAATGGTCCTGCCATCCTACCAAGAGTGCATTTCATGGGTATTATTCTCTATCTTTTGACATTAGTTTATGAGGCTCACAGATATGTATCTGTGTCAACAATAACACCTAACATCTAATTTTGTGCAACATACACTCCATTTAATCAGATAAAAGTTGCATGGTTGGTCTCCTGGACCAGTCTGCTCAGTGGTAGGAGGTCGAGATTGCAAATGAGAATGGCTGGCCAAGATCTGTGGTGTATGTCCCGTGTTATGCATCTGACAAGATTTCATGGTGGCAAGAAGACATGTCAGACATGATGTGATCTTTCTAATTATTGTGCACAGAGTTATCAGCATGATAATATCCTTAATGCTATAAAGAGTACCTCCAGCAAGCAGTCTATATGCTTATGCCTTTTTGTTGCTTATGGCAACAAAATCCAACATCCTTTGAAACATGCTCACTTGCTGTCTGATGCACAAAATGAAGAACGCTGCCTTCTCTAAATTTATTAGCAACAAGAAAGCCACTCTGGAAGCAATTATATACATACACAGCAACACACACTAAAACCTACAAATGGGAGAAAAAACACAAACTAAGCTAACAATAAAAGAAACCAGACACCCAACAAGTGTTACATGTTACTCATGTAGGCACATTCAACCTGAGTTAGAGAGATAGATGGTCGACACCCGCACTCCTGTGCATGCATCTGGATATAATAAACCTCAGCTACTCTTTCTGTATCATAACTATCCCCATGTTTGTGAAATCTGGTGTACAACAAGAACAATGATGGCTTGACAGGTGGTTCACCTTTCAATGAGTTCTATAAGGAGGATGCATCAAGTCTTCCAGCCAATGTACACATTACCACATGAAAGCAGCAGCTTACAAAGAGCACAATACCATACAGCACAAATTATATATTTGCCACGTGTTATTAAACTTACATCATTAAAGTACATTAGAATTGGTGCTAAGGCTGGTGCACAATATATGAATATACTTTAAACAATCATAAATAATGCAGGAGCTTGGAATATGATTGACTATTCTCGGAACTGCTTTGATAATACAAAAGTCAAGGCTTTGTTTTTGGCATCACCCACTCCAAGCATCACCCACTCCAATTCGTTTTCTTTCTTTTTCCAATTGAAGCATTGGCAAGGTTTGTGCCATGCGCTTCGACCGTGATTTTTCCTTGTTCGCGCACGGCCATGACCATAATACAAGAAAATCGCCCCAGTAACGCAGTGGTCCCTGCCTACGTTTTCATATACTTTACCGCAATACATTACGTATGCTTCACCGCATAACATGACTGTATTGCGGCAAAGCTGATTTTATGGAACTGACATTATGTAACGGTCCTTTTGTCCTTCTGCTGCTCGCATGAGCATAAGCTCGAAAAACCACAAATTAAGACTTGGCTTGCTGCTGGTTGATTTCTAGCTAACATTTCGAGACGTCTACGTTGTTTACAAAAAAGCGGTGAAGTTTCTCGCGCTCGGACGCGCTTCAAAAGGCAGCGTCACCACCTATAATTAAGGCAGTCATAAGCGGCAACGAAATCCACACAAAGTACATCAACTTCCACAAAGTTACTGGGCAACGCCATCAATAACTGGCACACGGGCCACCCAGGAGCTGGCAAACGCTGCGATGACATCCACACAAACCACGTCGCTTTCCACAAAGCTATTGGGCAACACTATCAGTCACAGGCACTGGTGAAGTCCGCAAAACACTACATGGGCAGAACTACTACGGCCATACTCAATCACTTCGCCACAAGCTCTCACATTTAACGACATCAAACAGCTACAATCACTTCTCCACAGCCACGGACACAGGCGAAGACCGCACGGGAAGAACGGAAGCACCGATTCAGGGCTCGATCGTCGCGTTCATCGCTTTAGCGCCACCTATTTAAAAATAATATGCGGAGCCAAGCCAAACCATTATTCAGCGTCTATTTGGGTGAACCTAACGCTTTCGGGCCCTAAGCGTTCGAACGACCAGGGCACTATAACGCTTACCCCCCCTTTCCACTCCTGCGACCGGGTCGCAGGAACGGCGGCCTATTGTATATTGTATTAGGCCGCCATTGGAATCTGAATCTGGCAACGTTTAACGTTAAGTCCAGACCACACGTACGCTTGCGGACGCGCGCAAGCTCGCGTTCACGCGCCCACGAATGCGCAGACGGTACGGCATGGCTCGTACGCGTCGAAACGCGGCGTGATCTCGGGGAACAGCTCCGCTCTGTTGTCGAGCGCTTCGGTTGACTCGCGTCGGCGCGCCTAGCTACGCAGCTACGGCGCGAAACGTTCACCTCTCGGTGAAGCAGATTTATATCGTGCAAGAAAGTGGTGGTTCTTTCCTTTTTACGCTGCTCTAACAGCTATAAAAATGTTACAATTACGTATATATAAATTGAAGCATTTTGAAACACTGTCGATAACACAGTACGAAGCGGTGCCTACCAAGGCGTCTGTGAGTGAGCCCAGTGAGCGCGCGCTATCGCGCGTCTTTGTGGACATAGAGTTTACTCTATGTTTGTGGATGCAAACCGCCATTACTCGCGAGGCACGGCAGGCGCTAGGCGCGCGGACGCGAGCGTACGTGTGGTTTCGGCTTTAGAACGCCATCTAGTGAGGCGAGTCTAGCAGTGTTATTGGAGGAATTAGAGGGTAGTAAATGGGATATAATAGGGCTCAGTGAGGTTAGGAGGACAAAAGAAGCATATACAGTGCTAAAAAGCGGTCATGTACTGTGTTACCGGGGCTTAGCGGAGAGACGAGAACTAGGAGTCGGATTCCTGATTAATAAGGGAATAGCTGGTAACATACAGGAATTCTATAGCATTAACGAGAGGGTGGCAGGTCTTGTTGTGAAACTTAATAAGAGGTACAAATTGAAGGTGGTACAAGTCTATGCCCCTACATGCAGTCATGATGACCAGGAAGTCGAAAGCTTTTATGAAGACGAGGAATCGGCGACGGGTAAAGTCAAAACAAAATACACTATACTGATGGGCGACTTCAATGCCAGGGTAGGCAAGAAGCAGGCTGGAGACAAGCCAGTGGGGGAATATGGCATAGGCTCTAGGAATAGCAGAGGAGAATTATTAGTAGAGTTTGCAGAACAGAATAATATGCGGATAATGAACACCTTTTTCCGCAAGCGGGTTAGTCGAAAGTGGACGTGGAGGAGCCCGAATGGTGAGACTAGAAATGAAATCGACTTCATACTCTGCGCGAACCCTGGCATCATACAAGATGTGGACGTGCTCGGCAAGGTGCGCTGCAGTGACCACAGGATGGTAAGAACTCGAATTAGCCTAGACTTAAGGAGGGAACGGAATAAACTGGTACACAAGAAGCCAATCAATGAGTTAGCGGTAAGAGTGAAACTAGAGGAATTCCGGATCAAGCTACAGAACAGGTATTCGGCTTTAACTCAGGAAGAGGACCTTAGTGTTGAAGCAATGAACGACTATCTCATGGGCATCATTAAGGAGTGCGCAATAGAAGTCGGTGCTAACGCCGTTAGACAGGAAACCAGTAAGCTATCGCAGGAGACGAAAGATCTGATCAAGAAACGCCAATGTATGAAAGCCTCTAACCCTACAGCTAGAATAGAACTGGCAGAACTTTCTAAGTTAATCAACAAGCGTAAGACAGCGGACATCAGGAACTATAATATGGATAGAATTGAACAGGCTCTCAGGAACGGAGGAAGCCTAAAAACAGTGAAGAAGAAACTAGGAATAGGCAAGAATCAGATGTGTGCGTTAAGAGACAAAGCCGGCAATATCGTTACTAATATGGATAAGATAGTTCAAGTGGCTGACGAGTTCTATAGAGATTTATACAGTACCAGTGGCACCCACGACGATTGTGGAAGAGAGAATAGCCTAGAGGAATTCGAAATCCCACAGGTAACGCCAGGAGAAGTTAAGAAAGCCTTAGGAGCTATGCAAAGGGGGAAGGCAGCTGGGGAGGATCAGGTAACAGCAGATTTGTTGAAGGATGGTGGTCAGATTGTTCTAGAGAAACTGGCCACCCTGTATACGCAATGCCTCATAACCTCGAGCGTACCGGAATCTTGGAAGAACGCTAACATAATCCTAATCCATAAGAAAGGGGACGCCAAAGACTTGAAAAATTATAGACCGATCAGCTTACTGTCCGTTGCCTACAAAGTATTTACTAAGGTAATCGCAAATAGAATCAGGAACACCTTAGACTTCTGTCAACCAAAGGACCAGGCAGGATTCCGTAAAGGCTACTCAACAATAGACCATATTCACACTATCAATCAAGTGATAGAGAAATGTGCAGAATATAACCAACCCTTATATATAGCTTTCATTGATTACGAGAAAGCGTTTGATTCAGTCGAAACCTCTGCAGTCATGGAGGCATTACGGAATCAGGGTGTAGATGAGCCATATGTAAAGATACTGGAAGATATCTATAGCGGCTCCACAGCCACCGTAGTCCTCCACAAAGAAAGTAACAAAATCCCTATAAAGAAAGGCGTCAGACAGGGAGATACGATATCTCCAATGCTATTCACAGCATGTTTACAGGAGGTATTCAGAGGCCTGGAGTGGGAAGAATTGGGGATAAAAGTTGATGGAGAATACCTTAGCAACTTGCGATTCGCTGATGATATTGCCTTGCTTAGTAACTCGGGAGACCAATGGCAATGCATGCTCACTGACCTGGAGAGGCAAAGCAGAAGGGTGGGTCTGAAAATTAATCTGCAGAAAACTAAAATATTGTTTAACAGTCTCGGAAGAGAACAGCAGTTTACGATAGGTAGCGAAGCACTGGAAGTGGTAAGGGAATACATCTACTTAGGGCAGGTAGTGACCACGCATCCGGATCATGAGACTGAAATAACCAGAAGAATAAGAATGGGCTGGGGTGCGTTTGGCAGGCATTCTCAAATCATGAACAGCAGGTTGCCAATATCCCTCAAAAGGAAAGTGTATGACAGCTGTGTGTTACCAGTACTCACATATGGGGCAGAAACCTGGAGGCTTACGAAAAGGGTTCTGCTGAAATTGAGGACGACGCAACGAGCTATGGAAAGAAGAATGATGGGTGTGACGTTAAGGGATAAGAAAAGAGCAGATTGGGTGAGGCAACAAACGCGGGTAAACGACATCTTAGTTGAAATCAAGAAAAAGAAATGGGCATGGGCCGGACATGTAATGAGGAGGGAAGATAACCGATGTTCACTAAGGGTTACGGACTGGATTCCAAGGGAAGGGATGCGTAGCAGGGGGCGGCAGAAAGTTAGGTGGGCGGATGACGTTAAGACGTTTGCAGGGACAACATGGCCACAATTAGTACATGACCGGGGTAGTTGGAGAAGTATGGGAGAGGCCTTTGCCCTGCAGTGGGCGTAACTAGGCTGATGATGATGATTACATAGTGAAATATTTATTTATTTTGGGAATATTCGGCATCTGATTTTCGAGTTATTAATTTCTGCTAACGCTGTCGGCGCCTTAAGGGCAGAAAAACATAGCCTTTGATATTAATGTCAATGCATGGCGGCTCTGACGCATTATAGCTTTCGTAATCGCTTTCAATGCACGCAGCCACCAAAAGCGTAGCCTTCGAGATTTGTTTTGTTACCTACAATGATATAATTGTATGCAAAATTGGACACTGTAGACTACTTCCTGTTTTCAGAAACCAGCCAAAAACAGACGCATACAGGAAACATACGAGAATCCAGGAAAGAAGCTGGAAGAGGACTGTCTTGTGTATGTTTCCAGTGTCCGTCTTTCCTTTTTGCTGTTTTTTTTAATACAATGCTAGCCCAACAACGTGCTTTACTTCCTGTTTCAATGATAAACCTGAACCTACATACCCAGTTACGTGTTCGGAGGTCAGGACCAAAACTCTATGATCAGGAACTTTTCATAATAAGGGATAACTTGAGTGCTTGGCTCTAGGTCGAATAAGTGGCTTCAAATGGGTGCTTATATATTCTGCTAGTCATTCACAAGTATTTTTTAAAGCAAACTACAAATTGTTTGTATGACCCACCGATAGAAAAACAAACGTATTTTAATACTACGATGTTAAAGTGGGCAGAATTTATATCAAGTTGGAAAGATGTTTATTTTGCTTTGAAAAAAGAATGGACTGTGTCCGATAGAGAACAAAAAAAAAAACAAAAAATTTCCGGCAATATTTTTATGTTAGTTTATATATAACTCACTAGTGTATATATCCTGGACATGCCTATTTATGGACAGCCAGCAGACGTTCAAAACGGGATGTCCATGGGCGTCTTGCGCTGGAGTTTGAGGTACTGGCGGCGAGGAGTTACGGAGTCGCCATCTATCGGAAGTGCCTCGCTGGCGTAGTATGAGGGATCACGCGGCGCGCTCCTCATAGGTTTTGCTGTCAGCGCTCACTGAAAACACCACGCGCGAGCTCTCCCGGACATTTCTGTAAGTACTTTCGAAACGAGAGAAGTTTCTTACTGTCTAAATAATAATCTTGGGCAAACTGAAAGCACACAATCGTTTACAGACGCTATCTCCTTACCGAATACGTACAGTGAACGCCACTGCGCGCGGTCGCCGCGATGGAGTCCCCCGAACCGGCTTCTTGCGTGAAAGGTAGGTAAACGCTGAGAGCAAACTATCTGAAATATGTTCTTATAGTGTTTGTATAACTAAATGGAGCGTTATAGAACGAAGCCTCAATGCAGCGATCGCGCAGATTCGCAGCGACCGACTGCGCGTCTGCATGCTTGTCCGCGCACTGTTTCGCTTTCTCCGCGCGCGCGTTTTCGCACCGTGCCATGAGCTTTAGGCTGCAGAATATGAGCATTTGACAGTACACAAGCAACCATTGTTGTGTGGGCGCTATCAGAGCTGTTGAAAAATAATTTCATTGTAGAGACTTCGACGCCTACGGGGACTGTGATGTCCCGTCGCGACGATTCAATCTTTTTTTTTCTTCTAAATTCTTTGAACTTTCAATATTATTTCTCGAGTTGCGTCGCACTGTATGTTTATCGGTGTTCTCAGCGCGCAATTTCCCGCTGCTCCTTTTTTGTAATCCAGTGCATTAATTCATAACACAAACATGACCATATGCCATGCTTTTTTTAAATGTGCTTCTTACCGCTGCCTTTCCACTCCACTGAACTTGCGAATATCTATAGCATCGACAAGTTTATAGACCAAACCGTCATGACATTAGTCGGGCAGCGGACTCGGGCGAGCGTCTCAGTGCGCGTTTTCAGAACATCGCAGACCGGGCGACGTAGAAGAAATCTTCCTCGCGTCTGTGCTTCCTGCATACCCGAGTTGTAGCCGATGACTGTTTGTTGGTTTTATGTTTCGCGAGCCAAGCTTCACGCAGCTTCTTGTCCTGCGGCTACGTGTGAATAAGGCTGACACCGGCCTCCGTTACGTGCGTCCGGCCCTGCGGAACCGAGCACTAGCCTACCATGTTGCGCGCCTTCAAAGGCAGCCACTACCTATTGTACTGCTTTGAAGCGTTGTAAAGGAGAGACTCGAAGCGGGAAAATTTCGCCACTAAATGAGGACCGCAGCGTACGAGGGAATTTAAACTCGTTTCCAGCTCGCTTCGGCGCGCCCGAAGCAGCCGACGCGGCCGCTATGTCCACGTGATCCCTCCTAGCACGTCACGCCGACGGTGGCGCCAGATTTTCCAGTGGTGGAGCTCGAGGCCAATAGTAGCGGCGCCTGGTGGCGGTGCGGGAAACGACATCTGGGTCGTGCCAGCTTGGGTCGTATTGAGCCCTGGCTGTGGCGAAGCATGTTTCTAGGCCGAGTTTTGCGTCGTTTCGCACTTTTTTATGCCCTGTTGAGAGTGCGAAAAGGCTCGTCACTTATCACAGACCACGCCGTCCACGCTGCGAGCTCGCCGCAGCCTATAGTTTAACGAAAACGGACTCTCCGTGTGCCGTGGGACGTAATGCTGGGAGCAGAAGGAATCGGTGATGCCGATCCGGAGAGACCTAGCCCAGCCTCGAAAAGGCGTCACCGTCATTACTTCTGCGTCGTGGGCTGCCATGAACAAGAAGGCCTGAATCCCAACATCAGATTGTACCGTTTTCCTTCAAGGCCTCACGAAGTGGAGCGTCGGGTGCGCTGCATAGCTGCAGTTCGTCGCGCTGAGTAAGCGAAACTTCGTGCCATGCTGACTGCTTCGCCTCTCTTGAAGCTTGCTTGATTATCTGCGTTCGAAATTTCGGTCTTTTGCACCTACAGTACCGACAGCAGACCGACATAGCAGCAGGCATGGCTGGTAATTCACGATTCGAAACCCGGCCACAGCTACAATTAACAATTCGACCGATGCGAAGTGGTGAAGTGTGTGCAAATGAGCTCAAATGGTCGGGCTCATTCGATGACAATTCACTACTACTCTACGAGCAGCACAGGTTAAGAGAGTTAAATGCGCCCATCCTTGATCTCAACCCAGCACGTTGAGGCAGCGCAGCAAGGCAATATTGATTGCAGCACATCGATGTTCGAGCGCTGTCATTAAAAGCTACATATCAAGCGAGCAGCGCACGAGCTCGCGCTGCAGCGTGATTCGCACGTACGTGCGAGCTCACATGCATTGCATCAGTTTAGCGGCATGCAGTCAACAAAGATTGCAGGAGGCCCGCCGTTTGGCGGCATGTCGAAAGACCGCTGCCGTCGCGGCGCGTACGATCGTGCGCTCGAGCAGTTCGTACATCGCGGCGCGTACCGTCGTGTGCTCGAGCAGTTCCGTACACATGATGTCTGCTTATCGCTGCTGTGGATTCATTTATAGCACGCATTTCCTCGCGTTTGCGCGCCTGAATCTAGCAGCTAGCGTGCAAACCTTACCTGTAGTTCCACTTCGTACGCGACTCGCTTCACTTGCGATTGACACCGTGCTAAAACTTCGCCGCCTAATTCTTGAACGGCGTACACGTATTCGGCACTGCATAATTTCTTGCCTTTACGCAGCGTGTCACCCCTGAAAAAATCTTCGCGCCCGATATACGCAGCAGGCCGTGCTACAACACAACCGAAAGTGGCGGGTCCATATTAGAGAGTTTTAGAATAGGGGCCCCAATCAGGCCCCGCACCAGGCCCCGCACACTCTCAAGTTCAACAAATGGCCACAGAGGGCGAAAAATCAATCGAGGCGATTTTTTTTGGCGGACGGTGCGGACGGCGGTACGGACGCTCCTGTGGTCGAGGCTTCAGCGACTTCGTTCGTAGCTAAGTACCTTTATATCTTTATTAGCTAGTGTTTTGAAGTATTTTCTGTTGCATGGAGTAGGGGCGCAAATTTTGAATTCTTGGTAAGAGTAGCAAACGCACCGGCTTTGTCTAGGTCTGGCGGCTCCCCCGTTAGGCTATAGTTGGTAGGAGGGACCTATTGATAGGCTTCGTTAATTATTTCAGCTAGCTCCTCAGATTCTTGCATGGGTAGGGAGTGACAATTCTTTATTTTAGTTTGGGATAGCGGTCGAGGTCGGCTTTGCTTGAGTGATTTGGCGAAGTTCCTCGTTGGGCCTCGGGACGTAGGCCTAGCGATGAAATCGAAGAACGCGAAGGCCGCGGGGGACGAGGAGCAAGTGCAGTGCGACGAGTGCCTGCGATGGTGCTTCCTCGACGAAACTAAGTTCCAGAATTTAGCAGACGCGGAGGGGTCTAGCTTCACGTGCAGGTCGTGCGAGGGCGTCAGGGAATCCGTCCAAAAACTGGAAGGGAATTGGGCGGCTAAGTTCGACGAGCTTAAGGCAGACCTGAGGGAGGAACAGGAGAAGCGGGTAGCACTGCAGGCGAAAGTTGACAATTTTGTCAAGGTGGAGGCGCCCAGGCCGCGCAGTTAGTAAGGACCGTGGCCGAGCTTGAGGCAGAAAAAGAAAGGAGCGCCGAACTGGAAAGGCGGCTCGACGCGCTGGAGACACGGGCAGCGGAGAAGGTCGGGTCAGGACAACAAAGTGTTGGCAAAAACTCGGAAAGTAGGGTAGACCCTACAGGCGAAGTGGGAGGCAGGGAGCCAAAGCAAGCCGTCGTCAGCTCGCCGCCGGTGAAACGGCGTAGTTATAGTGAAGCTGCACAACGCGCCCCGAGTGAGGCGACGCTGCAGCCACAGGGGCGCCAGCGGGCGCAAAGGGAGGGGCAGCAGGCACAGGCTGCAGTCGAACGGTTTGCACGTAGAAGGGTCCTGGTGATAGGGGACTCCAATGTGGGGAGGGCCGAACAGGGCGTGATGGCGAGAGTGAAGGCGGACGGGCGAGTACAGGTGGAGGTGCAAGCGGGCAAGGGTATGGCGGAAGCAATGACCAAGGCGCGGGAAGTAATTGGGGTCAGCACGGAGAGCGACAGCTTGGTCATTATGCATTCTGGGCTCAATGACGTGCTTAAGGGGAGAAGCCAGGACCTTGAGAGGCACATTGAGACTGGGCTGAGTAAGCTTAGAGAGGCCTCCGGGAGGGTGCATGTGACCATATGCACTATCCCAGAGGTCCAGGGCCAGGCTTACCAGGTAGAAAGGAGGGTGGTTGAGGCCAATCGGGTCATTAGGAGTCTGAGCGGACGACTCGGGTACAGCGTGATGGAGGTCAACAGGGACGTGTACGGAACCGGCTTCCGACCTTTTGTGCAGGATGGTATTCACTACAGTGGTGCCACTGGCAAAAGGATAGGGGGCAGGATGGGTCGCCAGGCAACAGCTTTTTTAGGGGGACCCAGAGCCCTGAAAGAAGCAGTGTAGGCGTGGACGATTCGAGGCAGGAGCCACAAACACGCGAATATCGGTACTGTAGGAGAGGTGACAGGAATAAGCGCAAGAGCCAAATTAAGTCAGACATAGGGTTCATTAACATGCAAGGTGGCAGAAATAGGCTAAAATGGGAGGAAATCGAAGAACAACTAAGGCAGGAGAACTTAATGGTTTATGGGTTTGTAGAGACACATCTTAGGGACATGGAACAACCGCCCTAGCTGTAACCCTAATTATGCATGGGAATACTGCAACAGAGTGCAGCGTAGCAGAAAGGGTGGGGGAATTGGAGCATTCATTCATAAAAATACAAATTGGCAAAGGGTCAAACAGGAATGCAAGGAGCATTTATGGCTAGAAGGAAAAGTAGCAGGGGCGAAAACACTTCTGGGCTTTGTATACCTTTGGAAAGTATCAAATGCTAAAGAGGAAAACAAAAAAATGTTGGACTGTATAGCAGCGGACATCAATGAGCTAGGAAAAGGATGTGAAGTAATTTTATTAGGAGACATGAATGCGCATGTTGAAGATATGGATGGGTACACAGACTCCACAGGTAACATGCTGCTGGATATGTGTGAGAGGCTTAAATTAGTTGTCTGTAACTCTACTGAAAAGTGTGACGGGATCATAACATGGGAGGTAGGGGGTCGACACTCGACAATAGATTATGCGTTGATGTCACATAGGACGTACGATAGATTAGGAGCCATGATTATAGATGAACAGGGCTCCAGAAGTATAGGTAGCGACCACAAACGTATCAAGTTGAGTTTTAAGAGGGAAACTAAAGCACGAACGACGCGCGAGGAAACGCCAGATGTGATTTTTTACTCAGAAGACGAAGTGGAAATAGCGGCCAAACAAATTGAAGAGGAAATATCAGAGAGTACTGAAACTGATTGGACTTAACCAAAGTTAATGAGACTGTTTGAGCGTGAGCTAGGTAAGGCGCGAGTCAGGAAAACAAGGCAAGGGATACGAAAACTCAAGAGCTGGTGGGATGAAGAGGTTAAGAAGGCCATAAAGAAACGTCAGGAAGCCTCCAGGGAACACAGGTATTCCAAAAGTAAGGGAGAACCTGAAGCAGAAGTAGAGAGGAAATGGGTAAACTACATAAAACGCAAAAGGGAAGCATCTTATTTGATCAACGAGAAAATCAAGACAAAAGGGTCCCAATGGCTGTCAAAAATAAGCAATAAAAAAGATAAACAGGCAGCTAGAAAATTCTGGCAACATCTGAACTCCTTGGGTAATAGGACAAGCCTAGAGCAGAGGTATATAGTAACAGCTCAAAGTACTCGGTTAGAAGGAGAGGCGGCAATGGAGCATATAGGAACCATGATGAGGGAAAAATTTACAAAACAGACAAATGGTACATGCAGTACGTCGGAGAGGGATAGCCCGGTCAACCCACTGCTTTCGCTTGGACAAAAAGAGTGGGAAAGGGCGGAGAAGAGGGTACCAAGTAGCACATCGGCAGGCCTCCATGGTATTCCAATTATGTTAATAAAGAAATTGGGCCCGAAATCTAAGAAAGCATTGAGGGAGGTGGTGAGCAAAATGCTAGTGGATGGTAAAGTACCTGACGAATGGAGGCTAAGTAGGATGAGAATGATATATAAGGGAAAGGGGGACAAAGCTGACATAAATAACTACCGGCCTATAACAGTGACGTCAGTGGTTTACAGGGTGGTTATGCAGATTATAAAGGACAGACTGCAGGCATGGGTAGAGAACGAGGGGGTACTTGGAGAGCTACAAAATGGGTTCCGGAAGCATAGGAGGCTAGAAGACAATCTGTTCTCGCTAACACAGTGCATTGAAATAGCTGAAAAGGAACACAGACCCCTATGGCTGGCTTTTTTGGACATCAAGGGAGCCTATGACAGTGTACTTCAAGAGGGCTTGTGGGGCATTTGGAAACTTTAGGAGTGCAAGATGGAGTAACCAATTTCTTAAAAGATATCTATGAAGGTAACCGGGTGATTATACAATGGGAAAAGCAGGTTTCGGAGCCTGTGATAATTCGGCGGGGGCTTAGGCAGGGGTGCCCATTGTCACCTCTGATGTTTATGCTGTACCTACAAGGTCTAGAGGCCAAAATACAGCAAAGCGGACTCGGCTTCAACCTATCATTTCTGAAGCAAGGAAAATTGATTGAACAGTCATTACCAGGGCTGATGTACGCGGATGATATTGTATTAATGGCTGACAATGCAGAAGATCTGCAGGAATTAATGGACATATGTGGTACAGAAGGAGACAGGTTAGGCTTGAAGTTTAGCAAAGAAAAATCAGCAGTCATGATTTTTAATGATAACAGTTGCGGCGAGCATAAGATACAGGAGGCCACGCTGGAGATAGTCGACAAATACAAGTACCTTGGGGTGTGGATAAATAATGGCATTGAGTATCTGACAGAGTACGAAAAATATCTAACGACTAAAGGTAATAGAAGTGCAGCGATTATGAAGAGTAGGGCACTGTGGAACTACAATAGGTGCGAGGTAGTACGAGGGATATGGAAGGGGGTAATGGTACCAGGCCTGACTTTTGCCAATGCAGTTCTATGTATTAGAACAGAGACCCGGCAACAGTTGGAAATTAGGCAACGTGGTATGGGTAGGCTCGCTCTGGGAGCACATGGCAAGACGCCAAATCTTGGAGTGCAGGGGGATCTGGGATGGTCTTCTTTCGAGGGCAGAGAGGCTAGTAGCAAGATAGCATTTGAGGAGCGATTGAGAAAAATGGGGGAAATTCGGTGGGCTAGGAAGGTTTTCAGTTACTTATACACGTGGAATGTTGACACGAGGTGGAGGAAGCGAACTAGAAAATTGACAAGCAAATACTTGGGCAGTAGCGGGGGAACAAGTAAGGAATCATCTGCCAAGAAAAAGGTTAAGGAGGCAGAGAGGGGTATGTGGAGTACAGAGATGCAAACCAAATCGGCATTGGAGACATACAGGACGTTTAAGCAAGAAATAGCCAAAGAAAATATTTACGATAACTCTAAGGGAAGCTCATTGTTGTTCGAAGCCAGGACAGGTGCACCCAGGTAGCACACAAAGTCTTGAAAACGTCGTATTAAGGGATTCAACGTCTGAAACGGATTTTTGACCAAAATCGACGCATCAAAGACGTTCCAAACAAGATAGCTTAAAAACGAGGGGTGAATACGTTTTGATAACGTTGGAAGCCAGACAGCTTAAAAACGAGGGGTGAATACGTTTTGCAAACGACTCAAAACGCCACCGCCACGCCACGGCGCGTCAGCCTCTTTAGCGGCTTCTACAATATTCAACAACCCATCAACGCGATCCAACCTTGCGCAAGGTGGCGATACCGTCGTCAAATCATGTGACCAAGGTGGCCACGTGATTCGTGATGCCGGGAAGCCGGGCGAGCCGGGACATAGTCGCGTCGTCATGGCGTGGTCACGTCACCGCACTCGCATTCCGCTGTGGTATGTTTGCGGCTGTTCTGAACGTGCTGCCGCTGCCCTTTGCTATGTAAGTGCTGCAGTGTTTTGCTGTCAAGAAAATGATATTCTGTGATCAGTTTGGGTTGTGCGATATGTTTGTGTGGTTTTAATTTGGAAATCAGTAGTGTTTTCAATTGTTATGTGATCAAGGCGGCCACGTTATTCGTGAAGCCGGGCATAGTTACGTTATCGCACTCGCATGGCACTATGGTCTGTTTGCGACTGTTCTGAATGTGCTGCCGCTGCCCTTTGTCATGTAAGTGTTGCAGTGCTTTGCTGTCAAGAAAACGACATTCTGTGATTAGTTTGGGTTGTGCGATCTGTTTGAGCCGGGCGTAATAACGTTATCGCACTTGCATTGCGCTGTGGTATGATAGCGGCTGTTCTGAATGTGCTGCCGCTGCCCTTTGTCATGTAAGTGTTGCAGGGTTTTGCCGTCAAGAAAACGACGTTCTGTGATTAGTCTGGGTTGTGCGATCTGTTTGTGTAGTTTAATTTGGAAATCAGTAGTGTTTTCAATTGGAGGGCGCGGAGTGGAGGGCACTAATCACCTCTTCAAGTTCATTGTCATGTTATGTGAGGCGCCTTTTCACTGACGCTGTAATTAAGGCGTTAAGGGCAGTATAAGGACGAAAGTTAGAGGGACGAAATCGTGCCTGTGTGTCCCTAGCGTCGGGGTCGGCCGCTATGCGTGATCCTAACAAGAAAGCATTTTGCAGAATGCGAAGAAAGGCGGCAAAATTTCTGTCTGTGCGCACCTTGCCGATCTCCACAATAGAGCCATCATCGTGGTATTTTAGTCTCCCGTTTAGCAAGAGTGTTGCAGACAAGGGAACTGGTTCAAGCAGGCTTTTTTTTTAATGATTCACTACTAGTGCGGTATCCCAAAAGGTGAGGTCAAGTGCTCACCCTATTTTCTTCCCTCGCGCTACAGCGCACTGACAGAATTTTGCGTGCACCGTACCGTGCTTTTATCGTTTGCGCTTCAGGTTCTCGATTGTGTTTTCGCCCCCTTTACCCACGTGATGGGTATTTCATGGTATTACCGTGTACCACATGTGTCCATATATTGTGTCCAATATATGAAACGGCCAAATTCGATTTTATTTGACGCCTCAAATGGTAGTAATGTATTGAGTCCCTTGTAGCTTTGTGCTTATCAATTTTACGATTTGGCGAATGGATACAGCATGTACGCTGCATAACTCGCTTGTGCATACTGCATACGTGAGTCGAGTATGCCCTTGGTATAAAATGACTTGTATGCTCCAGGTAGTACGATTGTTTGCAGTTTGGGACGTGTGTCGGAATGTACGCTGTGCGCCCTTCGCGCTTTACGGCGGCCTGCCGAGTTCGTGCGGGTGCCATGTGTGCGCATGGAGTTCGCGAAGCGCTCTCGCAGTTTTTTTTAATATATATATACATGTGTTCTGTTGGCGCGCTTCGCACAACAGGGCATGTCGCAGTTCTTTGTCCCTGTGCAACACATTTTCCTAGCGTACGTCTGTGCATTATTTGGTACCGGTTTCACACGGGGCTCTTTTAGCCGCTATCCAGTCCGTTACAAATCGAATTTCTCGGTCGTGATGGCTCCTCTGCGCAAGCTACGAGAGTGAGCCAGTCGCATCGATAATTTCGATCCGGATCGGGCTTGATCGCGATCGAGAGTGGTCGTGTGACACCGGTTTTACACATGGCTCCCACATAGGGAACACTTTAAGTTCAATGCTACTGAGTGAAGAGCCAGTGCATATATATGCCAGTGGTGGTATGTGGGCAAGTCTTTCTGGTGAAGCCAATACTTGTGCATTCAAAACATTTCAATTACCAGCGTAGTGCATCAATGTGTCTACTTCGACAAAATAGAGCACCAGTGCAGATATCTGAACATACCTGTCCAGGGCAGCAAGTGTGTCTAGATTGAAACCACTACCAGCATGTGCGGCAGTTCTATTTCCAGCAGCGGGACTGCACAATAATCAGTAGGGTGCTCTCAAGCTGTTTATCTATGAAGCTCTGCCTGGACTGTGTGCCAAATATTTTTGGACGTGAAAGTGGGGGTGAATTGGTAAACATCAGTGGAACTGTGCCTGGACTTTGTGGCAAATGTTTTTGGATGTGAAAGTGTGAGTGAACTGGCAAAGAATTTGCTCTGGGCTACATGTGTTAAACGTTTTTCTCATTCAGAGTGCTTTTTTTTACTTTAGGAGACTGGAGATGTGCGCAAAGTGTGACATGTCAGTGTGCTAATTAATGTATTTGCTGGTTTGCAAATTATCCGTTGCAACTTTATTTTTGCCAGAGAGGTACAACTTTGCCTCTTGTAAAGGGCTTTTTAGATAAAACACTTACTATTTATTCTGACCATTGCTTCCTTTGTTACACAAATGCAGCTTCCAGTGCATTCCAGTTTATTTCCATGTTTATGTAAGTTTCTAATATGAGGCTTGCATATTCATTTCTCACGTTCTGGAGTGGCAAGATGCAGCATTACTGTCTCATCGTTCGCTGTACTACAGTAGTGTTCACTTGTTACACTGAATCCCCCGTTTAAGTATTCTGTACTAATTTCACTTTATTGCTTTTTTGTTGTATGGTTATTTTTTCTCGCCATTACCTTCTTTGATATATCCTAAAGGCAATATTTCCAATTTTGCATTGTTCCCATTTTTTTTTATTTCTGTCACAGGATTGCTTTATGATGGTATGCGGTGGTATTTCTTTTTGTGCTCTTTTCAAGCTTCTAGATGATTGGTAACATTGCTTGGAGGCAGTTACCATCCAATTCATACTCTTGCATTTTTCAGTCTACTTCTTCCATTCGCTCCGATGTCACTTCTGCATAACTCTAGTCCATCTAATAGCACGCGCACTTTACTATGATAAATTAGACACTTTAGTACACTCCAGGTTTTTCTGTTCATTTTTGTATGTGTACTTAAAATTTTGTTTATGTGCTAGTGAATGTTCACTTTCGAGTTCATTACGAATCCTTTCTGCGACTTTTGTCATTGTTGATGTACTTTTATTTCTATTTGCATTTCTCACACAGTTTGTTCGAACCTTGCATAAGCATTACATTTTAATAAAGTGTTCTTGCTTTGTCACAATGTTCTCATTTCATGCACTCTTGGCATGAAGGGCTTGGTCTGGCCACCTGCCAAGACGTGGCCATTTGTTCTTTGCAGGATGTCATTCCCATTGTGGTTGTAAGCATCGTAGCTTACTAAAGGCGGTATTGAGGATTTATTATTCCTAACAGGCTCATTTTCGTGCGACTTGGTAGACGATGCGCCGGCCATGCGGGGAACAGTGCTTGGCACTGCGCCATGGCTCTTACAGTCAACACCGACGCTTCTACTCATCTGGGGCGCGATTGGAGATCGTTGTTCGAAACGCCCGATCAGTTTCACCTCACGCGATTGGCCTAGGCCGTGCCAACGGGTGCGGCTGACGACGTCTGCGCGGCATAGGCCAGTCGCGTGAGGCGAAACTAAACGCGTGTTTTGAACAACGATGTCTGATCGCGCCCGTCACCCGCGAAAATTAGCTTCAGATGATCGTAAACCTTTCAAGACCGCTTCTAGACCAGCTTTTTGATAACGTCCTAAAAACGTTTAGAAATTGGTTACGAATAGTTTTGGCAAAGGGATTACTTGTGTCTTTCCCAATCCTATTTCTAGACCAGCTTTTCGAATACGTCTTGCAGACCTGTTCTAGATCGTCTCAAGAAAGTAATTAAGCCGGACATTAGCAGAGATATCCGACGTTTTCCCGCCGAAGTTCTCTCATTCGTGTCTTCTTTAACCCGTTTTTATCGTCTTGGATAAACGCTACGAAAACGTTACGTATCTCTTTTGTGCTACCTGGGTACTGAGGACTAAAACGTACCGAGCCAGATACCAGGAGATAGATTTGGTGTGCGAGGCATGTAGAGAGGAGGAGGAAACGGCGGAACACCTGATACTTGCTTGTAAAGAACTTCACCCTGCAGTTGAATCTAACGGGGAACTATTCAAAGCCTTGGGTTTTAAAGACAGTGAAATTAGAATAGACTTTGAACAGGTAGAAATAACTAAACGGAGGCTATCTGATTGGTGGACAATATCAACGCAAAAGTAAAGGAGTAAATACATAGGTATGCATGCATATAGAACCATTAAAGGCTAGGTGGCGCGCGCCGCCGCCGCCCGATTCAAAGGGTTGAGCCACAATCATCCATCCATCCATCCATCCATGTTTCAGCGTAAGCGCGCAAGTGGAGCTGCTGTAATTTGGTCGAATACTTTAATTTGTGCTTTTTCTGCTAGGGGCGCTGAACATGCTGAATTTTTTACTTTACACAAACCATTGACATAAACAATCGAGGTGTCTAAGGATGTTTTGTTACCTCAGGCAAATAGGCAGTTGATTTTTTATAATTTGATTGTTAAAGCTGCTTTTTAATCATAGCGTCAAGGTTTTTGTACTTGATTAACCGCCGACAGCCTATTGGTATCGATGTGTTTCCTGACCGTTGGCGTTCGAATACTACGGCGGTAAAACATTTTCGAAAGCATGCTGGTTTCGTCTGCGAGTCATTACATAGACTTGCTGTAAAGAGGTCTACTCTTGGCAAAACATAGTGCCTCATTTTGTTTAGGCGTTGATTATCATAATGAATGCGGCGGAGGTTGAGGGAGTACGCTTGAAGGTACGTTTTTATGCCGTTGATCTCCATAACACCGTAAGTACGCAAACCGATGTCACAGAACACCCGATGCATCATTGTGTGTTCTCCGTCATCGCTTGTTTGCTGTACGCCTACTAATTCTTCGTTTTTTCTTCAAGTGTTGTATCCTCCCTTTGTCCTTGTTCTCTTGTGCTTCACTTACAGTATGTCGTTCCGTCAGCTGTAATGCGCATTTGCAAAACCAATACGTTTGATAAGACGCAGTGGTTATCATAATTTCACTACACATGTACCAAGCTGGCACATATGGTTCAGATACAGATACCTGTATGCGGACTTGCTCGACGTTGATGCGGATATTAGGATAATTATGACACCCGTAAGGAAGAGGCAGCTGACGGCCGTAAGCTGTTGCGTTCTTTCCGCCAAACTACCCGGCCTGGTAGTGCTGTAAAGATGCTGTATAAAAGTGACACGCGGTGACAGGGAAATTATTATACTTAGCAGCCGACCGTACGTTTTGTAGCTTAGGTCTTCTTTCTTGTGCGTTTGTGCTACCCGTATTAATGAGCCATTTCTTGACTATGTTCTTGACTATGTAACCGCGTTTGTGTGGATGCGTAGACGTGTGCTTTTTGTTGTACTTGTAAAATGGAAATAAAATATTTTCAGGCTTACTCAATCTTCGGTGTCGTGTGCGTTTATTCCAGTCAAGGCCATCGTGCCACCTGGAAACCGCATTCTGTCAGTAGCCCTACACGAAATGCAACAGCTGTAGCGCGGCGGCACAACTCGGGGTAACGGCGGCGTAATAAACGAAAAACCGCTCGGGATGCCCTTAAAAGTCAGTTCAGAGTGTGCCTTAACTCGATATGACTCCGCGCTACATATATTCTGCTGCGCCACGATCGTGCTCCCGCCAGTTTGGTTGCTGTGTTGCCACACAGCAACCAAACTGGCGGGAGCACGATCGGAGGCGGAGGTTCTATATGCATGCATACCTATGTATTTACTCCTTTACTTTTGCGTTGATATTGTCCACCAATCAGATAGCCTCCGTTTAGTTATTTCTACCTGTTCAAAGTCTATTCTACTTTCACTGTCTTTAAAACCCAAGGCTTTGAATAGTTCCCCGTTAGATTCAACTGCAGGGTGAAGTTCTTTACAAGCATCAGGTGTTCCGCCGTTTCCTCCTCCTCTCTACATGCCTCGTACACCAAATCTATCTCCTGGTATCTGGCTCGGTACGTTTTAGACCTCAGTACACCTGTCCTGGCTTCGAACAACAATGAGCTTCCCTTAGAGTTATCGTAAATATTTTCTTTGGCTATTTCTTGCTTAAACGTCCTGTATGTCTCCAATGCCGATTTGGTTTGCATCTCTGTACTCCACATACCCCTCTCTGCCTCCTTAACCTTTTTCTTGGCAGATGATTCCTTACTTGTTCCCCCGCTACTGCCCAACTATTTGCTTGTCAATTTTCTAGTTCGCTTCCTCCACCTCGTGTCAACATTCCTCGTGTATAAGTAACTGAAAACCTTCCTAGCGCACCGAATTTCCCCCATTTTTCTCAATCGCTCCTCAACTGCTATCTTGCCACTAGCCTCTCTGCCCTCGAAAGAAGACCATCCCAGATCCCCCTGCACTCCAAGATTTGGTGTCTTGCCATGTGCTCCCAGAGCGAGCCTACCCACACCACGTTGCCTAATTTCCAACTGTTGCCGGGTCTCTGTTCTAATACATAGAACTGCATTGGCAAAAGTCAGGCCTGGTACCATTACCCCCTTCCATATCCCTCGTACTACCTCGTACCTATTGTAGTTCCACAGTGCCCTACTCTTCATAATCGCTGCACTTCTGTTACCTTTAGTCGTTAGATATTTTTCGTACTCTGTCAGATACTCAATGCCATTATTTATCCACACCCCAAGGTACTTGTATTTGTCGACTATCTCCAGCGTGGCCTCCTGTATCTTATGCTCGCCGCAACTGTTATCATTAAAAATCATGACTGCTGATTTTTCTTTGCTAAACTTCAAGCCTAACCTGTCTCCTTCTGTACCACATATGTCCATTA